>NC_036853.1:35350406-35390613 GCF_002910315.2 Salvelinus sp. IW2-2015 | reverse complement strand
GAGAGAGAGGAGAGAGGAGAGAGAGAGAGAGAGAGAGAGAGAGAGAGAGAGATTAATGAAATAATGAAAATGATCAAATATACAGACAACAAATTCCAATTGGCTTATACTAAAACTCTTTAACAATCATCCTTAGCTCTGGCATCTTCCCCAATATTTGGAACCAAGGACTGATCACCCCAATCCACAAAAGTGGAGACAAATTTGACCCCCAATAACTACCGTGGAATTGCGTCACAAGTAACCTTGGGAAATCCTCTGCATTATCATTAACAAGCAGACTCGTACATTTCCTCAGTGAAAACAATGTACTGAGCAAATGTCAAATTGGCTTTTTACCAAATTACCGTACAACAGACCATGTTATACCTAACACCCTAATTGACAACCAAACAAACCAAAAAAAAAGGCAAGTCTTCCATGCTTTGTTGATTTCAAAAAAGCCTTCGACTCAATTTGGCATGAGGGTCTGCTATACAAATTGATGGAAAGTGGTGTTGGGGGTAAAACATACGACATTATAAAAATCCATGTACAACAAAACAACAGTGTGCGGTAAAATTGGCAAAAAACACACACATTTCTTCACACAGGGTCGTGGGGTGAGACAGGGATGCAGCTTAAGCCCCACCCTCTTCAACATATATATCAACGAATTGGCGCGGGACTAGAACAAGTCTGCAGCACCCGGTCTCACCCTACTAGAATCCGAAGTCAAATGTCTACGTGTTTGCTGATGATCTGGTGCTTCTGTCACCAACCAAGGAGGGCCTACAGCAACACCTAGATCTTCTGCACAGATTCTGTCAGACCTGGGCCCTGACAGTAAATCTCAGTAAGACCAAAATAATGGTGTTCCAAAAAAGGTCCAGTCACCAGGACCACAAATTCCTCTAGACAGTTGCCCTAGAGCACACAAAAAACTATACATACCTCGGCCTAAACATCAGCACCACAGGTAACTTCCACAAAGCTGTAAACGATCTGAGAGACAAGGCAAGAAGGGCCTTCTATGGCATAAAAGGAACATAAATTTCAACATACCAATTAGGATCTGGCTAAAAATACTTGAATCAGTCATAGAGCCCATTGCCCTTTATGGTTGTGAGGTCTGGGGTCCGCTCACCAACCAAGATTTCAAAATGGGACAAACACCAAATTGAGACTCTGCATGCAGAATTCTGCAAAAATATCCTCCGTGTACAACGTAGAACACCAAATAATGCATGCAGAGCAGAATTAGGCCGATACCACTAATTATCAAAATCCAGAAAGAGCCGTTAAATTCTACAACCACTAAAAGAAGCGATTCCAAACCTTCCATAAACAAAGCATCACCTACAGAGAGATGAACTTGGAGAAGAGTCCCCTAAGCAAGCTGGTCCTAGGGCTCTGTTCACAAACACAAACACACCCCACAGAGCCCCAGGACCACAGCACAATTAGACCCAACCAAATCATGAGAAAAAAAAAAGATAATTACTTGACACATTGGAAAGAATTAACAAAAAAACAGAGCAAACTAGAATGCTATTTGGCCTAAACAGAGAGTACACAGTGGCAGAATACCTGACCACTGTGACTGACCCAAACTTAAGGAAAGCTTTTGACTATGTACAGACTCAGTGAGCATAGCCTTGCTATTGAGAAAGGCCGCCGTAGGCAGACATGGCTCTCAAGAGAAGACAGGCTATGTGCACACTGCCCACAAAATGAGGTGGAAACTGAGCTGCACTTCCTAACCTCCTGCCCAATGTATGACCATATTAGAGAGAATATTTCCCTCAGATTACACAGATCCACAAAGAGTCAGAGGAGGCTCCTCAGAGGAGGAAGGGGAGAACCATCCTCCTCAGTGTATTTCATAAAAATAAAAATAGTGAAACATTTAAAAAATATATCCTTTTTAGATAAAACTGTACTAAATATATTCATATACACTACCGTTCAAAAGTTTGGGGTCACTTAGAAATGTCCCTTGTTTTTGGAAGAAAATCTTTTGTCCATTAAAATAACATCAAATGGATCAGAAATACAGTGTAGCCATTGTTAATGTTTAAAATAACTATTGTAGCTGGAAACGGCAGATTTTTTATGGAATATCTACATAGGCGCACAGAAGCCCATTATCAGCAACCATCACTCCTGTGTTCCAAAGGCACGTTGTGTTAGCTAATCCAAGTTTATCATTTTAAAAGGCTAATTGATCATTAGAAAACCCTTTTGTAAGTATGTTAGCACAGCTGAAAACTGTTGTTCTGATTAAAGAAGCAATAAAACTGGCCTTCTTTAGGCCAGTTGAGTATCTGGAGCATTAGCTTTTGTGGGTTCGATTACAGGCTCAAAATAGCCAAAAACAAAGAACTTTCTTCTGAAACTCGTCAGTCTATTCTTGTTCTGAGAAATGAAGTTCCTTTGTCCAGTGTCTGTGTTCTTTTGCCCATCTTAATCTTTTATTTTTATTGGCTAGTCTGAGATATGTCTTTTTCTTTGTAAATCTGCCTAGAAGGCCAGCATCCCGGAGTCGCCTCTTCACTGTTGACGTTGAGACTGGTGTTTTGCGGGTACTATATAATGAAGCTGCCAGTTGAGGACTTGTGAGGCGTTTGTTTCTCAAACTAGACACTCTAATGTACTTGTCCTCTTGCTCAGTTGTGCACCGGGCCTCCCACTCCTCTTTCTATTCTGGTTAGAGCCAGTTTGCGCTGTTCTGTGAAGGGAGTAGTACACAGCGTTGTACGAGATCTTCAGTTTCTTGGCAATTTATCGCATGGAATAGCCTTCATTTCTCAGAACAATAGGCTGATGAGTTTCAGAAGTCTTTGTTTCTGGCCATTTTGAGCCTGTAATCGAACCCACAAATGCTGATGCTCCAGATACTCAACAAGTCTAAAGCCCAGTTTTATTGCTTCTTTAATCAGAACAGTTTTCAGCTGTGCTAACATAATTGCAAAACGGTTTTCTAATGATCAATTAGCCTTTTAAAATGATATACTTAGATTAGCTAACACAATGTGCCATTGGAACACAGGAGTGATGGCTGCTGATAATGGGCTTCTGAACGCCTATGTAGATATTCCATAAAAAATCTGCAGTTTCCAGCTACAATAGTCATTTACAACATTAACAATGTCTACACTGTATTTCTGAGCAATTTGATGTTATTTTAATGGACAAAAAATTAGCTTTTCTTTCAAAAGCAAGGACATTTCTAAGTGACCCCAAACTTTTGAACAATACTGTATATTCACATAATAATCAAAATAATTAATTAAAACACACTATTTTGCAATGAAGGTCTACAGTAGCCTCAACAGCACTCTGTAGGGTAGGGCCATAGGGTAGCCGGAGGACAACTAGCGTCCGTCCTCCTCTGTGTACATTGACTTCAATACAAAACCTAGGAGGCTCATGGTTCTCACCCCCTTCCATAGACTTACACAGTAATTACGACAACTTCCAGAGGACGTCCTCTAACCTATCTGGGCTCTTGCAGCATGAACTGACATGTTGTCCACCCAATCAAAGGATCAGAAAATGAATCTAGTACTGAAAGCATAAGCTACAGATAGCACCGCATTGCATAAAATGTGGTCAGTAGGTGACGCAAAGAGAGCGAAAAACAATAGTTGAACAGTTTTGAACAAATTCATTCCTTTAAAAATTAATGCGAAGCGAGAGAGAGAGATTTTTTGTTTTTTACTTTCACTTAGCTAGCTAGTTTAGCCTACTCAAACACCCAGCTCAAACAGAGAGTGATGCTATGTTAGCTAGCTGGCTACGGCTATCCAACACTGGAACTCTTCCAAGTCATGGTAAGCTTTTGGTTTTATTCATCTATTGCTACCGGGGCCCGCTGGTGTAACTGCTAAACTGATGCTGACTGTATACTGTACTGCATGATTGTAGCGGGTTTACTAACACGTTAGTTCTATTAGCTATGTTGACTATGACGTTGCTAAAGTCGTTAGCTAATATGGTGACGACGATGTAGAGTGTGTTTAGTGGTTAGCAGTTATTAGGTTTGGCTTGGAAAGGTTTTTTCCCCTGGCCACAGACAGCTGATGTGTTGTGCACTGAAGTCCACAAGTGAAGGGAAAAGTTGAGAGGAGAGCGCGTAGATGCGAGAAGGAATTATACAACGAGCAAAATGTTCATACTGTTTGTATGTGGCTGCTATGAAAGTGAACTGTGTTTGCGTGTGATCAGGGGTGTATTCATTCCACCGATTCTGTTGAAAAACGTTTCTTAGACGGAAGCAAACGGAACAAAATTGGGATAAACATACCTGAATTTGTCCATTTAGAAACTCTTGTTTGCAACTGTTGGACTAATGATTACACCCTAGATCAGCTAGATGCAAGAAATTGTGTGCAAGCCGGTATTGAATGTGTCACTGTCTGTCACCTTGATTACTCAAAATGTTCTCTCAACCTGTGCACCTACGTTGTAAACTGTCATTCATAGGCTAGGTTGTAGCAACATCATGATGGGTATAGGGAAAATTAGAGTATCATGTAGTAGCCTAAACCTATCGATATTACATTGAGCTGGGTGAATGGAATATGAATGACAGTCATCCAATATGCTGTAATAGAAATAAGGTCATGCTCATTAAAAATATATCATCCTCCATCTTAAACATCACCGACCGCCACTGGTGTGTGTGTGAGTGCTTGCCTGCGTGCGTGCGTTGGTACATGTGTGTGTAGTACCTACTACCTTTTAGCATCTTGATAGCAGCGCTCATCTTGGCCCCATCCTTCTTGATCATGGCCTTGATGACCTGGCCGAAGTTGCCCTCTCCTATCACATCTTCAAACTTGATGTCATCCCACTCCAGGATGGGGTAGGTGAGGGGCTCAGAGGTAGGCTTCGGCCTCCTTGTCAGGGTCAGGGTCCCAGAGTTAAACTGGAGGATGGTCTCCTCTCCCTACGGGTTGCAGTGATAGATTTGTTTAGATTTCTTTTATCAAAGCATAGAAGTGATCAGATTTGAGGTGTGTTTCTCATAACATGTCTATATGTAAAGTTTGAGATAGTGTGGAATGTTTATTTATCTAATCAGGTTATCCAACTTGTTACTGAAGAAATATACAGTACCAATCAAAAGTTTGGAAAGTTTGGCTGCTTTTCTTCAGTCTGCAGTCCAATTCATCCCAAACCATCTCAATTGGGTTGAGGTCGGTGATTGTGGAGGTCAAGACAACTGATGCAGCACTTCATCACTGTCCTTCTTGGTCAAATAGCCCTCACACAACCTGAAGGTGTGTTGGGTTATTGTGCTGTCTAAAAACAAATGATAGTCCCACTAAGCGCAAACCAGATGGGATGGCGTATCGCTGCAGAATGCTGTGGTAGCCATGCTGGTGAAGTGTGCCTTGAATTCTAAATAAATCACAGACAGTGTCACCAGCAAAGCACCCCCACACCATAACACCTTCTCCTCCATGCTTCACGGTGGAAACTACACATGTGGAGATCATCCGTTCACCTACTCTGCACCTCACAAAGACACGGCAGTTCGATCCAAAAATCTCAAATTTGGACTCATCAGACCAAAGGACAGGTTTCCACCGGTCTAATGTCCATTGCTCGTGTTTCTTGGCAGAATCAAGTCTCTTCTTCTTATTGGTGTCCTTTAGTAGTGGTTTCTTTGCAGCAATTTGACCATGAAGGCCTGATTCACGCAGTCTCCTCTGAACAGTTTATATTAAGATGTGTCTGTTACTTGAACTCTGTGAAGCATTTATTTGGGCTGCAATTTCTGAGGCTGGTAACTCAAATGAATTTATCCTCTGCAGCAGAGGTAAGTCTTCCTTTCCTGTGGTGGTCGTCATGAGAGCCAGTTTCATCATAGCGCTTGATGGTTTTTGCGACTGCACATGAAGAAAGTTCTTGACATTTTCCGGATTGACTAACCTTCATGTCATAGAGAAATGATGGACTGTTGTTTCTCTTTGCTTATTTGAGCTGTTCTTGCCATAATATGGAATTGGTCTTTTACCAAATAGGGCTATCTTTTGTATACCATCTCTACCTTGTCACTACACAACTGACTGGCTCAAACACATTAAGAAGGAAAGAAATTCCACAAATTTACTTTTAACAAGGCACACCTGTTAATTGAAAATCATTCCAGATGACTTTCTCATGAAGCTGGTTGAGAGAATGCCAAGAGTGTGCAAAGCTGTCATCAAGGCAAAGGGTGGCTACTTTGAAGAATCTCAAATATAAAATACATTTTGATTTGTTTAATACTTTTTTGGTTACTACATGATTCCATATGTTTTATTTAATAGTTTTGATGTCTTCACTATTGTTCTACAATGTAGAAAATAGTAAAAATATAGAAAAAACCTGGAATGAGTAGGTGTGTCCAAACTTTTGACTGGTACTGTAGTTTAGGTGTGTTTTTATGGCATATTTGTGTGTTTGTCTTTCTCTCTCACCGATCCAGACTGGTAAGTGAAGGTGCGTCTGCGGTTGAGCAGAGTTTTGCGGATGCAGAAGAGAGCCAGCAGGGCCATCAGGATGGTGACACAGGTGACCGTCACAGACCCCACCACAGCTACCAACAAATGGTAGCCCTCACTGCCTGGACGCCCCCCTACACCCTGGGTGGTAGGAGTGAAGTCCTGGGGACCTAGAGGGAGAGGTGATATGAGGAGATGCACACTCTTATGCAGATGAACATTGACTATCTCCTATTTATTATGTAAGTATCCTCACGTTTTAAAGTGGTAGTTCACAAAAAAAAATCTATGTTCACTCAAAAATTTCACTCAACGTTTTTGGGACATTTTCAGAACTCAAATGTGTTCAAATGTCAAAATGAGTCCATGTCCCACTGTTGTTTAGATCCAGCTTTACACTTCAATCCCAAATGAGTGGGAAAGATTGGCATCTAAAATGATTAAACGAGATGGAGGTACCCTTCTTTGTTATTCCTTTGGGATTACAGCATTGCTTGATCTCAACAGCAGATCGTGTGGGATTCAAACAAACCTCGACATTTGACCGCTTTTGATTTCTGAAAAGGTCTAAAAAAAACTTCGATTTTCAAGTGGAAAACTTTAAACCCATGTACTTTTAAGCTTTTTTTAACCTGTTTAACACCTTTTACTCCATACATGTTTGTTTTTTAAACCATCTCTCACCATCTCCTTGGGTCCTGGCATGGACAAACTTGCTCCACTCCCCAGGTACTTTAGAGAAGGCCCTCACTCTGAACTGGTAGAGGGTACTCCCGTTGAGCGCTGTCACATCTTTAGCTGTCTTGTTGCCATCGTCTGTGTCAACCCAGGGGTGCAGGCTGCCCTGACCCACCGGCTGGTACTCTATGATGTACTTTACTATGCCCCCGTTAGGGTCCTCAGGGGGCTGCCACTTCACCTGCACCGCAGACACAGACAGGGGCAGGGCCTGGACGTTCCGAGGAGATGAGGGACCTGGGGGAAAGAGGGGAGGAGAGGGACAGAGAGGAGACATCAGCGGGGTTAGTATTGGTCAGAAGGTGTTAGATTGGCTACATGGCTATTGCCAAACTGTACCATTAAAGTGCTTGAATTTCTTTCTGGATTTCCTTAGTAAGTCATCCATTCCTAAATGTCCTTTCCTTTATGCACCCATCTTTAACCCTGACAGAATATGAGGGCAGGGGGGAGCCACCAACCATCCACCATCCATCCACCAATGACAGTCGTCAACACTCACTGCTAAGCCAATAGGAGGAGCTCTTGTTAGTTACCCTGGCTGTTTATGCGGACGTTGTACGGCTTAGAGGCGGGCCCCAGACTGCCACAGTTGAGCAGCCTGACGACCACTGTGTAGTCTTGGTGGTACTGCAGGTTGTAGAACTTGGTGGAGAGCACATTGAGCAGGGTGGTCTCCTCTCTCAGCTTCTCTCCTGAGGGAGAGGGCCCGAAGAGCTGCACTAAGAACCCGCTGGCCCTGTCCGCGTTGCCATGCAACAGCCAGCGCACAGTGGCGTTGCGGCCCTCCAGCGAGCTGAAGTCAATCTCTGGTCGAAGAGTGGGCTCTACAGCAGCAACACAGAACACGCAGTCATGGAAAGGTCCTCCAGCCTGGGATACTTTCTCCTTCTCCTTTTTACTTAGACCCAGCCTCTCGTTTACAGACGGGCAAAGAACATTCTGATTACGTCACTAGACAGAATTAAAGAACCATTCCTTCAGATTTAGAACCTGCACTCAGCTGTCCACTTGGACAAACCTCTACTTCAACTTAGAAACACACACACACACACTCCCCACCTGCAACATCACCAATTTCCTACAAACCTCTGCTCTGACTATTGCATTTCGACACCGCAAAAACGAATCCCGGCGTACTGTTGCTGCTCACCTGGACAGTCAGTCTCCATGATGGCCTCAGGCCCTAGAGTCCCCTCCCCTCCCTCCCCAGGGCGGCTCAGCTGGACACGGACGTGGTAGCGTGTAGATGGCTTCAGATTCATCAGCGTTATAGGCTCTCTACTGTACACTAAGAGACAGGAACACAGAGAGATAGAGAATCAGACAGGATTATCCACAGAGAGTAGGGATCTAATATCGATAATGACAAATTGGTAAATTGTTTTGAGGCAAGGCCATTTTTCCTGTGAAATGGATGATATGTTACGTTGCCAGGATAGTCGTTGTAACTCCCGTGACTTTACATGAGATCAAACGCCCTCTGTGTGCACCTATGATGGAGGACCAGGAGTCTCCTGTCTCCATGGGCTTGTAGAGGAGCTTGGTGGAGTCGATGGGTCCGTCTCCTCTGTAGGACTCCACAGGCATCACCACCAGCTGCTTACTCCTCTTCTCCAGTAGCCTGGGAGGGGTGCTGGGGCACGGCGGCTCTGGCCAGAGAGGGGAGTAAAGTGGTTGAGAATTTGAGTAATGGGTGATCTGATGAGTCTCAACCAGAACATGAAATCCTTATCGCTAGACCATTTCTCAGTGTATATTTAGGGCTGGTTTTCCCAGACACAAATCAAGCCTAGTCCTGGACTAAAAAGCATGTTCAAGTCCAGGACTAGGCTTCATCTTTGTCTGGGAAAGCTGCCCTCAATGTTAAGCACCTCACCTTGACTGATATAGACCAGTAAAATACTTTTCTCTTCTCACCTTTGACAATGAGGTTGAACTTCCTTGAGTCTTGTCCCCCATTGGTGGAAACCCTACACTCCCATAACCCAGCATGCTCAGTGGACAGACGGGGAATATCAAACTGGGCTGTGCTCTTATTGGAGTCCATGGTGGTACGAGACGCCTGAATTAGAGGTCCAAAAATATTTCGGTAAGGCTGCTTACAGTCTGAAGTAATGTTGAGCCAACTGACATTATCATAAGAAATATTGACATATTTTCACTATTACAAAAACATTGAATTTCACAAATCTCACTGACTACACCATCACAGTTTGTTTCCCAGTAATTGGATAATCAAATGTCAAAATGACTGCCCATCCTTCCATTGCCTCTACCTTGAGCACAGTGCTGTCCAGTTTGCGCAGCTCAATGCTGGTGTGGCTGGGCAGGGGGTTGCCTGTGGCGGAACACAGGATCTTGGGGCTGGAGTGAAGGTTCCACTCTAGACTACTGGCCATGTCCAAGATCTGGGGGGCGCGGTCTGATGGGTGAGAAACAGATGATGAAGAGGAGGATGATAAATAAGGTGATGATTAGGATGTTGATGACGAAGATGCTACTGCTACTTGTGATGATGTTATTAATATTGATGTTGGTAGTGTCAGTGGCGATGAAGAAGAGGAGGACGAAGAGGAAGTAATGCTACCTACCTGATTTCTCACAGTGCCGTCCTCTCCAGCCAGTGGGACACTGACATCCACTGAAGTGGTTACACACTCCACCGTTCTTACACTTACAGCTCAGCCTGCAGTCTGCCCCGTACATGTCCCTGTGGCAGACTGGGGAAATGGTGACATTAGGATGGGAAAACCAAGGTGTTGGGATCTGTCGTGATGGAATTGCTATCTGATATGGTTATGCATGTTATGTACTCTATGTATCTATTTCAACACATGCAATCATGTTGATAGGTTGGTTGTACAATTACAATCAATATTAATTGGGCAATCTAAGATATGCCATAACCCTACATACAGTTAATTCGGAAAGTATTCAGACCCCTTTTACTTTTTCCACATTCTGTTACGTTCCAGCCTTTTTCTAAAATGTATGAAATTAAAAATGTTCCTCATCAATCTACACGCAATACCCCATAATGACAAGGCAAAAATATGTTTTTAGAAGTTTTTGCAAATGTATAAAAAAAAAACAACAGAATAATTATTTACACAAGTATTCAGACCCTTTGCTATGAGACTCGAAATTGATCATGTTTCCATTGATCATCCTTGAGATGTTTCTACAACTTGATTGGTGGAGTCCATCTGTGGTAAATTCAATTGATTGGACATGATTTGGAAAGGCACACACCTGTCTATATAAGGTCCCACAGATGACAGTGCATGTCAGAGCAAAATTCAAGCCATGAGTTCAAAGAAATTCTCCGTAGAGCTCCGAGACAGGAGTGTGTTGAGGCACAGATCTGGGGAAGGGTACCAAAAATATCTGCAGCATTGAAGGTTCCCAAGAACACAGTGCCCTCCATCATTCTTAAATGGAACAATCTTGGAACCACCAAGACTCTTCCTAGAGCTGGCCACCCGGCCAAACTGAGCAATCTAGCGAGAAGGGCCTTGGTTAGGAAGGTGACCAAGAACCCGATGGTCACTCTGAATGAGCTCAGAGTTCCTCTGTGGAGATGGGAGAACCTTCCAGAAGGACAACCATCTCTGCAGCACTCCACAAATCAGGCCTTTATGGTGGAGTGGCCAGACGAAAGCCACTCCTTAGTAAAAGGCACATGACAGCCCGCTTGGAGTTTGCCAAAAGGCACCTAAAGAACTCTCAGACCATGAGAAACAAGACTAATTGGTCCGATGAAACGAAGATTGAACTCTTTGGCCTGAATGCCAAGCTCACGTCTGGAGGAAACTTGGCACCATCCCTACAGTGAAGCACGGTGGTGGCAGCATCATGCTGTGGGGATGTTTTTCAGTGGCAGGAACTGGGAGACTAGTCAGGATCGAGGGAAAGATGAACGGAGCAAAGTACAGAAAGATCCTTGATGAAAACCTGCTCCAGAGCGCTCAGGGCAAAGGTTCAGGGCAAAGGTTCAGTGTAAAGGTTCACCTTCCAACAGGACAACGACCCTAAGCACACAGCGAAGACAACGCAGAAATGGCTTTGGGACAAGTCTCTGAATGTCCTTGAGTGGCCCAGCCAGAGCCCGGACTTGAACCCGATCTAACATCTCTGGAGAGACCTGAAAATAGCTGTGTAGCGACCCATCTAACCTGATAGAGCTTAAGAGGATCTGCAGAGAAGAATTGGAGAAACTCCCCAAATACAGGTGTGCCAAGCTTGTAGCGTCATACCCAAGAAGAATGGAGGCTGTAATCGCAGCTAAAGGAGCTTCATTCGCAAAATGTCTAAAAACCTGTTTTGCTTTGTCATTATGGAGTATTGTGTGTAGATTGATGAGGGGAAAAAACAATACAAAGTCAATGGCTCTGAATACTTTCCGAATGCACTGCATAACAAATGAACTCACGTCTGTTGCAGTGGTTCCCAGACCACCCACTGGCACAGGAGCATCCGTAAGGGTCAGCCAGGCAGAACCTCAGCCCTCTACAGTCCATCTCTGGCCTGCATGACTCCTGACAATTAAGCCCAAACATTCCCTCTCTACAGGCTGGGAGGGAATACAGTACACATAGATACAGTACACATAGATACAGTACACATAGATACAGTACTGGACTGGTACAGTTACTTCAGACAGTTTGGCAATATAATATACTTGTCTTTACAAACATGCACTTATACGCACGCACGCACGCACGCACGCACGCACGCACGCACACACGCACACACGCACACACACACACACACACACACACACACACACACACACACACACAATTGCTATTTTTAGTATGTGGTCAGCTTCAACAACTATAATCTTATGCTTAAACATATTACCCCCCCCCCCCCCCCCCAGCTTACACAAACACACACACACACCTGTCTCGCAGCGCATCCCCATGAACCCCGGTGGGCAGATGCAGTCCCCGTCCCGGTGGTGACACACCCCTCCATTGAGACACTCTGGACAGTCCTTGTCACAGTCGGCACCCCACTTCTTACTTGCACAGTCTGGGAGCGACAGCAGAGAAGCATCAGTGGCCAACCCACCCAAATACAAGCACCTTCATCCATATGTGAATCATCATACATACTCTTGTAATGGTCAGCAGTAATAAATAAGTTAATAACACTATTAACTGAGTACTAACAATGTACATTCAAAGATACAACCAATCCAAAATGTTTCCGAGAAAAATAAAAATAAATGTATTGGTCAAGCTTATATCCAGATGGAAAATAGATAAACAACAGCACAGACTAGTATACCATCAGTAAAGTGTATCAACACCATCATCCACACATATCAAGTGTGTATGTCTTGTGGGAAGTGTGTGTAATGAGAACAGCCCTACTGTACCTCTGACAATCAGCCTCATCCAGGCTCCATTGATGGGAGTGTCTCCCACGAAGCTGGCACTGTAGATGCCCTCGTTGGCTTTAGCCACATCCTCCATTGTTAGTACAGCCGTACTGTTGGACACATCACCCCAGTGGGTCGTGTAGAAATAGTTACCTGGTTTTACGACACAGCGAGTCAGCACATAGGACAAGCTCTTAATAATGTGAATACGTTATAATCCACATGGTGGGGCTACATAGTGGCTGTGTATAAAATACAAAGGGAATGATTAAACAATGCCTATATTGCCATCGTCTCATTTAGAAGAATCTATTCCCTGCTCACACATGAATGCCTGCCCTTCATCCATCCACCCATCCATGCCTCCCTCCATCCCTGTGTGACTCACCGTTGTATTTCCAGGTGACGTCTCTTCTCTGGGAGCTCAGGACCTGCATGGCCAGGTGAACTGTGTCTCCTCTGTTTGCTGTCACCGTAAGGTGGGCCGGGACAAACAGGGCTGATAGGAGCAATACAGAAGAAGACAAGTTAACTCTCTGTCTCTCTCTCTCTCTCTCTCACACGCACGCACGCACGCACGCACGCACGCACGCACGCACGCACGCACGCACGCACACACACACACACACACACACACACACACACACACACACACACACTCTCTATCTTTCAGTTAGAGCCTCTTCCTTACCTTTGGCAAAGTTGTTGATGAGTGTCACTTTACCCAGGTTTATAAGAGGATCAGTTCCCTGGGACGCATGGCAGTAGAAGATGCCTGCTTGGTCCATCACACTCACGAACTCGTTCGCCACCACCTCCTTGGTCTTGGGCCTTTTGACTCTGTAACGTGGCCGTGAGGAGAGGATGAGGATGCTGTTGTCCTTCTTGATGTCCAGGTCTAGCTCTGCTGCATCCCGCTCCCCAGTGAGGCAGGAAATGGAGAAGAGCTGAGGGGTGGAGGCCTCAGCGTTGGAGATGACGGTCAGGTCTGTCACCGCACCTGTAGGGATGAGATGGCGCCACTCATTTGATAGTCATTCTAAACTGTTATGAGGTAAAACAACAAAGGGCAACTACTGTAATGACCTATTGCTTATTACAATCTGATGTAAAATCAGTTTATCTACTCTAATCCAAACAAACATTACTAGACCTTAGGGCAAGGGTAGTTAAATCTTACCCTACGACTACCAGGTCCAGAATACTGCTGTTTTTTTGTTCTACCTAATAATTAATTGCACCCACATGGTGTCCCAGGTCTAAATCCGTCCCTGATTTCAAGGAAATAATGAAAATAAGGTCCAGAATTTAATTTGAGGGTCTTAGGCCAGGCATAACACAACAACCTTTTGACACATTCCAGTTACATTCTGACCTAGGATCAGTTCCCCCAACCTAAATCCTTGTGAGCTAAATAACAAAACCAGTCATATGGTGGGTCATTTTGCTCCATTAAATCCAATGACATCCCTGTCCTGTGGCATTCTAGACCTGATCTACAGAACAATGGCAGGAAACTGGTATGAGCTCCTGCTCTCTCAAGGGGCTGCTGCCCTCTGCTTTCCACTTTGACTTTTATTGTAGCCCCTCATTTGTTGTGTCAAATTCATTTTGATGTTCAGAAATCGTAGTTAGGTTTGCCTTGCAAAAGTTATACTTTCTGGGGTTACTATAGGTTACACTCTCTGTAGACATGATTAATATAATAAGGACAAGCACCTTGAGCCATGTACTGTATTGATTGACCTACTATTTCTAGGATACAAATAAGATAGTTTGACTTTTACCTGACACATGGATGAGGCACAACAAAAATAAGACGTATGTCATAATTGCAATCCTCGCAGCGACGATTTCCGAAATCAGTCGTGTCTAATCCAATTATTGAATTAAAAGTAGACACTTCTACATTCCGTCGATGGTCCCCGGTGTGCCAAAGAACCGCGCGCGTCTTTGCGCATTTCCATAAATTCCAGTAATTGTTTTTAACGATACCTCTGTCCCTGTCTCTGTTCCAGACCGTTTCACATTCTCCTCTCCAATCTGAGTGTTCTGAATCTGTTGTTCGTAAAATGGGGTTACTCTGGGTGGGAGAGGAAGGAAGAGCGTCATGAGGGGGAAAGAGGTCGCTTTTACTCTCCAGCCAAGATTGGTTTTGATTTCAGGATCTGGAGAAGAATGTTGCACAATTTTATAGGGTAGACTTTATACTTGTCATAGAATTTAAGTTATATTCACAATCGATTTCCATTTGTCCACCAAATGCATTGTTAGCCAAGTCAATCATTGAAAAATGATCTAGCAACAAATGTCTTCATTGTTTTATGTATTTGCACACTGTTTTGAAGATGCCAGGCAAAAACTTAAAAAATGCACGTTTTTAATTTCCCTCAGACATATTCTATCACGCTCTGCTTCTACATGCACAATGCTGACACGTCATTTTGCCATTCTAATAGTTTGCACAATTTTGTTTTTCTGCAGATATGTTCCGAAACTTCAAAGTCTATGAAATAACAACAGCTGGGTAATGTAATAGCTGTGTTCTTTCCCTCAAGTAAGTTAGTTGTGATCCCTGCAGATTGTGGTCATTTGGCCTATCCTTCACTGCTCCAACCAGTCTGATGAAAGGGAAGGGAAAAGGGGATACCTAGTCTGTTGTACAACTGAATGCATTCAACTGAAATGTGTCTTGCGCATTTAACCCAACCCCTCTGAATCAGAGAGGTGCGGGGGGCTGCCTTAAATCGACATCCACGTCATCGCCGCACGGGGAACAGTGGGTTAACTGCCTTGCAGAACGACAGAAATGTACCCTGTCAGCTCGGGATTCGATCCAGCAACCTTTCGGTTAGGGTGCAAAAGATTAAGAACATTCTGCTTGTTGTGTCTATGCTTACAGCTGCAATCAGATGGATCAGGTACATTCTCTCACTTTTTAACACTCATTATGAGAAACTTAAAAGCACCACACACTTCTCTCATTTCTGGAGGGGCAGGCTTTGAGATGTAATGTTTTCTTAATGTTTCCTGATGGCCCCAGACAATTGAAGTTGACCCAACTTCTAATTGTTTGAAATGTCCTGTATTCGATGAGAGAGTTCAAGATTTTCTTTAACAGCCTCTTAGATGTAAAATCCCCTGTTTTGGGGACCCGTTATGTTCTGGTACCGGTTCCAACCGACATTTTCGCTTATAGATCGATCTGTGGACACCATAGATCGAAATGGCTTGCATTGAACGGTAGCCCTGATTCTCATGGATACAGGATTATGTCTATTTTGCCTGTGTGAAGCAGGATGTGAAATCTGACGCCACTTGAAGCTGGGATGTCCCTCTTACCATTTCATTCGCTCTTCCAACTGTCCATCAACTCCTGGCTGAACCCTACATCACAGCCACTAACAACACATATGCCTGGAATCCTTACACCAGGAGAGAGTAGCTTTGTCTCTGTAGCACATTCAGTAATCTAAAACAATTCATCGATTTTAAACAAAAAACACTTTCTGTTGGACAAAAGTAATATGAGATCAAAGGCGAGTTCCTAACGAGTTCAGGAAGCCAAGCTAGAGCTCTGTGAGACGTTCACAGCGACGGAGGCAGACGTTTTGATTAGGAGAGACCTTTAGATAACATGCACATTCTCTCTAACACTAAACATACAAATATGTATTTTACAGTTATAAGGAAGGTGAAATCTTGTAGTTAGTCATTTTATAATTTGATTATCTTATATTTAAAAAGCATATAAGTAATGTCAAGCCTTATTCATATAGTTGTGTTGAAATAGGAAATACATCCTAAAATATTTTACAATATTTGTACTGTGTACTTGAGTTTGAGTCCTCAAAAGTGACTACACTTCAGCAATTTACAACTATCTTTTCCAGAAAGGTGAGATCTTAACCTTTCTTGGAGTATGCAGCATTACTAGTTATTGTTTATGGCCCTCTCATGATAAATAGTTACTTTTGGGGATTTACGTAGATTACATTTTCGATTGCATTTAGTTACATTTAACTGGTTTTATACAGAGCATAATTATTTCTGAGGGTTTGGTTCAGATAAATACTCTTCTGATATAATCTACAATTCACGTGTTATGCTTGTCTTATGTCATTGTATTAAACAGCTTGAAATAGGTGAGGAAACAACATTTCACTGTAACATTGTATGTGATCACACAAAGGATAATACAAAGACTTTGCTACGCAAAGACTATGATGAGGTGCCCAGAGCAGGAGACTATTGTTATGTCTCCAGGTCAGAATGTTTCCATTTTGATACAGTCCAAACAGAGGACTATACCGTGTTGGTTCAGGTTTGCTGGCTCTTCGGTTCCATGACAGAGACCTCCATGTCCCTGATAATGTAAATAGACCATCACCTTAAGAGGGCCTTCCTATTTCCTCTACACAAGGTCACACAAATGATGCTCGCAAGACTGACTTATCTCTGAAGACAATGAGGACAGAGACTCATCTAATCAGTCACACTACTAGACTCTCTCAGGGTCACTTGAATTCTCACACTTCTTTTGTTTGCATCAGTACTGAGTTTACACTGCTTGTTCCCAGAAAGAATTAAAAATGTTGCACCACTAGTTCCCAGAAGAAAATAAAAATGCAAATAAAAAAAATCATTTTCATACATGTTTTTTTGGAGGAAATTCGTGCAATCTTTGTGCAAAAGTTGGTATTGTGTGCTCTCAGAGGTAGCTGGAGCGAGGGTAGAACACATGGGCAGACAGACAGGCAGACAGACAAACAGACATCTTGGTAGTTGCAGGGAGAGTGGACTCTGAGAGGAAGCCCACAGGGGAAAAGACTGGATGCTGTGTCAACATAGTTACTTTGACTGCTGGCTGCAGTGAGGCTTCAAGAAGCATGAGACAGGGTGTTTGTGTGTGCGCTTGCGTGTGTGTGTGCACCCATACATTTACATGTATGTGTGGTGCGCATGTACGTGTGTGCTTTCCTCCGTGCGTGTTTTAGGGGGATATAAAGGGTGGAAACCAGGCCCTCCTCAGACATGGTCCATTGTCCAGCGAGCTCTTTGTTGTCCTGAGGTAATTATCAGTAGTGTTTGTTGTAAGAGCGATGGCTGCTGATTACTTCGGTTTGCTTTAGATGGCACCGCCAGACAAAGGCAAAGCGCCCGGTCTCCGCTTACCTCCGCACAAGGTCATCAGTGGGAGAGCAAACAATCAAGTTTATGGAGTTTACATTGGCTCATATCACATGATGATTGTATTCTGTTACTGTTATTGTAAAGAGCAGTACACTCTTAGAAAAAGGGTTCCAAAAAGGGTTCTTGGGCTGTCCCCATAGGAGAAACCTTTTTGGTTCTAGGTAGAACTCTTTTGAACTCAAAGGGTTCTCCCACTGGGACAGCCGAAAAACCCTTTTATGTTCTTAGATAGCAGTTTTTTTCCCCAAGAGTGTAGGATATGCTGGACAGCAGCATCCATTATCTTGCATATTGCACTGTAACTGTATTACAGTCTTATTACTTGAAGGTAATCTGAATTGAAAACACCAAACCTCAAAATCTAGTGGACAAAAGCTGGTCTGTGAATAAATCTCAAACCGTAGGGGTGAATTTACAGCCATGCACTCCCCTCCATGTTTTAGTACTTTTTGGACATTTAGTTGTGGTTTTAGTGGTGTCGGGAGTGGGGGTAAAAGTGAGGAGGAGGAGGGAGGGAGTAAGGTCCTTGAGACTGTGAGAACTTTTGTATTAAATTCCCATTTCCACCCATTGTGTGAAGAGCTGGCAGAATCCCACATGCCCTGACTCACTCGCACAAGCCCCTGTGAGCTGGGGTAGGGGTGCAGTGTACACCTCTCTGGCCCCTTGAGACCACCTACCTCCCTTGCCCCCTCTCCTCAGTCTGGGAAGGACATTGACTCCTGGGACCCTAACCCAGACCCCTGGGGGCTTCAGGGCAACCAGTGATTACATTAAACCTCTCTCAGTGTGTATATAACGTGTAGGAAGTTACCCAGAGATAAAGAAGTGAAATCCTTGGCCGAGCTCGGAAACTCAAGCCGTGGGGCTCCTGTGTTTTGTACACTTTCATAGTCAGAGCGCTGTCTATCTGTCATCAGTATGGCTGAACAACAAGTCAAGGAGACTTCTAGTGCTCTCTCTCTCTCTGTGTGTGTGTGTGTGTGTGTGTGTGTGTGTGTGTGTGTGTGTGTGTGTGTGTGTGTGTGTGTGTGTGTGTGTGTGCTGTGTGGTGTGTGTGTGTGTGTGTGTGTGTGTGTGTTACCATGGTTGATGACACTTGTCATCTCGCCTGCCTTGTCATGTTCCCGCTCCTCGGGCAGCCAGTGGAATAAACCACTCAGCAAATCCCACGCCTGCTCTGGAGAAGTGATCGGCCACAGCTCTGTGTAATAATAAACAGCATCCAGCCAGCCGCCTCCATCATCAGAGGAGATGAAGACAGTGTTGTGGTTCGTCAGATGGGGTGACACTGAGTGAAGTGACAGTCAGCAGAGGGATGTGAGGTTGGGCGTGTGTCACTGTCTTGTGGAAAGAGGATATAAGGTAAGCATAGCGTAGAGTGAACCACTATCCTAAATGCTAGCTAGCTAGTATGTAGTATATTGGACGATTGGAAGGTTTGCGAGTTCGATCCCCGGCCGAGTCATACCGAAGACTGTAAACATGGTAGGTGCATCTCTGCTTGGCACTCAGCATTAGGAGATAGATTGGGGGTAAGGCCATGTGATAGTGTAGGGTCCTGCAAGCTGCACACACACACACACACACACACACACACACACACACACACACACACACACACACACACACACCAACACACACACACACACACACACACACACACACACACACAAACACACAACACAACGCACGACACATCATGATCATATCATGTCAGCATTACTCTAAGACTCTAAAACAATGTGCAGTGATAAAACAGTTTACATTCAGTTGAAACACTGCACACTCCTCGTGAATCAAGTGAAGTGCCCATGGAAAGAATGCTCTGCTCGGTTTTGCTCCATCCTTCCCATTTCCTCTGTTCCTCAGCAGTCTTCTTATCGCCAAACAAATGTGTTGAGTCATGCAGATACGGTATATCTTACAGCATGCTCAACACAACACACAGCCATCCTATGACCTATCCCGATGCCCAATCCCAGGTTTATCCTGCTGCAGTAAAACTGTTGTTCTTATGTGTAGAATCACAATACATGGGTATGTTTTTCCTTCAGCTTGATTTACTAGACAGATTTTTTTGTGAACTTATAATTACACATTTTTCCAATTAATTGGCATTAATGTAATTCCACAACCCATTGCCACCAACTTATCAGTTATCAATCAATAAGGTGTATCTCTACAGTTCAGTGATCTCTACAAGGGCTGAGACAGTGCAATGGTTTTATACTGGCTTCTCTCATTACAAACCATTCTAGACACTGTCTGTGTGTCCTCTGTACTGTGACAGTTGAGTGGAAATAGGCTCCACTTTATTGCTCCATGTACTTGGAAACCGGGCGCCATGTTTCCAGCCGTTCCCTCCCTCCCTTAGTTTGTCCTGTCCTGGAAAGACAACATGGTACTCATTAGGCCCAGCGAGCCCCCCCAGCTGCTGCCCCGGGGTGAGGGTGGGGCAGGGGGAGGATGGGGTTAGGGAGAGGGTAGGGGTGGGGAAGGAGGATTGGGTGACATGGGTCCCATTCTGGAACAGGGTTAACCCATAGCTCCGGGGCAACAGAGCACCAAACAGGGGCAAGGCACGGAGATTGTTCTTACTGCACAAACCTGAATCTACAATGGCCATACCTAATGTCTGCATATACACGCTCATAAGCATGTACTTTCCCGAACACACACACATTTGTGCGCGTGTGCACACACACACACACACACACACACACACACACACACCACCCAAAACTCCACTGATGTGATTATGGAAAATCAGCAGATAAAACAAAGGAAGTACTAATCATAACAACATGTATTACTATGTGTGTTGTATGAGTAGCCATTTTAAGAGACTACAATAAACTATATGACTTGAGTTAGAGAATAAGAGCATGAAGATCAAATCAGCCCTTTTTACAACTACTTAAAATTTGAGCTTTCTCAGCCTGATAGGCTGAAATTGTAATTAGGCCTACAGGAATAGAATAGCTTTCCCATCGGAATATTATTATTAACAAGGAAGGGGAGTGGTGTGATACTTTATCCAGCCAAAATGTCTCTGGAATATTACAGTCGATTAGGAAGTTGAATAACACTTTGGAGAGCTGTTGGCTGAAAGACAAAAGGGAGAGAAAACGAGAGAGAAAGCAAAATAGAGAGGGGAGCAGTAAATATAGCAGTAGGACTATAAAACAAGAGAGAAAGAAACAGAATGTGTTCCCGAGGACACGAAACAAAGGGAAGGAGAAGATAAAAATGAGAGAGAAAAGTTGGACTAAGGAAAAAAAGAGTGAGAAGAAATTAGCGAGCAAGTGAGAGTGACAAAGAGCTAAAGAATGACAGTGAGAGAGACAAAGCCATGAGCTCTGTTAGTCAGTTCGCGCTCTAGCCAGTGGAAGGCTCTTGAGCACAGGACGTTGTGCTGCAGGTGCTGATATGTGTTCAGGAAGTGGCTGGAGCGCAGGGCAGGAATCACCCAGTGTGCAGCCCAGTCAGACAGAACCAGGCATGGGCAGCCTGGAGCAGGGGCAGAGACAGGAAAGCCTGTGGGTCTCCTCTCTGTCTTCTGGGTGCTTGCTCAGCCCTCTGCCCCGGGAGAAGGGACTATCTAGTTCCCAAAAGCTAAAGATGAGGTATCTAAGAACAATGTGATGTATTGATAGTGATGCATGTTGATGCACAGGCAATGGAAGGTCAGCTCTGGTATTGAATCTAAACTGCAGGTCTAATCTAATCTCTTAATGACATTTTAAGTGTGAAATGCAAACAGCTAGACCCCCCCCCCCCCAGCCCTCCATTGTAATATACTATACACATGTACACGTGTTGTTATTTACCCTGCTTTATAAGAGGCAACCACCATACCACCATACCAAACAGCACTCAACCCCTGGAGAAACCCTACGATTGCTTGACTGTTGAGTGGCCAGTTTGCAAGGTCACATTAATTAGGGCACATCGTAGCAGATTTCTTTTTGCAATCGAAGACAAAAACAAACAATTACTTTTTATTCAAGTTTAGGTAGTCCCTCCCTGTTTCATTCAGTTCTCTTTTGTTTGGCGCCTAGGGGGGGGGGGGGCGGTTCCGACCCGAGTTAAGCTCACATAAATAGAACATAATGATCTTTTCATGCACTTTTCTCTCTATGCGTATTCTGACCTTGAATTTAAGCATGAGAATAGCATGCTATTCACCCCGCTATTCGTTTGGGATGGAGGTGGAATAAATGAAGGTGTGACGGAGGTGTGTCTACAGATACAGCATATTCTGACCGTGACTTAATTCCCTAACAATTCCACCACCTTTACACGTGAGGAAACCACGAATAAGGTCTAGCGAACCTACCGGTTCCAAGAGGAAAAAGCATATATTGCACTTCATTTTTTCCCAGTAGAAATAACACCATTCGTGCACTGCAATTTACAACCTGATAAGAGCTATTTATAAAGAGCAAGTAGATGAGTAATCCATTTGGATAAGGGAATTATAAATATACATTTCAATGACATCTATTTTAGACAAATGGAAAAAACAGTCATATGGCAGCAAACTGAAGCATATCAACATATCAACTTATGAAATGCTGTGCCATTGTGCAGATTTTTTAAATTGTACTGCCTTTTAAACTCAAGGGATGGCCGCTCTACAATTTCTTAATTATAGGTTACCCTGACTTTCTCTGTTTCCTATTTCTATCATGTTAAATGTTTAGCCACTATCAGTATCGACCGTCAGTAGGCATAATTACCACACATATTCAACTGCCAATTTACTGTTACTGTCAGTTGGTACGACCTACATTATCATTCCATTAAAAAAAATGTGTTGCTTCCTCTGTAAATGCTGGCACGAACGTGTAGTTGTGGCTGAGGATCATTAGTAACAGTTGATAATGTATAAAAAAAGACATGTAGGCTGAATGAAATCGTTATGGAGCGGAGCGCAGACCAAGCTGTAGCAGTTTGAACCCATCGCATGGCGCAATACTTGTGTCATCACACAGTTCCATGGTTAGTGCAGGTAATAGATGAGGGTATAGCCTACTACTGTACACTATTCTCCCTACTATAATTCTATGTACATTAATCATCCAACATTAGCATGGGTTGAAGACTCATGCCTTTTGTGCGTAAAGGCCCTCAAACCTGTTTCATGATTTATAAATACTTTCCTAAACTTAAATAATCTACAAGATCAGAGAATTTTTAAATTCATCAATTGGTGCTGAAATGGAGACGAGTATGCATATATTTAGATTACTTTCTTTCATTGATCCCCAATTGTTTGTGTTAGTGATGTGAGAATACGAAAACCAAAGCCTTGCATCACAAAGAGGACCTTTTTTGACGATGTCTTCAATACTATTGTGGATAATCATGCCCCCTTCAAAAAATGAAAGGTTAAAGGTAGATTGAATGCCTGGTACACTCCGGAATTATCAGAAGTCATTCAAAAAAAGAGATGACGCTTGGTTCAAGGCCAGGAACACAGGCTTAGGCCCAGACTGGCAAGCTTTTAAGCAACTGAGGAATAATTGTGTAAGACAAATAAGAGAGACTAAATCTGATTATTAAGTAACCACTCTTTTGGATTAAAATGATAACCTGGCTAAATCCTGAAGGGTTCTACTTCCTTCTCTCTGCCACATCAAATTAATTGATCACTGATGCACTGGTGTCGGCGTTGGAAATCCGCGATGAGGCCTGGGTCCAGGATGTCCCTGGTGGGGACCCAGCACCTCTCCTCTGGGCCATAACCCTCCCAGTCAATCAGGTAGTGGAATCCCCTGACCTGAGGTCGAACCTTCAGGAGACGCCTCGCCGTGTATGCCGGTTGGCCGTCGATGAGATGGGGGAGAGGGGTGGGCCTGGAAACAGGAGACAAAGGGCTGTGAGACATGGGTTTAACTCTGGACACATGAAAGTTGGGATGTATACGAAGGGTACGGGGCAACAGAAGACGAACAATAGAGGGGCTAATCATTTTTGAGATGGGAAACGGGCCGCTAAACTGGGGGGAGAGTTTGCAGGATTCCACACGGAAGGGCAGATCCCGTGTCTTCTGTACGAGACGATGCCGGGGAGCCGCTTGTCATCGATACCTGGAGGTGGTCTTGAGGAGGGCCGACCGGGCTCTCCTCCAGGGACGACGGCAGCGGCGGACAAACATCTGTGCAGAAGGTATGCCGACCTTCTTTTCCTGCTCGTTGAAGAGTGGGGGCTGATACCCCATGGAACACTCAATTGGCGATTGGCCCATGGCAGAGCAGGGAAGGGTGTTGCGGGCATATTCCACCCACACCTTCTGCTGGCTCCAGGTGGTGGGGTTGGCGGAGACAAGGCAGTACAGAGTAGTCTCGAGATCCTGGTTGGCTCGCTCCGACTGGCCATTGGACTGGGGTGGAACCCAAAGGACAGGCTGGCCGATGACCCAATGAGGGTGTAGAACGCCTTCTAGAACCGGGATGAGAACTGAGGACCCCGGTCGGAGACCATGTCCACGGGCAGTCCATGGATCCGGAAGAAGTGCTGCACCATGAGCTGGGCCGTCTCCTTGGCCGAGGGTAGTTTGGGGGGGGGATGAAGTAGGCAGCGTTGGAAAACCGGTCAACCACAGTCAGGATGGCAGTGTTGCCCAGACAGGGGTAGACCCGTGACATAATCCAGGGATATGTGGGACAAGGGACAGGCAGTGGTTGAAGAAAACCAGCCGGAGCTTGCTGAGGAGTCTTGTTCTAAGCACAGACAGTGCAGGCGGCGACAAACGCGGCAACATCCGGAACCATAGTAGGCCACCAAAAGCATTGTCGCACGAAGGCCAGGGTCTGATGGGAGACCGGAAGGCAGGCAAGCCTGGAAGAATGGGCCTACTCCAGGACCGCAGAGCGGACAGCGTCAGGCACAAACATCCGGTTATCTGCCAGGTTTTTGTGGTCGGTCCACACAATGAACGGATGTTCTGCACCTTCCAGCCAGTGCCTCCATTCCTCCAGCGCCATCTTCACCGCGAGAAGCTCTTGATTCCCAACATCGTAGTTCCTCTCCGTGGCGTTGAGGCGATGGGAGAAGAAGGCACAGGGATGTAGCTTAAGGTTCAGGGCAGAACGTTGGGACAGGACAGCCCCCACTCCGACATCTGAAGCATTGGCCTCCACCACGAACTAAAGGGAAGGGTCAGGATGAACCAAGATAGGAGCAGTGGTGGAGCAGTGGTGAAGCAGTGCTTGCGGTCCCGGAACTCCCGGTCAGCGGCAGAGGACCACGTGAACGGAACCTTGGTAGAGGTGAGTGCAGACAGGGGGGAAGCCAGGGTGCTGTAACCACGGATAAAGTGGCGATAAAAATTGACAAACCCCAGAAAACAGCTGCAGCCTGGACGTAGGCTGAGGCCAATCCACCGCTCTCACCTTCCCGGGGTCCATCTGGACACTCCCAGCAGAGATGATGTAACCCAGAAAGGGGATGGTGGAGCGATGGAACTCGCACTTCTCCACCTTCACAAACAGCTGATTTTCTCCACGAAGAAGAAGCCTGCGCCGGCGGGAGAGGAACAGATAAATCCTGCAGCTAGGGAGTCCCCAATGTAGGTCTCCATAGCCTTGGTCTCCTGGTCCCGACAGAGAGTACAGACGTCCCCGAGGCGGCGTGGTGCTATGGAGAAGGTCAATCCCGCAGTCATAGGGTCGGTGTGGCGGAAGCAAAGTGGCCCGGGCCTTGCTGAACACCTCCCGGAGGTCCAGGGCACCTTCCGAGCTCCCAGGGAGAAGTCCCGGGGCAGGTTGCACTGACTTCAGACAATGGGCGTGGCAGAACGGACTCCAGCCCGTGATGGCACCCGTAGACCAGTTGATGAGGGGATTGTGTTGCTGGAGCCAGGAGTTATTTACGAAAATTGCGATATATCAAGTTAAAATCTTCTTAGGGATAGGCGTCCCGCTACAAGCCGACAACATCCGATGAAATTGGAGGGTGCGCAATTCAAATAAAAAATCGGAATATTAAACATTCATGAACATACAAGTATCTTATATCATTTAAAAGCTTAAATTCTTGTTAATCTAACTGCGTTGTCCGATTTCAAAAAGGCTTTATGGCGAAAGCATACCATGCGATTGTCTGAGGACGGTGCCCCACATCAACATATTTTTCAACCAGCACAGCCTTCAAAAAATCATAAATAGCGATTAAATAAATCACTTATTTTTGAAGATCTTCCTCTGTTTGCAATCCCAAGGGTCCCAGCTAAGGGTCCCAGCTCTTTAATAATACTTCCTGTTGACCTGACCTCTCACCTATGATCATGCTGTGTCCTCTGTGTCTGCCAGTTCAGATGCGAGAGGGGTTCACCGACACAGCTGATATAACCTAGAGGAATTAGGGAGAGAGGGATGAAGTAAAGGAGAGAGACTGTTATTGCGTGTGTGTGGTCTCACCTGGTGTCCACACTAAGTGGCCAAAGAGCACTTTATGCTGAAAAACAGACACATGAGGACAAACAATAGAAGAGAATGTCATTATTAGACATAAATACCACTTGAAGCTTGATGATGACTTGATCATTTGAATCAGCTGTGTAGTGCTTAGGCAAAAACAAAAATGTGCACAGGTGTTTGGAGCTTTCCGATGTGCCACAGCTGGTGAGGTGTCAGGTTCGCCTCTGTATTTAAGGGTGATTGTTCCAACTCTCTGTGAAATGCTGCAGATCTGCCCGAAGACAAGGTAGGAACACATATCCCACACAGAAGAGGTGGATAGAATTCGACAGGTCAAGGTATCCTTCTTCCTCCAAATTGTGCATGTGAGACAGGTTCCATGTACAACAAGACAGGCAGAGAGGAAGAGAGAAAAAGAACACAGAACAGTTGAATTACCTCTGGTTATGAACACTTTTGCCAGCAATAAAGCTTCCACGGTCTGTTCCTCGGACAGTGAACATCTGGCAATATCTACATTTTCAACCGCTTGATCAGCTCGCACTCTGAAAGTAAAGAAAATAGCTTATTTTTGTAGATATGAAAACAATAACTGAGATATGACCGTTCAATCTAAAGCAGCAGATGTCATTTTCAGGATACGTCTATACAGCACAGAAAGCTTAATATCAGACTGGTATTGTGGTTGTTCATTAGGTGATGGGAAATATGCAATATGTATACAAAATAATATACTTACCTTCTTAGCGATAGGCCCTTTTTTCTCAATTTCCTACATGAATGACGTGCCCAAAGTAAACTGCCTGTAGCTCAGGCCCTGAAGCCAGGATAGGCATGTAATTGGTACCATTGGAAAGAAAACACTTGGAAGTTTGTAGAAATGTAAAAATAATATAGGAGAATATAACACAATAGATATGTTAGGAGAAAACCCAAAGAAAAACCAACCAGATTCTTTTTTTTTGAGAGACCATCCTCTTAGAAATGCAAGAGAAAGGTCATATTGAAATTTAGCTCCCTGAATGCAATTCCTATGGCTTCCATAGGGTGTCAGCAGTCTATGTTCAAGGTTTCAGGCTTGTAACTTCATAAAACGAATAAGAAATATCAGTTTTAGTAGAAGGACACAATCTTGGAAATGTGTGTTTGCGCACACCATGAAGACATTACGCACCTCCTAAAATCGGTTTCCTATTGAACATACTACTTTCCTAAATAAATATTATAGTTTGATTACATTTTAGGGTATCTGAGGAGTAAATAGAAACATATTTTGACTTGTTGAAACAAAGTTTAGGGGTAGATTTTCATATTCCTTTCTCTGCAAGTTGAACGAGTGGATTACTCAAATCGATGGCGCCAACTAACTGGCGCCAACTGACTTTTTGGGATTTAAAAACCTCTTGACACTACAGGGGCTGCTGTTTCAACTTGGACATTTATCGTTCCCAAATTAAACTGCCTCGTACTCAATTCTTGCTCGTACAATATGCATATTATTATTACTGTTGGATAGAAAACAATCTCTAGTTTCTAAAACCGTTTGAATTATGTCTGTGGGTGAACCAGAACTCTTTCTGCAGCGAAATTCATGACAGGAACTGCGAAGGTCTGAAAACGAGGCTCTGTTCTCAGATCAGTTTAAAGCTCTGTATGTATCCTATGGGTCGACATGAACTGCACCYGCCTTCCCCTGGATGTCAGTAACCAATGAGAAGTGGAATGGAGTKTCTACGTAGTTCTCAGAGCTTATAAAAGGCCAAGGAACRAAGGGAGCTCTCTTTTCGWCGTTCATCATTGCGCAAAGCAAGACCTCAGGATGGCATTTTGAAACGCTCAGTTATCGGCCTTAGCTATATCCGTCTGTAATTTAATTCGATATAGGTGTTAGAAACATCATAACGAAGTTATTTTAAACCGAGTTATATCAGTTTATGCGAGTATATTGCTATTTTYGGAATTTCCTTAGTATTGCGCTTTGAACATTTGGGCATGTTGTGGCCACATAGCTAATGTTAGCTGCTAATTCCGAAGTTGAAGACGACGTTTTACAACCAAGCAACGATTATTTTGGACAAAGGACCACTTGCCCAAGATTCTGATGGAAGCTCGTCCAAAAGTAAGAGCTATTTATGATGTTATTCCGTATTTATGTGGAAAAATGTAAACGCATTTGTCCGCCATTATTGCGGCACTAGTCTGGCTGTAACGCGTCCAAAAKCTATGTGGCCACAACATGCCCAAATGTTCAAAGCGCAATACTATGTCTAGTAACGTTAATTTTAAAAATCTAACTCAGCGGTTGCATTAATAACTAATGCATCTTTCATTTGCTGTCCAACCTGTATTTTTTTGTCAAGTTTACGATTATTTATTGATTAGATTAGGTGCCTTTCCAAGATGACGCCGGCCAGAATGCATGACCTGTTGCCACTGATCACATTGTATAACCACGATTTGTGCTGCTAAATATGCACATTTTCGAACAAAACCTATATGCATTGTGTAATATGATGTTACAGGACTGTCATCTGATGAAGTATATCAAGGTTAGTCCAATTATATATCTTTTGCTGGATTGTTACGATCGCTAACCTTTGCTGCTGGTAAATGCGGTTGTGTTTCTGGCTATTGTGGTACGCTAATATAATGCTATATTGTGTTTTCGCTGTAAAACATTTAAAAAATCTGACATATTGGCTGGATTCACAAGATGTTGGGCTTTCATTTGCTGTACGCTGTGTATTTTTCWGAAATGTTTTAAGATGAGTAATTTGATGTTGGTCTCTGTAATTATTCTGGCAGCTTCGGCACTATTTCAGATTGCAGCTGCAATGTAGAACTGTGATTTATACCTGAAATATGCACATTTTTTCGAAATAAAACATATGCTATACAATAATATGTTATCAGACTGTCATCTTATGAAGTTGTTTCTTGGTTAGTGGCTATATACAGTGGGAGAACAAGTATTTGATACACTGCCGATTTTGCAGGTTTCCTACTTACAAAGCATGTAGAGGTCTGTCATTTTTATCATAGGTACCACTTCAACTGTGAGAGACGGAATCTAAAACAAATCCAGAAAATCACATTGTATGATTTTTAAGTAATTAATTTGCATTTTATTGCATGACATAAGTATTGATCACTACCAACCAGTAAGAATTCGGCTCTCACTGACCTGTTAGTTTTTTCTTTAAGAAGCCCTCCTGTTCCTCCACTCATTACCTTGTATTAACTGCACCTGTTTGAACTCGTTACCTGATATAAAAGACACCTGTCCACACACTCAATCAAACAGACTCCAACTCTCCACAATGGCCAAGACCAGAGGCTGTGTAAGGACATCAGGGATAAATGTAGACCTGTACAAGGCTGGGATGGGCTACAGGACAATAGCCAAGCAGCTTGGTGAGAAGGCAACAACTGTTGGCACAAATTATTGAAAATGGAAGAAGTTCAAGATGACGGTCAATCACCTCGGTCTGGGCTCCATGCAAGATCTCACCTCGTGGGGCATCAATGATCATGAGAGAATGTGGGGATCAGCCCAGAACTACACGGCAGGACCTGGTCAATGACCTGAAGAGAGCTGGGACACAGTCTCAAAGAAAACCATTAGTAACACACTACGCCGTCATGGATTAAAAATCCTGCAGCGCACGCAAGGTCCCCTGCTCAAGCCAGCGCATGTCAGGCCCGTCTGAAGTTTGCCAATGACCATCTGGATGATCCAGAGGAGGAATGGAAGAAGGTCATGTGGTCTGGATGGACAAAAATAAGAGCTTTTTTGCTCTAAACTCCACTCGCTCGTTGGTTTGAGAATAGAGGATGATGTACAACCCCAAGACACCATCCCAACCGTGAGCATGGAGGTGGAACATCATTCTTTGGGGATTGCTTTCTGCAAAGGGATCAGGACGCTCTGCACCGTATTGAAGAAGGATGGATGGGGCCATGTATCGCGAGATCTTGACCAACAAGGGCGCTCCTTCCTCAGTAAGGCATTGAAGATGGGTCGTGGCTGGGTCTTCCAGCATGACAACGACCCGAAACACACAGCCAGGGCAACTAAGGAGTGGCTCCGTAAGAAGATCTTCAAGGTCCTGGAGTGGCTTAGCCAGTCTCCGACCTGAACCCAATAGAAAATCTTTGGAGGGAGCCACAAAGTCCGTATTGCCCAGCGACAGCCCCGAACCTGAAGGATCTGGAGAAGGTCTGTATGGAGGAGTGGGCAAATATCCTCTGCTGCATGTGTGTCAAACCTGGTCAAGAATACAGGAAACGTTATGATCTCTGTATATTGCAAACTAGGGTTTCTTACCTTAAATATTCAGTTCTGCTTTTCTGATGTATCAAATACTTGTCATTCATAATAATGGCTTAATTAATTAATTAAAAATCATACAATGTGATTTTCTGGATTTTGTTTTAGATTCCTTCTCTCACAGTTGAAGTGTACGTTATAAAAAATTACAGACCTCTACATGTTTGTAAGTAGGAAAACCTGCAAAATTGTCAGTGTATCAAAACTTGTTCTCCCACTGTATATTTTTATTTGGTCCGAATTTGTGATAGCTACTGATGGAGTAAAAAACTGGTGGAGTAAAAAAAGTGGTGTCTTTTGCTTAACGTGGTTAGCTAATAGATTTACATATTGTGTCTTCCCTGTAAAACATTTAAAAAAATCAGAAATGATGGCTGGATTCACTATTTTAGAAGATGTGTATCTTTCATCTGTTGTCTTGGACTTGTGATTTAATGATATTTAGATGCTAGTATTTACTTGTGACGCTATGCTAGGCTATGCTAGTCAGCTTTTTTACTGTGGGGGGTGCTCCCGGATCCGGGTTTGGGAGGAATTAGAGGTTAAAGAAGGATTTTATCTAACAGAACGACACTACATGTTATAGCTGAGACCCTTTGGATGACAAATCGGAGAGATTTTCAAAAAGTAAGTGAATATTTAATCGTTATTTGTGAATGTATGAAACCTGTGCCACTGGAAAAATATTTTGATGTGGGGCGCCGTCCTCAACCAATTGCACGGCATGTTTTCGCTGTAATAGCTACTGTAAATCGGACAGTGCAGTTAGATTAACAAGAATTTAAGCTTTCAGACGATATAAGACACTTATGTACCTAAATGTTTAAAATCCATAATATTTATGATTATTTATTTGAATTGCGCACCCTCCAGTTTCACCGGAAGTTGTCCCACTAGCGGGACACCGATCCTTTTAATAAACTGTTGTTAATTTGAAGTTGTCTGCATCTGGGTCTTACCTGAAACGTGATCGTACGAACTGGCCCTGACTGACCCAGCAGACCTGGGCCAGCTGCGCAATGCCATCTCCTCCCAAGGAGCCACCATCGGTAGGCACAAGGAATTGCTTCATGGACTTATGGAGGGGGTCCAAATGTTGGCTGAACGCCATGGAGAAATTCTGCGGGTTGTCTGGGAGGCAGCCTATCAAGGTGGTTACCCCACAGCCCCTCAGTAACTCAGTTGTTAGCAGTGCCGTCTCATCGGTCACTCCACCTTCTTGAGAGCCCTTCTTACCTCCCCCGGAACTCTTCAATGGAGAGCCGAGCACCTGTCGGGCATTTCTAGCTCAGCCCCCCTCCTTCCCCTCGGATCTCTCCAAGATAGCCTACCTCATCACACTGATGTCCGGGAGGGCTCTAACCTGGGCTACTGCTGTATGGGAACAACAGCCGGCCATATGCGTTAGTCTGGATGGGTTCGTGGGAGAGATGAAGATTTTTGATGCCCCGTTCTCCGGGAGAGAAGCTACCCGGAAGCTAATCCAGCTTCGGCAGGGCTCCTGCTGTGTGGCAGACTATGTGGTGGATTTCCGCAAGTTTGGCAGCGGAGAGTGCTTGGAACCAGGAAGCGCTGTTTGATATGTTCCTGCACGGCATCTCGGGAAGTCAAGGATGAGCTTGCTGCTCTGGAGTTACCTACAGATCTCGATTCCATCATTGCGTTGACCATCCATATCGATGGCCGATTACGGGAACAACGGAGGGAGAGGAAATTCGATTTTGCTCGCTTGTCCTGGGATTCCACCTTGCCTCCTAGTCATCCCAGAAGTCCCCAACGGTCCTGTTGCTGAGAGAACCCGAGGCTTCCTGACCTCCCCGAGAGTCGCCGAAGACGGCCGAGTCACCGCTTCCCGAGCCTACAGTGGTTCCTCCTTTAACCTGTTGAGGCCACGGGTGCCGCTAGCGGCACTCCTTCCACATTCCATTGAAAAGGCAGAGCGGCAAATTCAAAAAACAAAATTGAAATATTTAACTTTCACACATTAACAAGTCCAATACAGCATTTGAAAGATAAACATCTTGTCAATCCATCCAACATGTCCGATTTTTTAAATGTTTTACAGAGAAAACACCACATATATTTATGTTAGGTCACCACCAAATAAAAAAAGACAGACAGACATTTTTCACAGCACAAGTAGGCTGCAGGTAGCATGCACAAGCCAACCTAACTAACCTAGAACCAACCTAAATAACCTAGAAAAAACGTACCTCAGATGACAGTCCTATAACATGTTCACACAATAAATCTATGTTTGTTTCAAAAAAATTGCATATTTTTAGCTATAAATCTCATTTTAACATTTACTGCTACCATCATAGCTACAGTCAGAAATCGGCACGGGAGTAGCCAGAGTAAATACAGACAACCACTACCTAATTACACATCATAAAACATTTCACACAAATATATGGTGATAGCTAATGAAAGACAATATCTTGTGAATACAAGACAATATTTCCGATTGTTTGAAGTGTTTTAAGCGAAAACACCAACATATAATTTATGTTAGTTCACCACCAAATACAAAAGACAGACAGACAGTTTTTCACAGCAACGGTAGCATGCAAGTAGCTACCTCCAACTAACCTAGAACAAACCTAGAAACAACTAATAACCTAGAAAAAAAACTAACTCCCTCAAGATGACAGTCTCATAACATGTTACAACATCAATCTAGTTTTGTTCGAAAAATGTGCATATTTTAGCTATAAATCAGTTTTACATTATCTGCTAACCAATCAACATAGCCAACCCATCACAGCTACAGTCAGAATCGCACGGCAGTAGCCAGAGAAATAGCAGACCCAACGTCAACTCTAATTACACATCCATAAAACATTCAGAACAATATATGGTGGGATAGCTAATGAAAAGAATAAGCATCTTGTGACAGAGCCAATATTTCGATTTTTGAAGTGTTTTTACAGCGAAAACACAATATATCGTTATATTAGGCTTACTACAATAGTAGCACACAGCCGCATTGCTTTCTAGTCAAAAAACGTAAGCATGCACATGCTTCGACAGATATATATGAAAAAGCATCCAAATTGGGTTTATCTTTGTGGATCTTCCATAAGAATGTTCTCCAAGGGGTCCTTTGTTTCAGAACCGGACTTTATTTGGATCCATAACGAACGATTTCCCTCAGAATTTAGCAAGCACCATTAGCTAGCATTGGCTACCTCTCGTTCTTGAACCAATTCTTCCGTCGCATCACGTCTAAAGTCCAGAATCAAATTTCAATATAATTAAACTAATTATTGAAAAAACCATACTTTAATGATGATATTGGTGAATGTATCAAAGAAAATCGAAGGCCGAGAAGTCATATTCACCTTTAAAAAGTTCTTCAATGAGCGAGTACAGGTCGACTTCGCGCCCAGGAAAAAATAAAAGTGCGCACGTCTCAGTCCAAGACGTTGTGTTCAGTCCTGGTCGAGGGGATAAATCAACTGATTTTTTCTTCACTTCCGCATGACGCCCAAGGCGAAGCGTATGATGTGTTTCCACAGTCATAAGTGGACATTGCCCTTATTATTAGACAAGCTCCTGAAGAGAGAGTTCCGCTTTTTGGAAATCTCACTTCCGTTTAGGAAATGGTCTGTAAAAGGAGTTCTGTTTCACTTAGAGAAATAATTCAAACGTTTTTAGAAACTAGAGACTGTTTTCTATCCAATAGTAATAATAATATGCATATTGTACGAGCAAGAATTGAGTACGAGGCCGTTTAAAAATCATACGATTTTCCCCAAAAGTGAAAATAGCACCTCCTGGTCCCCAACAGGTTAAATGTTGCGGCACATCTTGCATGCTGCCTCGGGCATTTTGTGGCATGTCATTTAATTCTCAGCCATTTTTTCTGTTACTGCAAGTTATTGCTAGTTTGACCACCAGAGGGCATCTTTGAGAAGCATTTGATAGTCTTCCATATTGCAGACACACTGGAGACCGGGGTTCAATCCCCCAACGGGGAGGAAGGAGTAGGCTGTCCTTGTAAATTTTGCTCTCGGTGCGCACACTGGACGTTCGGCCCGAGGCAGTCAAGCACTCAAGCTAACGTTGGCTAGCTTGCTAGCTACTTCCAGACACTCTGACCATTTTACTCGCCCTAGCAGAGCTGGTTAGGCAGTTTTCGTGTTAACCAGAGCGTTGGTGACTGTAACTATGCTGCGGGAAACAATTGAATTACCCTTTTTTGCCGATGTTTACTGACACCTGACATGTTCAACGGGTGTTGAGCGCTCGTAAATTCATTATTCTGCGCTGGACTTTGGGCAAGAAGGTTGAGGGTTCGAAACCTGCTCCCTGCTTGTTTCATTTGAAGTCGTGCACAATTATCAGTTTATTATTTGGTTTATATTGCCCATTCATTGTCAGTTAGAAACAGTAGTGCATTGGGACCCAAAAGCATAATCAGTGCTCTAACTCCCCCTTGGTCGTTAAGGCAAATCTGGTCTGTGGTAGGACGGGGGGTTTTCACACCTAGCTTGGCTATTAGACTATTCTTTAGTAAAGGTTGAGTAGTCTATTGTTCAGCTATTAGCCCCCCTCCCCAACTTGCAATAAATGGTTGTCTTTTTGTCTAGGAAAACATTTTGATTTTCAATCAAAAATAATTGTTCTGAAAGCAAAAACGAGGCTTCAAAGTAAAAATAAATAAATAATCACAATCAAATATTTTGTAATTGAGCGCAAAACGTTATGCTTTTTATTCCCTCAAAATATTTTGAGAACAAAAAATGTATTTGAAAACAAAACTCCAATTTAATTTCGCTTTCAACCACCCTCCATTTTGGCAATTTTTTGAGTGTCAGTTAGGCTACAACCAATACTGTTCAGCCTTTCTTTCCGACAGAAAGGAATTCATAGCAGACACCTACGAAGAAGGACTGTGTGATGATGGCATCTCAGGTAAGCAGTACTTGGCGGTCTTCCGTCTAACTTTTACATAGCTAGTAGTTAGCGCCTATGATTCAGTGTCGGTTCATAACATTGTACTATATTACATAGATGCATACATACCGTAGAATGATAAATCATGCAATTATTATTCTCAAGCTAACCAAAAGCATTTAGCTACGAACACCTGTTCTGGCCATTTTCAGTTGAACTAATCTTTTCTTTCATGTCAACTCATAAGCAGGCCATGTTGTATTTGTTTCATAGTCGATATATAATCATATTTCATGACAGTGTAACGGTTAGCTTTGTTTACAGAAGGATGAATGAACACAATATGTCTGTCAGGGAATGCTATTCTGATATCCTATTAACCTGCTTCATTATTTATGTATTACCAGTTGATGAAGACCAACTCCAATTTCATATATCATTGAAAAGTTGTCTAGAAATAAGAAAGAATAAAAAAGTTAAAATAACTTCTTAGATTTGATGGAGACATTATACATCTTAGTACCTTATCAATTTAGGATTTGTATCAATGTGGACGAGAGACAGGAGCAGGAACAGAGTATTTTTGCAGAGCAATGCAACAAAGCTGGATCATTCTGGCAATGATACCTGCACCATCTACACGCTGCAAAGACTCTTCGCCATTATACACGATGGCCCATTGCTCTGAGACCTCCTTTGACCATTCTAAAGGCCGCATGGAGCATCCTTGCCTTAAATGTTAAATGCTGACTTTCTGGTCTAACTCTTCATCTGACATAATCCAACAGGGGCAGGCAAAAGATAGGTCAAGGGCAGGCAGGGGTCAGTAATCCAGATAGGTGGGGCAAAGGTACAGGATGGCAGGCAGGGTCAGGGTCAGGGCAGGCAGAAAAGGTCAAAACAGGAACAATCGAGAGACAGGAACAGAGGGGAAACCAATGGTAGGCTTGACGTAACTGCCAACAGACAGAGAACGCAGGTATGACTACACAAAGGATAATGGGGAAGATGGGCGACACCTGGAGGGGGGTGGAGACAATCACAAAGACAGGTGAAACAGATCAGGGTCGTGACATTGCTTGACAGGGGAACTTGTTGAATAATCAGTATAAATTATAGTCAAAGCTTTGCTTTTAGGCATTTTACAGAAAAATAAGTCCTGATGCTTCACTACAATAGACAACAGAATCCACAGGGGACAACCAATTAGATCCAGGGCCTGTTGCACAAAAGTAGAATTAAGACATCCGGATAAATGACTTCAGCTGAGCTCAATAAGCCAAAACATTGTGCGTCCAGGCTTAATTGGTTTGCACAAAGACCAAGCAGGATGAGCAGGACACGGACTCATTTAAGCAGGTGAAACCCCCAATCCTGGATAGGTGGCCGCGTCACGGCTCACTCAAATAGAACCCCGCCACAGATCACAAGATACAACCTGATTTTACCATTGGCAACTTAGAGCCGCGTACTTTTCCCCGTCGGAAAGCAAAAATCCTCCATGGAGGCATACGAGGAGGTAAAATATATAATAGAGAAAGGCAACACCGCCACAAGTGATAAGCAAAGAGAAAAAGCGGGCAAAAGTATTGCAGAACCGCCTGAATGCGTAAGTAGCTGGCACAATTTACACACTCACCCCTCGCTTGAAACATCACAATTACAATTCAAATTATTTAATTCTCACCATCTCCAAAAATGCAGTTGTACCTGTTAATTATGAAACGGTTAAATTTTATTGAAATGCACTGCGGAGATATGATGAAATTGTGGTAAAGTTAACTCCATCACACTGTATTAAAGCTATGATACATTTTTTGTATTTTTACTGAAAAACAAGACAGAATAATACGCATAGTTCTTTTTTGCAGTGTGACTCCATTAAATGTGTGTGTGGGTTTGTGTGTGGGTGTAGATGTAAACATGAATGGCCACAAACGGACATCGCAAGCAGTCAAAATCAAATACAAGAACATTCTGCAGAATGGTAATGTCCCTGACTAATATTTAAAAAGCACAAGCATACTATTGTACCCAGAGGTGGCCTTGCTCACACATTGTCTGTACTTTTTAGCAGTGAAAAAGTAATACCCACAGACAGGCACGGTGGTGGGTCACCAAAGGCTGACCTTACCCCAGCAGAGGACATGGCCTATTGGAGCTAAATAAAGGCAGGCCCCGTCTTAGAGGGGATCCGGGGGGAAAGAGACAGCATAGGTTCCTCCAAGATGCCACCCGCTTTCATTCAAGGTATTCCTTTCATATCTCTACATGGATACAACCACATTCATATGAATCAATTTGACTGTCTGACTTTGGTTTTACCTATTGCCGGCATGTCTGGCAGCACTGCTGTTCCTGTAGCGCCACCAGCACAAGCACCAAGAACGATTGCTGATCCAGTGAGTACTCCATCAAAGGCATACTGAAGCCTGGCACATGTCTTGTCTACTAGCTTCAATATGAATCCGATTAAATGTGATAGGGTGAAGGCCCGTGCAGCAGCAACAGCCATGATGGAGACGATGATTGAGGAGGAGGGAGCCATCTCTCTGGATTGCCAGAAGGCAATGAGGTATCAATGTTAGACTGTGAAAGTACTATTTACTACTCTACAATGGTGAGGAGTCCTCATCAAAATAATAAAAATCTAATTTCTATTCAGGACCCAGATGCATATACAGTGGGAAAACCAGCCTGGGCAACATGTGCGTATAATAAAAAGGACACCACATCCGCCAAATTCCAGCTGCGTAAATTGTATTGGTGTTCACAGAGCTCACCAGCTATCAGACAGTTTTATGGCACACCTCCGGCGCCAAATAGAACTGGCAGACATAGACATTCAGTACAAGAAGAAAAAGATGGAAAATCTTGCAACTGGGATCCGAAATAAAAAAGAGGACAATTAGGAAACTGGACCTTGAAATAATAAAACTTGAGAGGGAGGTGCAGACTATGCCTGCAATGTACACTGTAATGCTAACTGTAAACACAAAATGTATTATCATTATTTTTCTCCTCCCCCAGCTCCAAGAAGATGACAAACAGCTCAAATAAAATTAGGTATATTCTCGTAAGTTCAGGTGAGGCATGACATATGAAGCTCTTAATTGTGCAGCACACAGGACGGTGGCATCTTTCTAAGGTTTTTTTTATTTTCCCAGCAATCAGTACAACCAGTCATCGTTATACAAGGCATCGCCTCTTCTTGCCCACCCCCCCGCACCAGGTGTGCCGACTAGCCTATATGAAGGCCAAAATTGTGTGTTCTTTCTCTCTGACAATGGCATGCCCATTCGTGCGAGATGTGGTGGAATGAAGAAGCACTTGTGCTGAGGAGAGCCTTCCAGGCGCGAAAGGGTCTTCAGGGACGGTTGTGACCCACTGGCCTTCCTGATGACCATCTATATGAAAGTACAGGTTTTCTGCAGATGGCATCAGGTATCTATGCAGACTTTACGGGTCCCAGGATAAGCCACCGCACTGCACGGAGCCATGCACTGAAGTGTGGAGCAAATGTTTTGTGTGGCCTTGCGCTTTTTGCTAGTGGATGCCTTCCTGTATCGAAGTGGGGGAATGCAGAAACAGCTGACAAGGCCACATTTTGCCGCACAATAAGGAGTGGTGTGATCTGGCTATCAAAGCATTAGGCAGATGTCTTCATCCTCCTCCTGGCCACAGAAGACTCTGACATCAAGAGGAGTTCTATAAGGATTGCAGGTAAAGAGATCTACAAATATACAGGACAATGTTAACACTAGTAGGATACTCCTTATTTGTGTGACAGGTTTCCCAATGTCATTGGTGCAGTGGACTGCAGCACACATAAAGGATAAAAGCCCCCTCAGGTGCCCATGAGGCGATTTTGTGAATAGGAAATCTTTCACAGGCATTAAATTGTTCAGGTGAACATAACTTTTTGATATTGTCCATTGACGACACTCTGCAATTGCCAGGCTGATGTCATTGATTGGTGTAATATTCCTCAATCTATGTTTCAGTGGTCTGCAATGCTGACTGTGTGATCAGCAATGTTTGTGGCAAAATGGCCTGGCTCAGTCCATGATCCAGAATTCTTCGGGCTTGAAAATCTATCAGTGCCTATACACAAGGTAAGCCACAACAACCCCTATTATAACCATGCATGGCTGTGTCAAGAATATAATGTGTTTATGAGGTAGTAATGATGAGATTTGTGTTGACAAGTGAATTCTCTGGTGTGTTGCTGGGAGACAGGGGGTATGGCTGCCGCCTTTTCTCCTGAACCTTTCCACAGACCCCCAGGAAGACAGCAGGCCTAACAACCATGCCATGCCAGGGACCAGGGCCAGAGTTGAAGATGACCTTTGGCTCCTGAAGCGCACGGCTTCCAACTGCCTTCACAAATTAAGGGTCAGCCCTGTTAGGCGCATGTGATATTATGTGGCTTGTGCTGTCCTCCACAATGTGGCCTGCCTGAGGAAGGAGAGGGCCCCCAGAGTGCACCAGCCATGGACTGGACAATCCGGCAAATCTTCCCTGCTGAGACAGTGGTCGCTGCTGAGGGACCAATATGTGTTGAATATTTTAGTTAAGTTATGTGGTGCTTTCAATTTTGGTTAAATATGTCCTGCGGTGGCAGAGGAATTTGGGGTTTTTTTTGGGTTCGTTTTTTGACGAATTTTGGGCCTCTTATGATTTTTTGTGCGGGTATAAACTGTGTTGTAATACAAGGCTGCAGGGAGGCTACTGCATCCATTTTCAT
>NC_036853.1:35320787-35345497 GCF_002910315.2 Salvelinus sp. IW2-2015 | reverse complement strand
TAATGGTGTGCAAGCCCTGCCACATCCGACGAGCATCGATCCAGTGTGTACGATCCAATCTTAATCCTGTATGACGCTTGCCTGTTTGATGGTTCATCTGATGTCATAGTGGGATTTCTTATAGCGTCCGGGTTAGAGTCTGCTCCTTGAAAGCGGCAGTTCTACCCTTTAGCTCAGTGCAGATGTTGCTTGTAATCCATGCTTCTGTTTGGTATGTACGTGTACGTGTTGGGGTATGTAAAGGGTCTATAGTTTTTTCCTCTGGTTGCACATGTAACAGCTGTAGAAATGAGGTAAAAGGATTTAAGTTTCCCTGCATTAAACCACGGGCCACTAGGACGCCGCCTCTGATGAGCTTTTCTTATTTGCTTATGGCGAATACAGCTCGTTGAGTGCATCTTAACGCCAGCATCATTGTGCGGTAAATAGACAGCTACGAAAAATAGAGATGAAAACTCTGTAAATTGTGTGTCTACTGCTTATTATGAGATACTCTACCTCAGGCGAGCAAAACCTTGAGACTTCCTTAATATTAGATTCTACACTAGCTGTATTTACAAATAGACACAGACCTCCACCCTTGTCTACCGGAGGCACCTGTTCTATCTTGTCGATGGACCAAAAATCCAGCCAGCTGTATGTATCTATTTAGTCGTTCAGCTACGACTCGGTGAAACAAAGATATTACAGTTTTTAATGTCCCGGAGGTAAGAAAGTCTTGATCGGATATCATCCATTTATTATGAAATGACTGCACTTGGCTAAAAGGACTGATGGTAGAGGCGGATTACCCACTCGCCGTCGGATCCTTACAAGGCAACCCGACCTACGTCCCTGATATCTCGTCTCTTCTTCATGAGAATGATGGGATTGGGCCTTGTCGGGAGTCTGAAGTAAATCCTTCACGTCCGACTCGTTAAAGAAAAATCTTTTTCCAGTACGGGTGAGTAATCGCTTTCCTGATACCAGAATCTCTTTCGGTCAAATAGACGTGGCAGAAACATTATGTACAAAATAAGATACAAATAACGTGAAAAAACACACACATAGCACAAAAGCCACTCCTCTGACGCCACTGATCCGGGGCTGCAGTGCTCCTTAGCACTCATTGTTGAATTTGCGATTTCCAACTTGTTGTGTAATGTTATGTCGAATGGCCGATTAGCACCGATACGTATGTATAATTTCTCTTCATATGACAAGGATTGAAAAGATTTGCCAGTAGATTGCCGACTTGATGCATGATGATGACTGCTTGTCTGGCTTGCTAGCTAAGATTTTGAAAGTATGGATGTTGACATGATCAGTGTTGACATGATCAGTCCAATCAAAGCTACTGTACATATAACGTGATTTGACGTAATATATTCTGTGGCAATGACCGTGAGGCTTCTTGTGATGGGCACTTCTAATGTAAGTCTATGCAGCACCCAAGGTACTTGAATTTTCAAGCTCTACCCGTAGACTTTGCAGTGACGTAGTGTCCCCATGAGGACAGAACACTGAGCCAATCACGGCGCAACTAGAGAACATTACCAACCCCTACGCTCAATTTTCCGCTGGCTTCCCCACCAACACAAAAAGCACTGAGCTAGGCTGAAACACCAGCATTTTGGAGCTGCTTTACACAAGAAAACAAAAAAGAGACCATGTTGTATGCGGATTTATTAACTCAATATATATTATTTTTTTTTACTGATATGTGACACACGTATTGATGCCAAAATAACAGCCAAAACAGAAGAATATATATATATAATATATATATATAATATATATATTTTTTAGCTAAACTGGTTGTCTCTCCACCTGCTCTGAATGACGGCTCCCACTGCTGCTGATATTAAGCAATAACTGCAGTAGCTACAGTAATTAGACCAGGACTAGTCATTAGCTGCATAGGGAGAAATATTCCTTATACACACAAATCGTACCTGTCCGGACGGACCTGATCAAATCAAAGATGTCGGTAGCAGCTAACGTAACTCGAATCACTTTCACCGGATGTGACGTAAGACACCGAGTCGGCATCCTTCCTTTCGGTCGCAGGCTGCTGCAGCCGTCTGACAAGTAACGTCCCCAGAAGTCAGCTGTTGCTGGAAAATTGGTTGTAATTTTATTTTGGAGGGCACTAACCACCCAACAATATGCCCATGTACCAGGTAAAGCCCGTCTTTGGGATGACATAAAGATTGATTGCCAACCTGCATGTACAAATTGCCGAATATCCACGCGCAGAGAAGTGCAAGTAGCTGCTCCGAACATGCGCTTCAGTAACTAATTGAATTCCGACCATAAATGACTAGCTAATTCACTAATGTCATGAATAACTAGCCAGCTAATAAATATGACATTTTTCGTCAATGAGCTAACGTTACATAGCCCCACAACAACAACAACAGCTAGATAATTTGCCAGATAATTAACGTTAGCTAACGTTAGCCTAGCTTCAACCCTACCAATCTCCTATTCGGCTGACGCAATGATGTGTGGCTAACTAGTTGAGTAAACTACTGTAGTTAGATGTTTTGGTTGTCCCCACTAGAATTTGTGACAGGRCGTTACCAGTACACTACTCAGAACTTATCTTTTTATTTTAGCAGCAAGCATATGATTGGCCCAGGTCAGACATTTTGTGTTCTAGACTGAGTGGATGATATGGGTGGGTGTAACTGACTGCCAGTAACTTACTACTGTAGCTAGCTAACGTTAGCGAGACAGCTGCAAAAAAACATGTCATTATACAGTATGATGAATAACTAGGTTTTATAGCCGAGTAGTCATTTCTAGTAGCCTTTTTCTATATGAAGGTATGCCATGTAGGCTAATGGATTCAGCCATAACCGAGCAGTCTATTATAATGTTGCTAGCTGGCTATAGGAATGRCTCAATTCAGCCTTATCAACAATGACTCCCTGTTTACAATCATCAGACCAAATTATCTAGCTAGTTTATAAGAATGCCTCAATGACACATTTCTGTTTTCACATTTGGTGTTTTGTTGACAGCTCAGCTAAAGATTTCCTCAGGAAACGCAGCTTTCTTTGCAATCAATCCCTTCACCTCCCTCAGTATTCATTCCCCCTAAAACAATTATCTSCCTGACTACGTAGTCCCTCAGTGTGACAAAGGCCTAACCAATGTTGCACTGAAAGTTGCTAATATTGCGTTGATTTGATCACAATTGCCACAGTAAAGGGAAGCGTTGATAGTGTTAACTAACAGGGAAAACTCTAGAAAGTTGAGAAGGTCAATCTAGCGGCAGTCCCGGGTGAGCTTGCGTGCAGCTTGGAGGGAACATTGGGCCTAACAGGTTTAGAGAAGGTTCATGTAATGTGTGTGTATTGTGTTAACACATTTCTTTCACAGGGCCCTGAGGGCAGCATGGGTGTGTGGTTGTTTGTGGCAGGGTGTGTTTACTTTCTCTTTTTGTCTTGAATAACAGACAGGTGGACCCTGCAGTACAGGCTTTGGAGCTGCGTCAGCATAAAATCAAGTGTGACGGCTGATGTGTGTGTTTGTCTTAATGTGCTATATATGTGTTAACCATAGCTCTCCACCCCCCCTCCCCGTAGAATGGAGGGACAGAGGTGGACCCTGCGTTCAGAGACCTGGAGGTACGTCAGGATGAGATCATGCGCAGGCTCTATGAACTGAAGGCAGCTGTGGATGGCCTGGCCAAGACCGTGACCACACCCGACGCTGACCTGGACCAGACTGTGACTTCTCTCTCCCAGAGCCCCACAGCCACAGCCTTTAGAGGCACCTCAGACCTGGACTCCCTACTGGGCAAGGTGAGGAATAGAGCTCTTGTCATCATAGATCGATTAGAGCTCTGATAGGAGTAGAGCTCTTGTCTGTTAGGATTTATTAGGAATAGAGCTCGTGTCTGTTAGGGATCTTATAGGAAAAGAGCTCGTGTCTGTTAGAGATTTTATAGGAATAGAGCACTTGTCTGTTAGAGATCTTTATAGGAAATAGAGCTCGTGTCTGTTAGAGATTCTTATAGGAGTAGAGCTTGTCTGTTAGAGATCTTATAGGAATAAAAGGCTCGTGTCTGTTAGAGATCTTATAGGAGTAGAGCTCTTGTCTGTTAGGATTTTATAGGAATAGAGCTCGTGTCTGTTAGGATCTTATAGGAAAAGAGCTCGTGTCTGTTAGAGATCTTTATAGGAATAGAGCTCGTGTCTGTTAGAGATTTTATAGGAATAGAGACTTGTCGTTAGAGATCTTATAGGAATAGAACTCGTGTCTGTTAGAGATCTTATAGGATAAGCTGTGTGTAGAGATTTAAGAAAGCAATTCATTAAGTTGAGTTCGTCAATACTCCGCTTAATTTGTCTATTTCGGCTGTGCCAAGTTTGGTGGAAAAGCCTTATGAGGGTATCATCATAATTTGTCCTGTACCCATTAGGACTTGGGTGCCCTCCGGGACATTGGATCAACGCCAATCCGGCACGACCGCCCCTCACCCTGCTGGTGCTCCACGCAATGCTGTGCCAGCGCTACCGGGTGCTCTCCAGCGTGCATGTCCACTCGTCAGTGTCCGCGGTGCGCGCGCAGCTCCTCTCCTGCCTGGGCCGCGCCACGCAGACAGCTACGTCCGCCAGCGTTTCCAGCTGGGCTTCACCCTTATATGAAAGATGGTGAGGATGGGGGTAGTCAGAGACAGGGTAGTAAAAGAGTAGAAGGTTTAGAGTGGGGACTGTAGTTGGAGAAATATGGGGTGGGCAGATTGGGTTAAGTGAAGGGGGTGGGAAGACTGGGTAGAAAAAGAGGGGAATGTTGGGAGGTGGGGTAGAAAGAGTAGTGGAGTAAGAGACAGGGTATGGCTGGAAATGTCACCTAGCTTTGAACTGATGTGACTGGGCTAGGTTAGGGAGATGTGATGTCAGACGTACAAGTATCGCTCACCATTTACTATTCATATGTATGGTCAATGTGTCCTTTCATTGTTAGCAGCTTTGAACATTTTTTACACCTATTTAGATTATCTCTGGAGTAAATGTACCCTCTCTCTCTTCCGTCTCCCCTCTCTCTCCGTCTCCCCTCCTCTCTTCCGTCTCCCCTCTCTCTTCCGTCTCCCCTCTCTCTTCTGTCTCCCCTCTCTCTTCTGTCTCCCCTCTCGCTCTCTCGGTCTCCCCTCTCTCTCTGTCTCCCCTCTCTGTATCTCTGTATCTAGTCTCAAAGCTGCAGATGAAGTTCAGTATTCAGAACATGTGCCCCATCGAGGGCGAGGCCAACGTGGCGCGCTTCTTGTTCCGCCTCGTTGCCCCTTACCCCAGCGACCCCGCCCTGGCTACACTGGTGGACAGTTGGGTGGACACAGCCTTCTTCCAGYTGGCTGAGGGAAGCGCTAAGGAGCGGTCGGCAGTCCTCCGCGCCCTCAACGGCGCYTTGGGTCGCGACTCCTGGYTGGCCGGTCCCGAGCTCTCGCTGGCTGACATCGCCTGTTATTGCTGCGTCCTCCAGACAGGCCCCGCCGCCTCCTCTCCGGCCAACGTCCAGCGCTGGCTTAAGGCGTGTGAGAACCTGGGCCACTTTGGCCCCGCCCACCCTCTACTGCAGTGACCACAGCTGCCTAGCAGATCTCAGGGTACTTCCATGGAGTAGGTAGAAGATACCCACTAGCCATTGATCCAGAGTCAGATATTGCCTCAGTCCCCTTGTTGGGAATAGAGGTTTGGGGGTGAAGTAATAGTCTGACCCTAGATCTGTGTAAGGGTGACTTCTTCCTGGAGCGCCACCAGGGCCCAGCCTATGGGGTTTAACTGTATCTCTGCACTGTGCTCAGAACAAAAAGGGAATCATTGAATGTCACATCCCAATACTCTAGAAATGCTCCCTYACTCACTTGTGTATCTAAGCTTTGCAATGACTGAACAGATATAGATAGTGAAGGCGGTATGGTGGAGCCAGAAATAACGTTGTTTCTGACACATTACTTTCACCTGTTTTTAGTCATTGTGGATTGTTGATTTCTTGAAGGGAGCATTTTAAGAGGATTTGGAATGGGCATGAATTGAATTATAAAAGGGCTGTAAACGCAGTACTCCCTCCCTCGTGCCTAACAAGATGATCTAAACAGATGGGGGGGGGTAATGGGGTGTGACTTGCTGTTTAACTAAAGAGGCGGTTGAAATATGTGACGCAACAGGACCTACTGATGTGATATCTACAGTATGAAAAGTAAAACTTTGTCGTGTTTTTGTTCTTAAATCACTAAAATGTCCACTTTGGATCAAACTTTGAACTATGGTTTCCCCCGTTTCTTTTGTCAGTATGTATGGTTAGTTTCAGCTTTTGTTCATCGCTTGAACCTTACTTCACTTATATAACCTGAGAAAGAATGAGACTTACTTCGTGACATCAATGAGTGTAACTGTACAAAACATTAGAAACACCTGCTCTTTACATAACAGAYTGACCAGGTGAATCCAGGTGAAATGTCACCTGTTAAATCCACTTCAATCAGTGTAGATGTAGGGGARGAGACAGGTTAAAGAAGAATGTTTAAGCCTTGACAATTGAGACATGGATTGTGTATGTGTGCCATTGAGGGTGAATGGACAAGACAAAACATTTAAGTGCCTTTGAACAGGGTATGGTAGTAGGTGTCAGGMGCACCGGTTTGTGTCAAGAACTGCAACACTGCTGGGTTTTTCATGCTCAACAGTTTCCCGTGTGTATCAAGAATGGTCCACCACCCAAAGGACATCCAGCCAGCTGGAGTCAASATGGGTCAGCACCCCTGTGGAATGCTTTCGACACCTTGTAGAGTCCATGCCTTGATGAAATGAGGCTGTTCTGAGAGCAGAAGAGGGGCTAAGTCAATATTAGGAAGGTGTTCCTAATGTTTTGTACACTAAGTGTATGTGTTAGGTGTTACACACAGAATGACCTTGAAGGGATAGTTCACCCACATTACAAAATGACCTCTTTTTGTATCACTTATCAATTATAAAAGGGGGGTGAAAATGCAATTTCAGAATGTGTGGGGGGGCATGTCCCCCCCTGTCCCCTGTAAAAGTTGTGCCCCTGTTTTCCTTACCATGCCAGCAGTCTATGGACAAGGTCAGACATCAATCCATGCTGTGGTTTACCTGGTCACTGTCTCCAAATGACAACTTCTTAGCATATGTGGCACAAATCCAATGCAAGTCAATATCCCCTATATTAGTTTTTTTGCCGCTCCATGTCTGCATCATCTTAAAGTAACTTAATTGAGCTACACAGTCAATTTTAGACAGATCAATATGAACTTAATGCCACATCTGATCTATTGTAAGTTAGGTTGGTAAAGCAAGCACTAACTACTACAGTAGGTTGTCTGGGGTTTGGTGTGACAAACGCTAAGAAGAGGAACAGAATGTACTGTCTGGCTGAAACACACTTTTGTTATTATGTCATCACATAATGGTATTTCTATATTCTTCCTAGACTCTTAATGTTATTTTCTATATTACGTTGTTCTATATTAAACCCAGTGGTGGAAAAAGTACCCAATTGTCATATTTAAGTAAATAGAAAATGACTCAAATTAAAGTGAAAGTCAGCCCAGGAAAAATATTACTTAAGTAAAAGTTTAAAAGTGGTTTTTGAATATTTGGTTTTGATTATACTTAAGTATCAAACGTAAATGTAATTGGTTAAATGTACTTAATTATCAAAAGTAAAGTTATAATTAATTTCAAATTCCTTATTAAGCAAATAGTTTTCTATCAGTTCTTTTGATATTTTTTTGCAATTACATTTACTTTTGATACTGAAGTGTATTTAAAACCAAATACTTTAACTTTTACTCAAGTAGTATTTTACTGGGTAACTTTCACTTTTACTTGAGTCATTTTCTATTAAGGTATCTTTACTTTTACTCAAGTATGACAATTGGGTACTTTTTCCACCATGACTAGTACTTTGGGTGTCAAGGAAAATGTATGTATAGTACATTATTTTCTTTGGAATGAAGTGAAGGTAAGTTGTCAGATAGGTAACTACAGATACCCCAAAAACGACTTAAGTGCATTACACCACTGACTAAACCAAATTAATCTGGATTGCCAAGGAAGTGTGAATTATTCAGTAGTACCCATCTGTCCAATGGTGGCAGGTGAGTCATTTACTATAGTTTGACAAACTAATCTTGTTGCCCTTCCAGTCTTTTCACAGATCAGTTCATATAACGCAGTATGCCAAGAGGTGGGAACAGAATAATCCTGCAGATAAAAAGTTAATTGTTTCTACTATAGACACTTTCCAAAAGACATTCAGTTAACATTCATGTAAACTCAGCAACAACACAAAACCCACGAGTACAGGCAAACCCCCCCCTTGCATGCTGCCCTCAGCTTTGCCCCCTCACCCTTCTCCTCTTCTCTTCTCTTTGCTTCACTCACTCATACTCTTCTACACCTCTCTCTTTTCTCTGTCCTTCTAAACTCAGCAAAAAAGAAAGTCCTCTCGCTGTCAATTGCGTTTATTTTCAGCAAACTAACATGTGTAAATATTTGTATGAACATAACAAGATTCAACAACTGAGACATAAACTGAATAAGTTCCACAGACATGTGACTAACGGAAATGGACATGTCCCTGAACAAAGGGGGGTCAAAATCAAAAGTAACAGTCAGTATATGGTGTGGCCACCAGCTGCATTAAGTACTGCAGTGCATCTCCTCATGGACTGCACCAGATTTGCCAGTTCTTGTGTGAGATGTTACCCCACTCTTCCACCAAGGCACCTGCAAGTTCCCGGACATTTCTGGGGGGAATGGCCCTAGGCCTCACCCTCCGATCCAACAGGTCCCAGACGTCCTCAATGGGATTGAGATCTGGGCTCTTCGCTGGCCATGGCAGAACACTGACATTCCTGTCTTGCAGGAAATGAAGCACAGAACAAGCAGTATGGCTGGTGGCATTGTCATGCTGGAGGGTCATGTCAGGATGAGCCTGCAGAAGGTACCACATGAGGGAGAAGGATTTCTCCCTGTAACGCACAGCGTTGAGATTGCCTGCAATGACGACAAGCTCAGTCCCATGATGCTGTGACACACGGCCCCAGACCATGACGGACCCTGCTCCAGAGTACAGGCCTCGTGTAACGCTCATTCCTTCGACGATAAACGCGAATCTAACCATCACCCTGGTGAGACAAAACCGCGATCGGAAGTGAAGAGCACTTTTTTGCCAATCCTGTCTAGTCCAGCGACGGTGGTTTGTGCCCATAGGCGACGTCGTTGCTGGTGATGTCTGGTGAGGACCTGCCTTTACTACAGGCCTACAAGCCCTCAGTCCAGCCTCTCTCAGCCTAGCCTCTCAGCCTATTGCGGACAGTCTGAGCACTGATGGCGGGATTGTGCGTTCCTGGTGTAACTCGGGCAGTTGTTGTTGCCATCCTGTACCTGTCCCGCAGGTGTGATGTTTGGATGTACCGATCCTGTGCAGGTGTTTGTACACGTGGTCTGCCACTGCGAGGACGATCAGCTGTCGTCCTGTCTCCCTGTAGTGCTGTCTTAGGCGTCTCACAGTACGGACATTGCAATTTATTACCTGGCCACATCTGCATTCCTCATGCCTACTTGTAGCATGTCAAAGGCACGTTCACGCAGATGACAGGGACCCTGGCATCTTTCTTTTGGTGTTTTTCAGATTCAGTAGAAAGGCCCCTTTAGTGTCCTAAGTTTTTCATAACTGTGACCTTAATCGCCTACCGTCTGTAAGCTGTTAGTGTCTTAACGACCGTTCCACAGGTGCATGTGCATTAATTGTTTATGGTTCATTGAACAAGCATGGAAACAGTGTTTAAACCCTTTAAATGAAGATCTGTGAAGTTATTTGGATTTACAAATTACTTTGAAAGACAGGGGCCTTTATTTTTTTGCTGAGTTTACATACAGTACCAGTCAAAAGTTTGGACACCTACTCATTCAAGGTTTTTCTTATTTTATACTATTTTCTACATTGTAGAATAATAGTGAAGAATTAAAACTATGAAATGCCACATGGAATCATGTAGGAACCAATTTTTTTAAAGTAGCCACCCTTTGCCTTGATGACAGTTTCACACATTCTTGGCAGTCTCTCAACTAGCTTCACCTGGAATGCTTTCCAACAGTCTTGAGGAGTTCCCACATATGCTGAGCACTTGTTGGCTGCTTTTCCTTCACTCTGTGGTCCAACTCAACCCAAACCATCTCAATTGGGTTGAGGTCGGGTGATTGTGGAGGCCAGGTCATCTGATGCAGCACTCCATCGCTCTCCTTCTTGGTAAAATAGCCCTTACCCAGCCTGTAGGTGTGTTGGGTCATTGTCCTGTTGAAAAACAAATTATAGTCCACTAAGCCCAACCAGATAGGATGGGGTGTCGCTCCAGAATGCTGTGGTAGCAATGCTTCACGATGTGAACAACACATGCAGGGATCATCCGTTCACCTATTCTGCATCTACAAAAGACACTGCAGTTGGAACCAAAAATCTCAAATTTGGACTCATCGGACCAAGGAACAGATTTCCCCTGGTCTAATGTCCATTGCTTGTGTTTCTTGGCCCAAGCAAGTCTTCTTCTTATTGGTGTCCTTAGTAGTAGTTTCTTGCAGCATCGACATGATGGCCTGATTCATGCAGTCTCCTCTGAACAGTAGATGTTGAATGTCTTTACTTGAAATCTGAACATTTATTGGGCTGCAATCTGAGTCTGGTAACTCTAATGACGTACCTCTGCAGCAGAGGTAACTATGGGTCTTCCTTTCCTGTGGCGGCTCTTCAGAGACCAGTTTCATCATAGTGCTTGATGGTTTTTGCGACAGCCACTTGAAGAAACATCAAAGTTCTTGAAATCTTACGGATTGACTGACCTTCATGTCTTAAAGTAATGATGGACTGTCATTTCTCTTTGCTTATTTGACTGTTCTTGACATAATATGGACTTGGTCTTTTACCAAATAGCACTATCTTTTGTATACCACCCCTACCTTGTCACAACACACAGATTGGCTCAAACATGAAGGAAAGAAATTGCAAAAATTAACATTAACAAGGCAACCTGTTAATTGAAATGCTTCCAGGTGACTACCTCATGAAGCTGGTTGAGAGAATGGCAAGAGTGTGCAAAGCTGTCATCAAGGCAAAGGGTGGCTACTTTGAAGAATTTGTTTAACACTTTTTTTGTTATACATGATTCCATATTGTACTCATAGTTTTGATGTTCACTATATTCTACAATGTAGAAATAGTACAAATAATGAGAAACCTTGAATGAGTAGGAGTGTCCAAACTGTTGAATGGTACTGTATGTTGTCTGTAATATCCTGTTTGTCTGTTTGTTTATTGTGGCAGCACCATTTCTCCGAGTCATATTCCTGTACATGCAAATATTTTATTTTATTTAACCTTATTTAACTAGGCAGGGCAGTAGAACAAATTCTTATTTACAATGACGGCCTACCAAAATACCTCTTGCGGGAACAGGGGCCTGGGATTATTAAAAAAGAAATAAAAATACAATATAATATAGGACAAAAACACATCACAACAAGAGAGAGCAACCCTACATAAAGAGAGACCTAAGACAACATAGAAGGCAGCAACACAGCATGGTAGTAACCAACATGACAACATGGTAGCAAAACAAATGGTAGCAGCACAAAAACATGGTACAAACATTATTTGGGCAAAGTCAACAGCACAAAGGTCAAGAAGGTAGAGACAACAATACATCATACAAAGCAACCACAACTGTCAGTAAGAGTGTCCATGATTGAGTCTTTGAATGAAGAGATTGAGATAAAACTGTCCAGTTTGAGTGCTTGTTGCAGCTCGTTCCAGTCACTAGCTGCAGTGAACTGAGGAGAGGATCGACCCAGGGATGTGTGCGCTTTGGGGACCTTTAACAGAATGTGAATATATTTGCAGAATAAAGGTGATTTGTTCGTCTGTCCATCTGTCCGTCTGCCTACCCGTCTGTCTGTGTCTGTCTGCTGTCTGTCTATTTGCCTCTGTCTGACTGGGCATTCGTATTGAACAGGAGTCAGGAAAGTGCACGGAGTCTTGTCTCCTGGCGACCGCCTGATGAGACCAAACCTCCTGTCTGTCAGTTGGCTGTGAGGCTCAGAATACACTGAGGAGACACTGAATACAGTCACACACACTGGAACGATCGGCAGTCAGAGGAAAGAGGTTCTTCTGTACATACTACTGTGGGTGTTAGATCTGGAATGAAATAACTCTGTATAGTCTGTCTTGGGGGGGGGGGGATATAAGAAGAAAAAAAAACACTTGTTTTACTGCTTGTCATATAAAGTTAAGATTCCATTCATATTTTCATCTTTATGATCCTCAGTCTTGAAACCTGAATTTAACTGTGTTTATACAGCCATGGATATTGCTGTTCCATGTTTACTAAAGCTAWTTGTCAGCTGTATGATCACACTCACTGTGGAGCGCGGGGGATGGGCTTTGGGAAATCAGTCTGTATAGGAGAGGGGGAGGGTGGCTGGTGGAAGATGGCAGTGGGGGTGTATAGATGGAGGGAGAACACCAGGAATTGGGTGAGTGTCTATAAGGAGGGGAAATATGTATGGTTGAGAGAAGAAGGTGACGTGGTATGGGTGTATGAAGCAACATCAGGGAGCATGGTTGTGGGAGGGAGGTGACGTGGTATGAAGCAACATCAGGGAGCATGTGTGGGAGTGAGGTAATGTGTATGAAGAAACATCAGGGAGCATGGTTGTGGGAGGAGGTGACTGGTAGAAGCAAACATCAGGGAGCATGGTTGTGGGAGGGAGGTGAGTGGTATGAAGCAACATCAGGGAAATGGTTTGAGAGAGGAGAAGACGTGGTATGAAGCAACATCAGGGAGCATGGTTGTGGGAGGAGATGACGTGGTATGAAGCAACATCAGGGAGCATGGTTGTGGGAGGGAGGTGACGTGTATGAAGCAACATCAGGGAGTATGGTTGAGGACGGAGAAGACGTGGTATGAAGCAACATCAGGGAGATGGTTGTGGGAGGGAGTGACGTGGTATGAAGCAACATCAGGGAGCATGGTTGTGGGAGGGAGGTGACGTGGTATGAAGAAACATCAGGGAGCATGGTTGTGGGAGGGAGGTGACGTGGTATGAAGCAACATCAGGGAGCATGGTTGTGGGAGTGAGGTAATGTGGTATGAAGAAACATCAGGGAGCATGGTTGTGGGAGGGAGTGACGTGGTATGAAGCAACATCAGGGAGCATGGTTGAGAGACGGAGAAGACGTGGTATGAAGCAACATCAGGGAGCATGGTTGTGGGAGGGAGGTGATGTGGTATGAAGCAACATCAGGGAGTATGGTTGAATTAGGAGGGGTCGACTGAAGAACAACAACAGCAGAGAGAGGTGGAGGGAGGATGATAGAACAGTAGATGTTAGGGAGTGTGGTGGACAGAACTACATGGGAAAGAATGAAGGAAAGAATGGAGGATAAGGGGATAGATTATATGAAAGGCGATGCTCAGTTGAACAATTCTCCAAGGTGAATTAGAGTCCGAAATGGCAGAATATTCCCTATAGAGCACTTGGGCCCTGGTGAAAAGTAGTGCACTATTAAGGGAATAGGGTGCCATTTCAGAAACTGCCTAGAGTGAACATGCTTATGAGTGTGACAACAGTGACATAAAGACACAAAACCATCTACTGATCACAGACAGGGGAACTGTTTCTAGATCAGCACTCCTACTCMGAGACACTTTTTGAATAAGGACCCAGGAGTTTTTCTTGATCAGGTCACATGGTCATAAAAGACTCCTGGCCCTAATAATTWGCTGTAAAGCTTACAGCRAGGCACACAATTAACTGACTCTCTGTTGCCACATGGTTTGCTTCCATATCGACTATAGTAAACGCTCATCAGCTGCAACGGGTAGTTGTGCTTGGCTCTCTTCAGACTCCAGTAAGTGATCGACCATTGTGTCAGGCACACACACACACACACACACAAACTATTGACCCCCAGACTACGTCTACTGGGCCTGGTGGAAGCCAACCAATCAGAAGCCCAGCATGACATCAGGGGTGGATGGTGCTTCCTGTTGTTCCTTCACAGAGGGACAATAGCCTGTAAATTCTGGCCACTGTGACTTTTACTGCCTCTTGTTACATGCTGTGCCTACATACAGTATCAGTCATTGTCACAGGCTGGCTAGCACAGGCAGGTAGCTCTTTGTGCATCTCAAATGGCACCATATTCCCTATATAGTGCACTACTTTTGACCAGAGCCCTATGGGTCCTGGTGAAAAGTAGTGCACTAAAAAGGYAATAGTGTGTKATTTGAGATGRAGGCTGTGTCTTATTGGCTTGTCTCTAGTCTTCTCCAAAGGTTAATGTGGCATGAGGTTGTAATATTGTTTCATCAATACCTATAATAGCATATAGGCCTCAGGCTACATGTGAAGAACAGTGGTGTCCTACTGTCTGCTGTGATTTATAGTGTGCTTGATAGTAACATGTACTCAGTAAACATCTAAGTGCATTTTTAACAGCCTGCACAGAGGGCTTGAGCTATCCTGATTGCCAGTCTGTTTAGCTTAAATTATAATCAAGAATACGAGTGTCTTGTCGCCATTTTCGTTTTCAGAGGCTTAAGTACAGTGGCATTGAGGGCAGCACTCAGTAGTAGAGTAGGTCTAAGACAATACTGGTAAGCACCACGTATCTGGGTGATATCTCGGGCCAGATATCTGGGGTTTAGGAGGGTAATTCAGGTCTCCATGTCTTTGACACATAACCAGGCTTGAGCTGGCTTGAGAGGTAGACCACAGAGAGAGATGTCAATACCGGGCTGTCATTATTTCTCTGCAGCCCCTCCCTTCCTAGTGACATCTCTCCATAGATCATGATATTGACAGGTTATGATTCCAATAAAAGTTGGTATATAGGGCAGGAGAAACCAGGAACATAAAATCAACCTGGGGTTAAATATCAGCGATTCAGAAACTGAATGGCCAAACATGTGGGCTGTCTGGGCGCGTCAGATCAGTGTGGACACCGATTTCTCTCCCGTTCGGATCACTCAAGCTGGCTGTCACACGGAGTGAGCGCTACGCTCCAAGTGAACATTTTGATCCGGTGTCACCCATAGTCAACACGTAGCCTACGTCTCAGATCCTTGGAGAGGAGAGAGGAGCGAGCAGCGAGCAAAGCGCAGTGGACATGCGGTATGACCAGATGACCCGCCGCGCCGTGACGCTCTCCAGGTGTGTGTAGACGGGGCTCTGTTGAATAATATGAAGCGCCATGGCGTGGTGTGACCGTGGGGTTCAGACACTGCTGGCTACCGTGGGGGCTTTCGCCGCTTTCAGCCTCATGACCATAGCCATCGGGACGGACTACTGGCTGTACTCACGGGCATACATATGCAACGCAACCAATGCCAGTACGGATGACACCCAGTCACAACCCAAGAAGGCAAGGGGAGATCTTACGCACTCGGGCTGTGGAGAATCTGTTGTATTGAAGGTAAGCAAGCTGAAATAGGTTACTCTTTCTATTATACTTTGTAATGTGAAGTATGTTAGTTCATGTGGAGAAAGGGTGCTTATGGGTAGCCTAATATATTAAAAACAGAAAAGGAAAAGTATTTGGCTTCATGTTACATATTTGGAGGAAGAATGATCAAGGTAATGTCTGTCTCATAGAAGTGCTGTTTTGTTTCTACTATCAACTGTATTGGCTTCTCTTCGCTAAGAGAGAGGAAGATACTTAACGCCGTCAAAGTGTGCGTTTTTACGCGCGCCAAACAGGGTGAGAGTAAATAGGGTAGTCTTTAATAAGGACTGATTGGCAGTGATATGACATGAAAAATACATGAAACGCAGCAGGTGTTGACCGTAGAATGATCTAGTTTAAATACAGGGAATACGTTTCATCAGAAACGGCGCTATAATTCTATGTGTGGATTATGGAGATAATGAGGAAACAAGTTTATCAACACACTTGTTTAAAAGTTTATAAATCACTGACAGAGTGAAGTTGGTTGATATGTTCACTACACTGTTGCTGTTTCCTAAACTTAAAGACGCTCTGAGGACCTTTATGAGTCCTGCCTTCAGGACGAGCTCTGCCTTCATTCACGTCTTTATTGTATTTGAGGGTGTTGCTTGGCAACGTCTCTCTAATTGCTATGGAACATGAGAGACTAGGTTGTAAAAATAAAGACGAATCTGTACAGAGATCTCATTGTCCAAGCAAAGTAAAATATAATATTCTTATGCCATTAAAGATATACAATGCATATATTTTTTTATAGGTATAGCTAGACATGCTTGCTTAATGTATGTTTTATGTGAAGTATTTTGATAATACGTCGTGTATAGGCCAGAGCCCCCAATAGGCCTACTGGCTCGTAGTCTAATTGGTCAGAGGCGGAGGCAAGGGCAACAATATATTACCATTCATCCACTGCTGTTAGCCTTTTAGAACAATTGAAATTAAGACGTTTTCAAGGTTTAGGTTCTTGTATCAAACTCTACTTGAATAACATAATGTTCCATGATAGTTTGAGGTGGTTTAGCTTAAGTGGGTGAAACAAAGCTGCTGAAATTGCTGTCCAACAAATCACTGACTTTAACCTGTACTTGTTTAGTTTTTTCCAAGGGTTTGGGTTTTATCCTAGCCTATATGACAAGGTTGTCTTATCTTCATGGGACCTTAGGGCTTACCACCCCAATTTGCAAGTCAGGTGGTTTCCTTCAGTCAACCCACAGTCACTCCTGACCTCAAATGCTGTTTAGTAATGATTTGAGAATACGTGTGCTGAGGGGTGTGGATATCACTAGCAAGTAGACATGTATAATTTAGCGCGTGTGAAGTCACTATTCTTGAAGCACTTTGTTGTGTTCCAATCGCAGACAGAGCATAGCGCTCGAGCAGCTGTCGGTGGTGCTGAAGAACTGCCCGGCCAGAATGTTTGACGTAGACTAAAGTCAGAACTCGTCCTCATACAAGATGTTGGCCTCCTGATAGTGAATGTAGTTGCTAATAAGCAACACTGTTGAAATTATAAATATGGACAACATTTTAACACACTATCAATTTGAAAAAGCTAGAAAAGTTTACAAGATTAGCCAGGTTATTTTACACGAGGCTTCGGCGGCATAATCAATTTATGTCATCCAAAAGGTAGGCAGCCTATGTCTGTTTCTGTGTGTTCAGCTCCTATTTCAACACACATTATGAATCTTCCTGATCTATCCATGTCTGCTCCACATCACAGACATCCACGAGCGCATTAACGCGCCTGATGCAGGTAATTTTTTGAAAGTCAGGCGTGGCTCAGGCCCCCTCCGCGTGGCTTGGACAGGCCCATCAGAGATTACAAATGGCTTGGCAGCCGGAGTGCAGTATCTCTGATGTGGTTATCACACAGTGTTTTATTGCACCTACTGGCTGCTTTCTACAGGAAAAAAAACAGCTGGAAAAGGAAAGGCTAGCAAGTTTGATGAGCCATGATGATGCGCATGCCATGATTTGGTTATAGCTCTCCAACACATCCGTGGTTTTATAGGCTATCAAATATATTACAGGCCATGATAGTCTAATTAGGACAACCTAGTTGATTTTTCAATACATCCCCGTCGTTTTTCAACATCCTATTCCCTGTCGTTTCTTTCAGCTCTGCAAATAGCCTATCTATTCCGTGTAAACATACAGCACGGTAGTAAACATAACAGGAACAAAAAAAATCTAAGACACCAAATAAGATAACAGTGCTTGATGTGTATGAATGATGTAAACGTGTGACGAAATGTTCGCATCCATTATGACGCCACGGTCCAAAACCTATAAAAGCGCTGCATCGTCCATCAACCATCATAAATCCATCAGACATGGACACCCACATCGACTTAGTTGACACCTTGACCCTGTCAATCAAGATGGCAATTGAAATGGACAAGAGAGTGAAGTCTCGAGAATTAACTGAGCTTTTGAAACGAGTCGTGGCGACCGCCCAAGGACTGAGCCTTCGACCTGAGGCCGGGGATTGGAGCCCCATTCCCAATACTAGCCCCGCGGAGAAACTCGCTCCAAAAGCCATCCAGAACCTTGAGACCCGGCTGGGCTCAGGTGATTTCCGCGTGACTACTGCTTCGGCCATCAACTGTGACCTCGCCGCTGCTGCCATTGGTACAACCATTGCTAATGGACTCGCAGCGGCCATCGCCTCGTCTTCTGGTAACCGTGGCACCGCCGCAGCAGCTACCAAGACCTCAGAGACCCTCGAGATCATTGAGACCCCTGGAGCGCGTGCAACCGACTCCGGGTSGGTGCAGACATCGAGTTATGATATCAGCGAGCAGATGCAGATGACATACACATGGGCGACTGTCCAGCCCATGGCCTATTGCTGCGGCTGCTATGCGCCACCGCAGGTGTACTATAACACATACAGCTGGGAGATGTACAGCCAGTACACCTCTGTCACCTAAAGACAAGCAAGACAGACACTTTTTTCCCTTACAAGATTTATTTGTAACCTTTATTTTTACACATGTAGCAAAATAAAWGTCTGAAAAGAGAATCCAGTCTCTGTATGTCTTTTTATTTAGGATAGTTTAGTTTAGTTTAGCCAAGTTTCATTTGTATTATGTAGCTGAAAGCTGAATGGAGCAGTATGCAGCTAGCTCTAGAAGTTGCCTATAGAAAACAGAAGTCATCAAGGAAAGGGAAAAAAGAAAACAAGCGTTTCTATATTTTTGACTGCTATGTTTGTTTACTACAGTTCTTGCACATACAGAGGTTCCACAGTTATTGTATATATCTGGATAGACTATAAATAGGCCTATCTACAGTACTGTATATCTGAATACACTATAAATAGGCTATCTACAGTACTGTATATCTGAATAGACTATACATAGGCTATCTACAGTACAGTACATTATGGCTAGAAATGCTATTTATTCAGACAATCTTTCTGACATTTAGATCAACATGTATTACAAGGCTAACAGATCAACAATGTACCACTATCAACACACCAGACGCCATTTGAGTGMACAAGTGTCCCTCGGTTGTCATGGGGACAATCATCAGTAGATAAGAACACAAGAGGAAGAGACTGTGCCCAGGCGTTGTTGACGCATGCCAGATCTTAGAGCAAGCAAGAAAGGCCAATTGACGGTGCACAATTCACTGTACTAGWGCACATGACAATAAAAACGTAACTTAAAATAGCCATCATATACACTGCTGCTACTCCGTTTATCATATATCCTGATGCCTAGTCACCTTACCCCTATACATATCTACCCCTACCACTCCAGTATCCCTGCACATTGTAAATATGGTATTGGAACTGACCCTGGAACTGACACTGTACAGTACATAGCTTACTCACGTTCTCGTAACTGACCCTGGAACTGACACTGTACAGAATATAACTTACTCACGTTCTCGTAACTGACCCTGGAACTGACACTGTACAGTATATAGCTTACTCACGTTCTCGTAACTGACCCTGGAACTGACACTGTACAGTAAATAGCTTACTCACGTTCTCGTAACTGACCCTGGAACTGACACTGTACAGTATATAGCTTACTCACGTTTCTCGTTTTCTTCTTATTTCTATTTCTCATGTGTTTTGGGTTCTACTTGACTTTTGTATTTCTTTTTTGCCCTACTTCTTGATTTACTTGCATTGTTGGGGAAAGAGAAAGCAAGAAAAGTATTTCACTGTAGGCCTACTAGTAACAATAAAAACAAAGAGTTTTTATTACTAACCCAAGATAGACCAAAGTCTGTCGTTTTCATCTGAGCAAATTAATGACAGTGGGCAGAGCCAAGGACGAACTAGTGGCACTTTCCAATATTTATTTGCATATTTCTGCTAGGGAACGCCTACTTGGTGAAGTTTGTGTTGCAATTCGCCCTTGCACTCCTTCTAAATCTAAACAATGGACTTTTTTGAAACTTTGGAATGGGTAAAGTCTACAAAACGCAGTCCACTCTGTTTGTTATAAATTGTAGTTTGGAAAAAGAAAACTGTTGAAGATCAAATTTCATCGATGAGAAAATTAGCAGAATGTGGGCCACTGGCTTCCTCTCTTATCGCACCATATTTGGTAGTGAGTGGAATGTTCAACCGATGCTTCACATTTATACATGTGGGGAAATATCTGGCGCATAGTTCTATCTGTGATGAAAACTTGAAACTTGAAAAAGCGTTCTGGGTAATGCAATTGATAGTGTAGTCAGTGCGAAAAGGTATTTGTCACCTGACCTCACAATCCAACTTCCAGGTCCATGCATTAAGTGTGAGATATGCAGCCTCTCTAGGAGTCAACGGCTGTGACACCAGACCGTAGAAACACATTGTAACACATCTAAAACATGGGGACAGTAAGCACTTGTTGAGCAGAGTGAATCTTGAGKTGTCCAGTGTTGAAATTAAAGTAGCACATAAGCAAGAGCTATTAGCATGAACACAGCCCACTAATGTGTTCTTATTAGCCTCTGTGCTAGTTTCATTTCAGCACTGGACAGCTCATTTCTCAGTGTTCTGCTCAGCAAGTGTTCATTCTTTCGACATGTAGATYRATGGGATAAAAATGTAAAAGCAGSATGTAGCCTAGCGGCTTGTTTCACAAATTATAACTTCAGATTGGTCAATGGCRATCTTTAATTCTATTCCCTTGTGATTGTAATTTCAGAAATTCACAATTTAGTGCTCTGGAAATCACTATTCCACAAGRACTTTGTGTTCCAATCACTGGTTCCAGTCACTGGTTCCATTCGCAGACAGAGCAGACAGAGCAGAGAGCTTGAGCGCTGTCCACAGAGTGTGGTGCCGTAAATCTTTGAAWACATTTGTCAGCAGAAGACGAATCCCTTTTGTCCAGCATCCCCACCCATCAGCATCCCTGCCATCTATGCTATTAGCTGTAGCAGAYAGTAAGAAGCTGTCCGGTGCTGAAATCAAACCCTTGTCTTTTGTTAGTTTAAGTTCAGCACTGMACAGCTCCTTTCTCACTATAGCGCTCATAATTAGCTTATTTTGATTCTCGCTTGGCATTCTCAGCATGCTCCACAGGTCTGTAATTAAAATGTGTCCGCTGAAAGGCCACAAGGGTGCTAATTAGCCACCGGGCTCTCACTTCCACCAGCACTGCCACTTTTCTACTCTCCTCTGTTTTCCTCTCATCTCTACCTTTTCCTTCCTTCTCCCCTTCATCTCCTCTCCTCTCCTCTCTTCCTCTTCTCTCCTCTCCTCTCCTCTCTCCTCTCCTTCTCCTCTCCTCTCTCTCCTCTTCTCTCCTCTTCCTCTCCTCTGGAGAGGATTGGGAGGGATTGTGCATTCCAGGTGTAACTCGGCAGTTGTTGTTGCCATCCTGTGTCCCGCAGTGTGTGATGTTCGGAAGTTACCGTCCTGTGCAAGTGTTGTTTTACCGTGGTCTGCCACTCGCGAGGAGGATCAGCTGTCCCGTACCTGTCTCCTGTAAGCGCTGTCTTAGGCGTCTCACAGTACAGACATTGCAATTTATTGCCTGGCTACATCTGCATTCCTCATGCCTCCTTGCAGCATGCCTAAGGCACATTCACGCAGATGAGCAGGGACCCTGGGAATTTTTCTTTTGGTGTTTTCAGAGTCCGTAGAAAGGCCTTTTAGTGTCCTAGATTTCATAACTGTGACCTTATTGCTACGTCTGTAAGCTGTTAGTGTCTTAACGACCGTTCCACAGGTGCATGTTCATTTAATTTGTTTATGGTCATTGAAAAAGCATGGGAAACATTGTTTAGACCCTTTACAATGAAGATCTGTGAAGTTATTTGGATTTGTACGAATTATCTTTGAAAGACAGGGTACTGAAAAAAGGGACATCTTTTTTTTTTGCTGAAGTTTATATGGGGGTCTATTGAGCAATAAGGGGACAACACATAAATTTGAACCCTGACAAAATCAGGTGGAGCGTGCTTGGTTCCATGTGTTACAAAATTAACACAGGGTGACATTTCAATCGGTGAAACCCCACTCAAACTCTATCATATACTGAATGATTCATTTATTCTCTATATTTAGTTTTGAAGCTCAAACCTAAGGCAGTTTATTATGTGGGTGGGGCTGGAAAACTATGCTGAGCATGCTGGGTGCATCTCAATAGTCTAAAGTGGCTTCCTCACCTCATCCTCACCACCTCTCATTCAGTTGTACTGATCTGAAAACACAGGTTTGAATGGGAAATGGAGGATCCTTACCGGTGACTTAAATTTAACCTATCCAGTTTTATCCCATTGTAGCAGACTGCAGATGCAGGAAAAGAGACAAGGYGAAAAAGCCACTTTAGCCTATTGAGATGCATCCCGGTATTCACGTTGGTGAAGATGAAGGAAAGGAGACAAGGAGAGGAAGCCAGTCTGCACTATTAAGTCGCACCTCTAGCGATCCCAGCCTTCAGCAATTCCAGCTGCCTATACCACCATAGAAACAGATTAATATGGCCGCTGGGAGCTGGACCACCCATCACAGAATTATTGTCCCTTCTAGTAATTACATTTCTATGCTACCACCTGAGAGGACCAGGGAACAGTGGCTGGTTGTTTTATAGGCTGGGGAACAGTGTCCTATCTGTTTACAGCTCTATAAAACCAGATTACTCCCCCTGATAGACTCCAACCCACAGCCTCACTGGCCCCTTTTCATGATGTAATGGTATACTATGCGGCTGTATAGTACAGTCAGTGAATGTAAGGAGTCCCAAATTGCACCCTATTCCCTATGTAGTGCATTACTTTTGACCAGAGACATATGGTCSCTGGTTGAAAGTAGCGTAGTAGTGTACTTTAAAGGAAATAAGGTGACATTTGGGACTCTGCCTTACATTCACTGACTGTACTATACAGCCACCTCATGTACCATTACATTATAGCCCCCAGGCTGTATTAATGATGTGTCTATACTATATATTGTAGATATATGTATTGATGTTCATTTGGAGGGTTTCCTTAATTAATCTGCCCATTAAAATATTCAACTGGAGAGATGATATGTTTTGAGGATAGGAAAAAGGCAGGGTAGACACCAGGGAGAGCTGAGAGAGTGTAGGATATGATGCTGTGATACTGTAATGCGATTGGCCTATTCCACTGAGGCTCTTTCGTTATTGGCTGAGCTGAGTTAATTCACAATAATGACAAAGTACATCACTCTGTCACCCACAGCAATGATGTGCTGTGATAGCTGTTTCACTCACAGGGCATGTGTGTGTGGGTACATTATGTAATATCTGTGTTTTGTGTTTCAAATCAAAATGTATTTGACACATGCTTCGTAAACAACAGGTATAGACAGGTGTGTGTTGGGGGATATATTTCTTGAGGGGTTAGGGGGCTGTTGACAGGGAGTCATGTGACAGGCTGTCGGTGTTGCCAGCTGTACTAAAGCACAATGAAGATGTCAAAGGCATCCTTAGAGACATTATGGAAATCAGGCTGTTGGAACAGAACTGGGGTTGCCATGGAGAGGATGTGCCCAGTGGTGGTCTCCCAGGAAGGCCTCAGGCATCCTCTCAGATCCCATTAGGGCCTAGATTCAAGGGAGTATATCAGCTATGATATGGATGTATAATTAACATGGTTGGATCAGAATCGCCGTTATAATCATTGGCCAGTATGGAGAATTAAGTAAAACCACAAGTCCAAATCCCTATCTCCATCCATGGTTAATTTAGGAAAGGGCCAATTTTTTCTAGCTAGCTAGCCACTGAAGGACAACACACAATGAGATGCAACAATTAAAGTTGTTTTCTGTCAATGACGTATGCTCTCAATGCAATTTGATAGGAGTGAAGCCAAATCCAAACTGGCTTCTTTTGACACTCAGTTTAGCTCAATGCTGATTGACTATTTTATACTTTTTTTTGTCAAGGGAGGCCAGATGCTCACGGCTTCCCTTGTCTTCAATGCTATGGGGTAACAATGTCATACACTTTAGACCAGACCGCATCAGATAGAGGTCTACACGTAGAAGAAAGAGAGAGGTGCTGTTTCACTCGCTTCGGATGCTTTCTCTGGTGAGATACATTAAGCCTCTTGCGAATTGAAGGAAAATTATGAAAACACAGAGACGAAAGATAAATAATTGAATGTTTTCTTAATTTTGGGGAAGCCTGGCTTCTCTTGGCATCAATGATACTACACCACTGTCGTTACCAGGACTGTTATTCTCATCTGTGTTTTGTTCTTTCTAACAGAAGAGATGTTTTGGACATGACAATGACATTGCTGGAATGGACATAACGGATGAGCAGTCATTTATTTATGTCCAGCATTTCCCCTCTCTTGCCTCTTCCCTCCTCACCCATCTCATCTCATCCCCTCCCCCTCCTCCCTCCCCACAGAGCGTCTCACTCAGACCCCAGCTCCAACCTCCCCAGTCTGTCTGCCGCCATGGCCCCTTCCACCTGTGTGTGTGTGTCTGTCTAGGGAAAGAGGTAAAGAGAATATTGCATCTGATTTGTAATCCGATTAGAGACAGAGGCTCCTGGGCTTGTGTTTACGAGGCGGTGGTTATCAGTCTAATGTCTAAGGTGATGTGTGTGTGTGTGTGTGTGTGTGTGTGTGTGTGTGTGTGGTGTGTGTGTGTGTGTGTGTGTGTGTGTGTGTGTGTGGTGTTTAGAGAGAGAGATGAAAGAAAGAGAAGAACCGACAGACAGAGTGTGAGAGAGAGACAGTTCTGAGAC
>NC_036853.1:35295505-35318429 GCF_002910315.2 Salvelinus sp. IW2-2015 | reverse complement strand
AAACAGCAAGCAAAGCAGATGTAGAAGCATGGTGGCTAGGAAAACGCCCTAGAAAGGCAGGAACCTAGTAAGGAAACCTAGAGAGGAACCAGGGTCTGAGGGGTAAACAGTCCTCTTCTTGGCTGTGCCGGGTGGATATTAAAAGAGTAAATGGCAATAAGGCTAGATCGTTCTTCAGTCACAATGGTTGTAGAGGGTGCAACAGGTCAGCACATCTTCAGTAAATGTCAGTTTGGACTTTCCTAGCCGAGCATCCGAGGTCAGTAGGTCGGTAGAGAGAGAGCGAAAGAGAGAGGGAAGGGAGGGAGGGAGGGAGGGAGGGAGGGAGGGAGGGAGGAGGGAGGGAGGAGGAGGGAAGCGAGGAGAGCGGAGAGAGAGAGAGGGTCGAAAACAGTAGGTCCGGGACAAGGTAGCACGGCTGGTGAACAGGTCAGGGTTTCATAGCCACAGGCAAAAAAGGCAGAAACTGGAGCAGCAGCACAATACAGTGGGGCAATAAAGTATTTAGTCAGCCACCAATTGTGCAAGTTCTACCACTTAAAAAGAGAGAGAGGGCCTGTTAATTTTCATCATAGGTACACTTCAACTATGACAGACAAAATGAGAAAATAAAATCAGAAATTCACCATTGTAGGATTTTTTATGAATTTATTGCAAATTATGGTGGAAAATAAGTATTTGGTGCAATAACAAAACAGTGTATTAAATATTTGTGATATACCTTTGTGGCAAATGACAGAGTCAAACGTTTTCTGTAAGTCTTCACAAGGTTTTCACACACTTGGTGCTGTATTTTGGCCCATTCCTCCATGCAGATCTCCTCTAGAGCAGTGATGTTTTTGGGGCTGTTGCTGGGCAAACACGGACTTTCAAACTCCCTCCAAAAGATTTTCTATGGGGTGAGATCTGGAGACTGGCTAGGCCACTCCAGGACTTGAAAATGTTCTTACGAAGGCCACTCCTTCGTTGGCCGGGCGGTGTGTTTGGGGATCATTGTCATGCTGGAAAGACCAGCCACGTTTCCATCTTCAATGCCTTGCTGACTGGAAGGAATTGGTTTTCACATCAAAATATCACGATACATGGCCCCATTCATTCTTTCCTTTACAGGATCAGTCCTCCTGTCCCTTTGCAGAAAAACAGCCCCAAAGCATGATGTTCCACCCCATGCTTCACCAGTAGTATGGTGTTCTTTGGATGCACTCAGCATTCTTTGTCGCCCAAACACGAACGAGTTGAGTTTTTACCAAAAAGTTATATTTTGGTTTCATCTGACCATATGACATTCTCCAATCTCTTCTGGATCATCCAAATGCTTCTCTAGCAACTTCAGACGGGCCTGGACATGTACTGGTCTTAAGAGGGACACGTCTGGCACTGCAGGATTTGAGTCCCTGGCGGCTAGTGTGTACTGATGGTAGGGTTTGTTACTTTGGTCCCAGCTCTCTGCAGTCATTACTAGGTCCCTCGGTTGTGTTCTGGGATTTTTGCTCACTGTTCTTGTTGATCATTTTGACCCCACGGGTGAGATCTTGCGTGAGCCCCAGATCGAAAGGAGATTATATCCCTGTCTTGTATGTCTTCCATTTCCTAATAATGCTCCCACAGTTGATTTCTTCAAACCAAGCTGCTTACCTATTTGGCAGATTCAGTCTCCAGCCTGGTGCCAGGTCTACAATTTTGTTTCTGGTGTCCTTGACAAGCTCTTTGGCTTGCCATAGTGGAGTTTGGGAGTGTGACTGTTTGAGGTTGTGACAGGTGTCTTTTTATACTGATAACAAGTTCAAACAGGTTGCCATTAATACAGGTAACGAGTGGAGACAGAGGAAGCACTCTTAAAGACAGAAGCTACAGGTCTTGAGAGCCAGGAATCTTGCTTGTTTGTAGGTGACCACAATAATACTATTATTCCACCATAATTGACAAAAATATCCATAAAGAAATCCTTATCAATTTGATTTTCGGCATTTTATTTTCGCATTTTGTGCTTGACATGAGTTGAAGTGTACCTCTAATGATAAAATTACATGGCCTCTCTCATGCATTTTATACCAGTGGCGCCAGGAACACTTGCCACAATTGTGGCCTGACTAAATACTTTTTTGCCCCACTGTAGGTGGACTGGGATCAAACAGGATGTCATCAGCCAGGAGGACCTGAGGCATGTTACCTAGGGCTCAGGTCGCCTGCAGATCGAGTGCCAGCGGGAGAGAGAAGGAGGAGAGAGAGAGAGAGAGAAGAGAGACAGAGAGTATTAGAGAGAGGAGTTATTGATTTCGACGGATGAGTCACGAGAGAGAGGAGAGAGAGAGAGAGACGAGAGCACAGAGAGAGACAGAGAGACAAGATGGAGATAAGAGAGACAGACAGGAGAGAGATTTGACAGGACAGATGAGAGAGACAGACAGTCAGAAGAAGAGAGAGAGGCAGACAGAACAGAACAGACAGAGAGACAGAGACAACGAGACAGAGACAGAGACAGAGAACAGGACAGACAGACAGAGTGACAGACAGAGACAGACAGAGACAGGATACAGATCAACAGAGACAGACAGACAGACAGACAGACAGACAGACAGACAGACAGACAGCAGGACAGACAGACAGACAGACAGACAGACAGGACAACAGACAACAGACAGACAGACCGGAGAGAGGGAGCAAGAGAGACCGCAGAGAACTCGTAAGAATTAGAAGGCAGCATACTTAAGTTCAGCACAGGACAACCAGATTAAGACAGGAGAATTGCCAATAGGACAGGACTCCACCCTAGCCCCCCAGCACATAGACTATTGCAGAAATACACAGGAGGCTTGAGACAAGATACTGGCAAGAACTGGCCGTGTAGACAATGAAGATGTTTCACAATCTCTCCAAAAGAATGTGCGTGATGATGTGTCCAAAAAGTGGGTACTAAGGTCTAGAATGCACGAGGACAGAGGAGAGCCTTGAGTCTGACGCCATGTACAAAGGTCGTATTTACCACCTTCACAAATTACAGTCTCAGTACTATATGGGTGCTAAAATCAGCCTGGAGCGTTTCGTATACAATTTTGTGTGTCAGAAGGCAGTTTTTAAAAGCATGTTTAGAGGGAATGAGTGGGAGATTCGATTAAGGCCCGTTAGTGGGGGGGGTCAGGCTTTGCATTTTCGGGGGGGGGGGGTCAGGCTTTGGCATTTTCGGAGAGCTTCATTTACTGCCACATTTAGTGAGTCTGATACACATTATGTTCAACATAGGAGGGCCAAGCACAGGAAGTAGCTCTTTCAGTAGTTTAGTTGGAATAGGTCCAGTACAGTGATGTGTATTCATGGCTGCCATTATTTTTTCAATTCGCAACAGCTGAATGTATCTCACAAGAGAAAGCATCCGAGCCAAACAGAGTCTCTCTGGTTTCTCTACGTGTAGGTCGTCTATCTGATGCTGTCTGGTCCAAACCAATATGACATTGTTGCCGCCCGTAGCATTGAATCCAAGGGAAGCCAGCAAGCATCCGGCCTCCATTGAAAAAAAAAATAGAGGTGATTTTGATGATGTTGAAATGTTTGAAGTTGAAATGGTGCTGGAATAGTGGAGCTTCTGTTTTCTTTGGACTTGCTGTAACCCTCTGTGGTCTAAATCAATAGTTGTTTAGTGGTCTGAAAATATTCAGAAACATTAACTTTCTTGACTATGCTGTAGGTCATGTAACTGTCTGTTACTGTACATGCAATATGCTTTGTGGACTTCACTGGACAGAGGTGGCTTCCTCAGTGATTTTACCCACACACTGCCTCTGGTCCAGTCGACAGCTGGAAGGTTTAGAGCCATGACTATTTTGTGAATGTGTCGAGAGATACAAGATAAAAGAACTTGAGTGTCTCCATTGATCCGAGGTCCTGGCAGTTCTGTGCAGACTCAGGACAACTGAGTTTTGGAGAAATAGGCAGATTCAAAGAGGAGTCCGTAATATGCTTTCTAATGATCATGATCTTTTCATCTAAGAAGTTAATGAATTCATCACTGCTGAAGCGAAGGCCACCCTCTCTTGGGAAGCTGCTATTTAGTTAGCTTTGCAACAATATCAAAAATACATGTTGGATGGCTTTTATTCTCCTCAATCAGGTTGGAAAAGTAGCTGATTGAGCAGCAGTGGGCTGCTTCAATACTGCACGGTACTGTCTATATTTACACACAGTGTGTGAAAAAGCTGAGGAACTGACCCCGGTTCATTTCTTACCCATTAGACTAATACAGTACTTGAAGATAAGGGCACCAGGGGGACAATATAAGATAAATAGAAACTGGCATCCATTTAAAAATTATTGCCTTCCTCCTATTGAAAAAGCTCTGGGGTTTTAGGCTGGGTTTCTGTATAAGCATTTTGTGACATCTGCTGATGTAAAAAGGGCTTTATAAATACATTTGATTTGATTTGATTGACGGTGTAAGAAAATAACTGAGGTCTGTTCCTCAGCTGTTTCACTCACGGTGTGTAAATTCAATGCAATGTTTCTTTCAATGTCCTGCAGGGATTAACGTAGGGAGCTGTTACCGTATCAACCATTTCCCAGATGATAACGACTATGACACAGACAGCTCAGAATACCTCCTGCGTGAGTGGTCATTGTCTCTTCTGTTCTTGACCTCTCCTCTCCTCTCCTCTCCTCTCCTCTCCTCTCCTCTCCTCTCTTCTCTTCTCTTCTCTTCTCTTCTCTTCTCTTCTCTTCTCCTCTCTTCTCTCCTGTCATCTTCACTTCACTTCTCTTCTCCACTTCTCTTCTAATAAATGTTCAGACCTCATGACTGTGTGTGTAGTAATCCTAACTGTTGTTACTGCTCGTCATTTAAAGTTATGGCTATTTTTTCTTATATTCCCCCAAGACATTAGACTTTAAAGAGTGATTTTATTCAATATCTAAAACCCACAGTAGCACTCGGTGTGTACAGAAAAAAGCTGCAGGGAGTTTTTCCTCTGACTGTTAGTCGTGCCAGAGAGTGTGTGTGTGTGTGTGTGTGTGACTAACCATACCTCTTTCTACTCCAGGTATTGTGCGGGCGTCCAGTGTGTTTCCTATCCTCAGCACCTGTCTGTTGATGCTGGGGGGGCTGTGTTTGGCCGTGGGACGTATCTTATAGGCAAACAGAAACAGCATCCTGCTTATGCCGCGGCATCCTGTTCGTAGCCGCAGGTAAGCCACGCCCCCTTTAGGGCCTGACACACACACACCCTTCAGGGCCTGCACACAACACCCTTCAGGGCCTGACACACACACACCCTTTAGGGCCTGACACACACACACCCTTCAGGGCCTGACACACACACACCCTTCAGGGCCTGACACACACACACCCTTCAGGGCCTGACACACACACACCCTTCAGGGCCTGACACACACACACCCTTCAGGGCCTGACACACACACGCCTTCAGGGCCTGACACACACACACCCTTCAGGGCCGACACACACACACCCTTCAGGCCTGACACACACACACACCGTCATCAGTTACCTGTGCTCGGTCTGAATTGTAAGCATTCACAGCGCAGGCTGAGAAGGCCATACGCTGTCCTCTACATACATTAGAGAGTGTGTTAGGGCTGGGGAGGTCAGTCATGTAGAGAAGGGGCACCGCATCTATATCAGAGGAGACCTGGGATCTCTGACTGATGACTAGTATTATTCAGAGGTCTGATTACACGTTCCTCAAGTTAGGGCGAAGCCTGATAGGAAAACCAATGGGCTGAGAGATTGTCTGATGTTCTGTCTCTCCTGTCTCTGTTTCGGTGTCTCCCTCATATACACTCTCTCTCTGTGTTCTGTCTTTCTATAACTCTCTCAGGCCTGAGTAACATCATTGGCATCATTGTCTACATCTCCAGCAACGCCGGGACCCAGTGACAAGCGCGATGAGGACAAGAAGAACACCTACAGCTACGGCTGGTCCTTCTACTTCGGAGCGCTGTCCTTCATCGTGGCCGAGATGGTGGCCGTCCTGGCTGTCAACATCTACATCGAGAAGAACAAGGAGGTCCGCTTCCATGCTCGCCGCGACTTCATCCGCTCCATGTCCTCCTCCTCACCCTACTCACGCATACCCAGTTACCGCTTCCGCCGGCGGACGTCCCACTCCAGCTCGCGCTCCTCTGACGCTTCGCAGAGAAACTCGCCGGGAGGTGAAGGGTGGGACCTCGGCAACGGGGCCGTTGGGAGAATTGACCATGTACACGTTGACCCGCGAGGGGGTCTGAAAGGGGGCGTGCCGGAGAACGCATACAGCCCCGAGCACGGCTCAGGCAATTTCCTGCAGTTGCACAACTGCTTCCCCAATGACCTGAAGGACGGGGTCAACCGGCGGACCACGCCCGTGTGAGAAGAGCTTTAGACGGGCCGGTGGATGAGGAGGCCCCCTGATGTGGATGGAGGATGGAGGTAGGGTCAGAGTCTGTGGTTCCAGGGAAAACGGAGCCAGTGAAAAGACAAAGCCCTCCTCAGTGGGAAACAACATGAGACGAGGACTGAGGACATGGACAGAGATATAAGGTTATAAAATGTTGCCCGTGACATGGTTTCTAAGGGTCACTGGACATAAACAGTGCTTGGTTCTTTCCTGGTGTTCCTTTGTGCTTTTTGACTGCAACAGACTAGTCACCACATTGTTTATGTCGTACACTACATACAAGAAAACCATTCCCTTAAAATGTGTCCTTGAAATGCTTAAAAGAGAAGAGAGTGAATATCCTCTTGTTGATGGATTTTGATGCCAATGTGTGTTGGGAAACTGTTGCGTGAATTTTTCAATGTACAACATTTCCCCTATTTTACCTGCTTTAAGTATCGAACGTAGTTCAACTAAATGTATTGTCCAACCTGAAGCCCTCTGTCACCTTTGCATGCTACTGTATAGCCTACTGGAGTAGAGCTCTGTGTCTCTGTGTTATCTGTTAGTAGCTACTGTTGTCCAGCCTTACTTTGTGTCACTGTCAGTTTAATAGAGAAACAATCCAAGGATTGAGTTCTCAACAAAGCCATTAATTTGTATCTGGGAAAAACTAAAGGGACATGACTGACCGCGAACCCATGTTAAACTTAGTTGGTTGTAGTTAGGTTAAGGTTAGGGGTTTGGTTAAGGTGAGGGTTAAGGTGAGGGTTAGAGTTATGTATATCATGCCCCTTTTTTTCCTGCAACCATAGCCATTTCATTCTAGACACTTCTATGATTAAATGACCATTGTTATAAAAAAAAAACACACATCCAAACTACTGCTAATTTCTAGATTAAGAATGTGTTGTACATTTTCAAGTTTAAAAGAGAAAATAGCACCTTTGAATTTGCATACACTGAATGTACAAAACATTAAGAACAACATCTCTTTCCATGACATAGACTGACCAGGTGAATCCAGGTGAAAACTATGATCCCTTATTGATGACACCTGTTAAATCCACTTCAATTAGTGTAGATGAAGGGGAGGAGACAGGTTCAAGAAGGATTTTTAAGCCTTGAGACAATTCAGACATGGATTGTGTATGTCTGRCACTCAGAGGGTGAATGGGCAAGACAAAAGATTGAAGTGTCTTTGAACAGGGTATGGTAGTAGGTGCCAGGCACACCGGTTTGTGTCAAGAACTGCAATGCTGCTGGGTTTTTCATGCAGTTTCCAGTGTGTATCAAGAKTGGTCCACCACCCAAAGGARARCCAGCCAACTTGACAACTGTGGGAAGCATTGGAGTCAACATGAGCCAGCATCCCMGTGGAARYCTTTCGACACCTTATAGAGTCCATYCCCRGACGAARTGAGGCTGTTCTYAAGGGCAAAAGGGGGTGGAACTTGATATTAGGAAGGCGTTACTAATATTTGGTACACTCAGTGTATGTTTKATTCTTTTTTAAATTGAAACTGGATTGATGACATTTTATCCATAACTGCTAAGTCGAACCAGCTGTCTTAAAACTTATCTCTGATACCCTTCATCCTACAGCAATCTCAATTCATCCCCATCTCATCTCTGTGTCAAAGATCATTCCTACTGCTCAGTCACCATAGAGTCCAGTCCAATATGGCTGACATGATGATGTCAATGGAACCTATGGACATTCTGCAATCTTTATTTATTTCTATGTCAGTCCCCAGTCCCCTTTCTTCAGTGTTCTAATCTAAAACCCTACTGAGATTTGACATTGTGGGTGCACTGGTCACAGGAAAAGAGCAGCTAACAAAAGCCGACTCTCCCAGGAATTGAGAGAGCACAGGACTTCTTTCAGCTTTTCAACAGCCAGGCCGGCGGTTGGATAAGGATCGAGAACCGACAGAGAATGAAGTGGCTGAAAGGCTACCTGTCTGTCTGTCTGCTTGCCTACCTGTCTGTCTGCTCTCTGTCTGGGTGGATGTTTTCTAGGTCTCCACCGTCCAGTGCAGAACAGAGAAGTCGATCTGAAGGTTGGGAGAAAAAAAAYTTAGCCATCTCTCGAGAGGCCTAGCGCCAATCCACATCTGTAACCTGGAGCTCCAGTCATCCATGGCATCCTTGTCCTCCAAACTTCTCTTTCATTTTGGTTTCTCAGGAAATATTCCATTATAGCTTCTACAGTTCAACCCCTTGAGGTCTGGAGATTCAAGGATTCACTGCTTTATTGCCATTGTTGTGAGGCAGAGAACTGGACTATGGGCAYGGGATTTCAAAGTGGATGTTTGTCCCTGAGGYGCCACCGTAAACAGGAAATGCTGATATCATTGTGCAACCATTGTTACAGTTTGAAACAAACGTGTGGTGGTTTGAAATGTGAAAATGTATATACAAAAGTCAAGKKAACACAAAGCATGTATAGAGTGTTGCTGAATTGAAATCACATCTTTTAATAGAATAATGTKTCAAACAAGATGTGATGACGGAAAAATACTTTGATAGTTTGTTGCARCGGTCATGCTTTTTACTCATGGAGGTGGATACCATTGTTCCTGTCTGGGATACCATTTAATACACTGAAAACACATTCCTGTTCCCTTCTGTAGAGTGATGAACGTAGAGGGAGAGGAACACATATTTTTTATGCCTCTGTGCTCAACAGCTATAATGTGTTTCAATGTTCTAAACAGGACTACTATTGAGCCTTGCTGTTATAACAATAAAACACACACACACACACACACACACACACACACACACACACACACACACACACACACATCTCTTATACACATCTAGATGTGTATAAGAGACAGCACACACTCAGTATGCCTGTACTCTTCTCCTAACTGTGAGGAACTACCTGCTGATTCCCATCACATCTCTGTTAGCTGATATTGCTGTTCTCTATATTTCTTTCAGTCTCCATCCAACAGTCAACATAAAGTTGTTAATATGAATGAGAATAAATAAAATTGGGGTACAACCTCTTGTTGTTTGGCTTGTGTATGTTTTGTCTGTCGTTCTATTGTGTGTCTGATTCCCTTCAATTCCCTATTGTTTATTCTKTTTCAGGCAAGACAAGTGTAAAARGTATCACATCTCAAATCTAATYCATAGGCATAATAGAACATAYAAAGTGTCAGTATTCAMGTATTCATTCTCAATGTTTTTCTTTGTTGGTTTKAAAAGAAGCTGCAATTCATGTTAAGCCTCATTCTTTTTTCTATCCACAGATGAACTGTACAATGTCAGGAAAATAAAACACCAATCTTAACTGAGCAAGCAATGCAGGTTTTCAACAGGCTTTTACTATTGATCTGAGAGCTGTACCTTTGTAAAAGCACAAATTAGATGGAACTGTTTTCTTTGTTTCAGATGACGTATCATTGTACATTGCTGGGGAATGATCAGTAATATACAGTAAATATGAACATAAAATAGAGCATTATGAAGCCTGCAGGCTTATCTGATYTTCTGCTGAATGGAAAAAAGCTKCCTCTCTGGTTTGATTMCACTCCATTTAGCAATCTACAATTCAGGTRGCTCTGAGATCTAGTGSTCTCTACCTTGTAGACAACCTCACACCACTGGTTCTTCTGGACTTCAGTGACTTTGAATACCTCATAGGGCGGAATTAAAACCTCACTCTCATTTGCATAGGCAGAGTAATATGTCAGGTTAGCCCCGAAACATGTTTTGATCTCAAAGCAGGAAACGTTACCGAAAGTGTATAAGGTTTTGAGTTGAGAGCTTGAGGTGAAAGAACCGAAACGGATCTCTTTGTCAACAACACTCTGATCAAAACACAGTTCTGCAGTAGGTGGTCCTACAWGTTGTTTGACTTAGTTTAAGGATGTGAATGGCATCAGTCAGATAGAAGTGCAGGGAWWGGTACTGGAATGTTTTTCCAAACAGTGATTTYCCATTTCTAACTGCTTTGTTGAAGTCAAAGTAGAAGGATTGTGATTTAGATTTGGTTTTGGGTTTGTTATTTGTGTACAAATACATAGCAATGGAATGCTCTCTGTTCAGACCACGTTTAGGTGACTTTGCTTTTTGTTCGGCTATCTTCCAGGCTTCATTGAACTTTGAGTTTGAATTTCTCTCTTCCTGGAGATACTTGGGCGCCTTAGTGTACATTTCCGTTGTGCAACGATCATATTTGTCATCAACAGAATCTGGGGCCATGTCCAGCGCGGACGGCTTGAACTGTAAAAACAACATTTCATAGTGTCAAATAAAGACATGCCAGGTCCCTACATCCCAGAGGATTCTTTTAATGGAAACAGTCCAGTGCTTGAAATCACATTTGCATACAGCAGTAGTGGTGAGGATGGATTGTATGATGGAGCCTTGGCTTGCCTACCCCACGATGAAGGTGCTTGTAATAGAGTTTGGTAAACACTGATCGAGGGCAATCAATGACAGTTAAATATGTATAATATAATAAATGAACAGTGAATAAATAACTCATCACTGTATAGTAAAGACAGACGATCAACGAGATGATCAACACCAAAGATACAAAAACACCAACCAGCCATCTTTTCTTATTCTCACACTCACACCCCATATCTAAAAACGAGASAGAAATCAGTCAAATATGATACAAGAGATTTCAACAAGAACCCAGGACTAACTGTTCCTGTTCCAATGACAGTAATACAGAAGCGCAATGACATAATTCAGCTCTGTCCTAATGTTCTAAATGTGACTTTCTATTTCTCCATTCGTCTTACGGTGGCAAAGGTTCACCTCACACATTTAAGATTAGAAGTAACTTAGTCAAGAAAGGTCTTATTTCAACAAGGATCCAGGTCTTACTAAGCCTGGTCCAAAGACAGTCATACAAACGCACAGCCTGTCAAATAGTGYGTCACTGACCTGTACTGAAGGRTGACACGAGATGTTTGAATCTCTGCAGTGAAACTCTTTCTATTCTATATTCCAGTAAATGGTCAATCATTTGTATGTTTTAATWACCTTGACAAGGACGTTATGGACATGAAAAGGTAAGYTKAGATAATATAAMATAAGAAATCTTTCTTCCACACGCTGACCTAACACTCGTCACTTGTCCTGGCTCAGTGCGGTATAASGACTCTTTATGATTGTTGTTTCASTATGTAACTTCCAGATTTTTTRCCTCCAGATTTCACATAAATGTAACATTCTTTCATAAAGAGCACATGTTCAACATAATAAAAAAATGTTTCCCATCTCAGAGGTGAAATAAAATAAGTGTTTCTAGTCTGTCTTTCWATGGGTAACAGGGATGTRGTYTTATGCTCGACCCGCTCAGTTTCCCACCACAAAACAGCAGATAATGGCAAAGTAAAAGCAATGGCAGTTTTAACAAGACTTTATTCATATAAAAAACTGATTTGTTGAATGTTCCATTTGGTCTTTATTGAAGGGCACTTCCTTTAATATAGCAGGCTTTTAAAATTAAATATTTGTGCACAAAATCTACTAAAAAAACATATTTGGCAATGAATGCAGTACAAGTAGTGGAATGTTCGATAAAACTGGTACCAGGCTACACTGATAGTGAAACATATTTCAAACTAGATACAGTTTTGCTTCGAGGCTGAAGGTAATATTTGTTTACATGTAACGTGTAGTTGCTTTAGATGAGGTGGAATATATCCTTCTCAGAACAGAAGCAGTGATAAAAAGGACTGTCATAATGCTTTCTTTTTCTGTTTTTACTTATTGCTTTCAATACAAGCAGCAGTGACATACTAACAAAATGTCCATCAATCACATTGCTTTCAATACAAGCAGCAGTGGACATATAACAAAATGTCCATCAATCACATTGCTTTCAAAACAAGCAGCAGAGGACATACTAACAAAATGTCCATCAATCACACTGCTTCAATACAAGCAGCAGTGGACATACTAAAAATGTCCATCAATAACCTGCTTTCAATACAAGCAGCAGTGGACATACTAACAAAATGTCCATCAATCAAATTGCTTTCAAAACAAGCAGCAGAGGACATACTAACAAAATGTCCATCAATCACATTGCTTTCAAAACAAGCAGCAGTGGACATACTAACAAAATGTCCATCAATCACACTGCTTTCAATACAAGCAGCAGTGGACATACTAACAAAATGTCCATCAATCACATTGCTTTCAATACAAGCAGCAGAGGACATACTAACAAAATGTCCATCAATCACACTGCTTTCAATACAAGCAGCAGTGCACATGCTACAAAATGTCATCAATCACACTGCTTTCAATACAAGCAGCAGTGGACATACTAACAAAATGTCCATCAATCACATTGCTTTCAATACAAGCAGCAGTGGACATACTAACAAAATGTCCATCAATCACATTGCTTTCAAAACAAGCAGCAGAGGACATACTAACAAAATGTCCATCAATCACATTGCTTTCAAAACAAGCAGCAGTGGACATACTAACAAAATGTCCATCAATCACACTGCTTTCAATACAAGCAGCAGTGGACATACTAACATGTCCATCAATCACATTGCTTTCAATCAAAGCAGCAGAGGACATACTAACAAATGTCCATCAATCACACTGCTTTCAATACAAGCAGCAGTGCACAATGCTAACAAAATGTCCATCAATCACACTGCTTTCAAATCAAGCAGCAGTGGACATACTAACAAAATGTCTCACTATCACATTGCTTTCAATACAAGCAGCAGAGGACATACTAACAAAATGTCCATCAATCACACTGCTTTCAATACAAGCAGAGGACATACTAACAAAATGTCCATCAATCACATTGCTTTCAAAACAAGCAGCAGTGGACATACTACAAAAATGTCCATCAATCACACTGCTTTCAATACAAGCAGCAGTGGACATGCTACAAAATGTCCATCAATCACACTGCTTTCAAAACAGCAGCAGAGGAAATACTAACAAAATGTCCATCAATCACATTGCTTTCAAAACAAGCAGCAGTGGACATACTAAAAAATGTCCATCAATCACACTGCTTTCAATACAGCAGCAGTGGACATACTAACAAAATGTCCATCAATCACACTGTCAGGAAATATAATCAATCCATGAAAATATGCAGGTATAACGTTTTTAACAGAATAGATGTAATGGAGCTGATAGATTCACAAGAAAGACATGTCTGCTCTTCAACGTATATGTCTTCCAGAAGGATCCGTAACTGAAGACGACACGGAACTGTGCTCCTTGAAGGATCTGAAGTGCCCCTTTAACTCTTCTTCATGTGATTGTTGGGTTCTAACTTGAATTATAAATGGGTGTTCAAGCCCTAAACGCTGATTGGCTGACAGCTGTGGTATTTACAGACCATATACCACGGGTATGACAAAACATGTATTTTTACTGCTATAATTACGTTGGTAACCAGTTTATAATACATATAATCTCCTCGGGTGGTTGTGGATATATTGGCCATATACTACCCCCTTGTGCCTTATTGCTTAAATATACTTTTCCTGTCACCACATTAGAACTAATTGATTATGTTAAATGAACAATAAACAAACATGTTAGGGGTCAATGAAGGTGAAGCGGAACTTTGTGAGGAAAGTTACTGTGAGAGAAAAGGGTAACAGAGTACATGACCCAGGTCTGTTGAGTAAGGTGAACAGGAGGTCACTGATAAACATCATGGAGAAGTGACTAGAGAAAGAGCAACTGCTACCAGACTGCTCGACCGAAGCCAACAGCACCAAGTTGGCAATATTGGGCAACAGATGAGAAGTTCCAAGAAGTTGTACCTTCTCTTGTCCTGACATATACATGGTTGTTTGATCATGTGCAGAGTGCTTGTAGCTGAGGCACCAGTGGGTTGAAGACACTTTTTAGAGTCTTTTTACTCAGTTTGTTCAGAACCGAACTCTGTCATTTTAGAGTGAAATATGACTCACTTTGGCCTCTGCTCTGAGACTCAGCATTGTTTGCAGAGGTAGATCGATATACCTGTTTTTAAGGAATGACACTGCTCTTAGATCAAAATCTTAAAACACAGTCACCTTGGCCCAGACAGGACTAACAGAGAGAGTGGCTCCATTTGTTTCACCTCCACCAATCAACTGATTGGTTTCAGATCAGTCACCCACTGGGCATAGACGTCAATTCAATGTCTAGTTTTGATTTAATTTCAACTAATGTGAATTCAATGTGAAATCAACAAAATATTTCATGATGTCATTGGATTTAGGTTAAATGTTTGGTGAAAAAATATGGAAATTCCTTACGTTGTAGCTTTTGCAATCAACAGTTTTCCACATTGGTTCAATGTCATCACATTGATTTTGTTTTTAAATTATGTGGAAACAATGTTGATTCAACCAGTTTTGGCTCAGCGGGCAAAAAACACTGAGGAAAGTGATGCTGTGGTCGGGCAGTGTCACACGGAGGAAAGTGATGCTGTGGTCGGGCAGCGTCACACGGAGGAAAGTGATGCTGTGGTCGGGCAGCGTCACACAGAGGAAAGTGATGCTGTGGTCGGGCAGAGTCACACGGAGGAAGGTGATGCTGTGGTCGGGCAGCGTCACACGGAGGAAAGTGATGCTGTGGTCGGGCAGCGTCACACGGAGGAAAGTGATGCTGTGGTCGGGCAGTGTCACACTGAGGAAAGTGATGCTGTGGTCGGGCAGCGTCACACGGAGGAAAGTGATTCTGTGGTCGGGCAGCGTCACAGGAGGAAGGTGATGCTGTGTCGGGCAGTGTCACACTGAGGAAGGTGATGCTGTGGTCGGGCAGTGTCACACTGAGGAACGTGATGCTGTGGTCGGGCAGCGTCACACGGAGGAAGTGATGCTGTGGTCGGGCAGTGTCAAACTGAGGAACGTGATGCTGTGGTCGGGCACGTCACACGGAGGAAGGTGATGCTGTGGTCGGGAGCGTACACGGAGGAAAGTGATGCTGTGGTCGGGCAGCGTCACACGGAGGCAGGTGATGCTGTGGTCGGGCAGCGTCACACGGAGGAAGGTGATGCTGTGGTCGGGCAGCGTCACACGGAGGAAAGTGATGCTGTGGTCGGGCAGCGGCACACGGAGGAAAGTGATGCTGTGGTCGGGCAGTGTCACACGGAGGAAAGTGGTGCTGTGGTCGGGCAGCGTCACACGGAGGAAAGTGATGCTGTGGTCGGGCAGCGTCACACGGAGGAAGGTGATGCTGTGGTCGGGCAGTGTCACACTGAGGAAGGTGATGCTGTGGTCGGGCAGTGTCACACTGAGGAACGTGATGCTGTGGTCGGGCAGCGTCACACGGAGGAAGGTGATGCTGTGGTCGGGCAGCGTCACACGGAGGAAGGTGATGCTGTGGTCGGGCAGCGTCACACGGAGGCAGGTGATGCTGTGGTCGGGCAGCGTCACACGGAGGAAGGTGATGCTGTGGTCGGGCAGCGTCACACGGAGGAAAGTGATGCTGTGGTCGGGCAGCGGCACACGGAGGAAAGTGATGCTGTGGTCGGGCAGCGTCACACGGAGGAAAGTGGTGCTGTGGTCGGGCAGCGTCACCCGGAGGAAAGTGATGCTGTGGTCGGGCAGCGTCACACTGAGGAAAGTGATCCTGTGGTCGGGCAGCGGCACACTGAGGAAAGTGATGCTGTGGTCGGGCAGCGTCACACGGAGGAAGTGATGCTGTGGTCGGGCAGTGTCACACGGAGGAAAGTGGTGCTGTGGTCGGGCAGTGTCACACTGAGGAAAGTGACGCTGTGGTCGGGCAGCGGCACACGGAGGAAAGTGATGCTGTGGTCGGGCAGCGTCACACGGAGGAAAGTGATGCTGGTGGTCGGGCAGCGTCACACTGAGGAAAGTGATGCTGTGGTCGGGCAGCGTCACACGGAGGAAAGTGATGCTGTGGTCGGGCAGTGTCACACGGAGGAAAGTGATGCTGTGGTCGGGCAGCGTCACACGGAGGAAAGTGATGCTGTGGTCGGGCAGCGTCCACGGAGGAAGGTGATGCTGTGGTCGGGCAGCGTCACACGGAGAAAAAGCGATGCTGTGGTCGGGCAGCGTCACACAGAAGGAAGATGATGCTGTGGCGAGTGTCACGAGGAAAGTGAGCTGTGGTCGGGCAGCGTCACACGGAGGAAAGTGATCTGTGTCGGGAGCGTCACACGGAGGAGGTGATGCTGTGGTCGGGAGGTGTCACACGAGGAAGGTGTGCTGTGGTCGGGCAAGTGTCACACTGAGGAAGTGATGCTGTGGTCGGGCAGCGCACACGGAGGAAGTGATGCTGTGGTCGGGCAGGGTCACACTGGAGGAACAGTGATGCTGTGGTCGGGCAGCGTCACTAGGAGGAGGGTGATGCTGGTGGTCGGCGGCAGCGTCACACGGAGGAAAGTGATGCTGTGTCGGCAGCGTCACGGAGGAGGTGATGCTGTGGTCGGGCAGCGTCACCACGGGGAAGGTGATGCTGTGGTCGGGCAGCGTCACACGGAGGAAGTGATGCTGTGGTCGGGCAGCGCAACGGAGGAAAGTGATGCTGTGTCGGGCAGGTCACACGGAGGAAAGTGGTGCTGTGGTCGGCAGCGTCACGGAGGAAAGTGATGCTGTGTCGGCAGCGTCACACGAGGAGAAGTGATCCTGTGGTCGGGCAGTCGCACGAGGAAAGTGATGCTGTGGTCGGGCAGCGTCACCGGAGGAAAGTGATGCTGTGGTCGGGCAGTGTACACGAGGAAAGTGTGACTGTGGTCGGGCAGTGTCACAACGAGAAAGTGAGCTGTGGTCGGGCGCGCACCGGAGAATGAGCTGTGGTGGCAGCGTCACACGGAGGAAAGTGATGCTGTGGTCGGGCAGCGCACACTGAGGAAAGTGATGCTGTGGTCGGGCAGCATCACACGGAGGAAAGTGATGCTGTGGTCGGCAGTGTCACACGGAGGAAAGTGATGCTGTGGTCGGGCAGCGTCACACGGAGAAAGTGATGCTGTGGTCGGCAGCGTCACACGGAGGAAGGGTGATGCTGTGGTCGGCGAGCGTCACACCGGAGGAAAGCATGCTGTGGGCGGGCAGCGTCACACGAAGGAAATGATGCTGTGGTCGGGCGCGTTACACGGAGGAGGTGATGCTGTGGTCGGCAGCGTCACACGGAGGAAAGCGATGCTGTGGTCGGGCATGTCACTAACGGAGGAAAGCGATGCTGTGGTCGCAGCGTGTCACAGGAGGAAAGTGATGCTGTGGTCGGGAAGCGTCCCGAACTGAGGAAAGTGATGCTGTGGTCGCGCAGTGTCCACAGAGAAAGTGATGCTGTGGTTGGACTCACTCGATCAACATACCAACCACATTGGACCAATCAATCATTGAAACCTTCCCCTCCTGTCCTTCCCTCCCTTGCTCTTATAAAACCATGAATAAAATAGCAGAGTGTAGAATGAAAAAGGAGAGGTTGAAAGAATGAGAGGAGAGTTTGTAAGAGTGAGAGGAGAGGTTGAAGAATGAGAAGGAGAGGTTGAAGAATGAGATGGAGAGTTGAAGATGAGAGAGAGGTTGAAGAATGAGAGGAGAGGTTGAAGAAATGAGATAGGAGAGGTTGAAGAATGAGAGGAGAGGTTTGAGAATGAGAGGAGAGGTTGAATCAAATCAAATGTATTTATAAAGCCCTTCGTACATCAGCTGATATCTCAAAGTGCTGTACAGAACCAGCCTAAAACAAACAGCAAGCAATGCAGGTGTAGAAGCACGGTGGCTAGGAAAACTCCTAGAAAGGCCAAAACTAGGAAGAAACCTAGAGAGGAAGCAGTTATGAGGGGTGGCCAGTCCTCTTTGGCTGTGCTGGGTGGAGATTATAACAGACATGCCAAGATGTTCATAAATGACCAGCATGGTAAAATATATAATCACAGTAGTTGTCGAGAGTGCAGCAAGTCAGCACCTCAGAAGTAAATGTCAGTTGGCTTTTCATAGCGATCATTAAGAGTATCTCTACGCTCCGCGTCTCTAGAGAGTTGAAAACAGCAGGTCTGGGACAGGTAGCACGTCCGGTGAACAGGTCAGGGTTCATAGCCAGGCAGAACAGTTGAAACTGGAGCAGCAGCAGGCCAGGTGACTGGGGACAGCAAGGAGTCATCATGCCAGGTAGTCCTGACCATGGTCCTAGGGCTCAGGTCCTCCGAGAGAGAGAAAGAAAGAGAGAAAGGAGAATTAGAGAGAGCATACTTAAATTCACACAGGACACCGGATAAGACAGGAGAAGTACTCCAGATATAACAAACTGACCTATCCCCCGACACATAAACTACTGCAGCATAAATACTGGAGGCTGAGCAGGAGGGTCAGGGACACTGTGGCCTCATCCGATGATACCCCCGGACAGGGCCAAACAGGAAGGATATAACCCCACCCACTTTGCCAAAGCACAGCCCCCACACCACTAGAGGGATATCTTCAAACACCAACTTACCATCCTAAGACGGTCCAACTTACCATCCTTGAAGAATGAGAGAAGTCACAGGCTGCAGATGGAGACAGAGGCAGTGGGTTTAGATGACCCCAGTTGTGACGACAGTCCTGCCTCTGAAACTAGCCAATCGCCAGTGGCCGAAAAAGCAGCGTGTCGAATGACCAACTTCTGTTGGGAGGCCATTCATACCACATGATGATGCAATCTCAAACAAATMATGTTCTCTCTCTTTTCCTCTCTCTTTTCTTTGTCATCATGCACCAAACCTTCATGTTGGCCCATCACTTTGTAATTGACCTTTCACAATAGAAGGAGACGTTCAGAGGCGTGATGTGGTCTTTGAAATGCCTTATCAGACGTAAAGTGAAGGATCTGTGCATRAAATCTATAGCCCATCAGTCAACTAAAAATACTTTATTTGGAGAAAAATGCTTACAGTRCCATTACTCCAGTGGAAAAATACTATTATCTAAGATTCTAATCAACCTTTAACTGTTATAAAACGGTAAATACAGATAGACGTAGAAACTGTATGAACACGATAGTGTATTGACACTCACTGCAAAGGCGACATCTTCCTCACTGTCTAGGTTGTACTGAGGTTGTAGAATGTTATTTATAATAAAGAGGCATCAGCGCAATTGATCTAGCAGGGGAAATTATCCTTGGATATGAATATCTGATACCAGACTACAAAGGCGATGCGAGCCCTTGAACATTTACATTTAATTGAGTTTTGTATGATATTACACTCATTAACTGCCAGCCCTCATGATTGCATAATTGCACCTCATAATGTTCCTGTTTTGAATTCTGTTCTGATCCGTGGTCGAAGCTAGCGCAACGTTAGCATAACAACAGGCACATTAGCGTAAACTAGCACTAATGCTAAACGCTTGTTGATTCATTGTGTGATAGCTAAGTATTAACATGACCCTACTAGAAATGGCCTGGGGCCGGGCTAATCTCATTTAGCTTGAGTAATGTTGTCTGTCATTAGCAAAGGAATACAATCGGTCKCTCAGAAGGCCCTAAAATTATGATCTGCGCCCGGTAAAATTAGCCACCAATTAAGGCTGTTTTTCTAAAGYAAAAAAGAATAACTCAGAWACGATTAAGGGAGAACATTAAGGAGATACGGTATTAAAGGAAAATCGCCTCYGAGTTCACTGAATAACACTCCCAGGTGAGAGACAGAGACAGACAGTCTCCTGCCGTACGGTGTTGAGCCTATTCACTGTTTCTCATCCTTCACAGGTTGACAGAGGTTCCGTGGTGTGATGATGTTGACCATCATTGCCAGGGACGCTAGGGACATGTGTTGTCGCTGTTGGCTGTTGCTTGGCGACACCYCAGGTGGATGGTGTTTGATTCTACACCGGCACAGATAGGAGGTTAGCTGGGGAGACAGGCGGCACGGAAATATACCATTATTACAAATATAGAAAGGTCTCCCAACTGACATGTCATCAGAGATAGAGAGAGAGAGAGGGAGGAAGAGAAAGGGAGAGAAAGATAGTGAAAGTGAGAGAAGGAGAGGGAGAGAGCTCAAAAGAGAGAGAGAGAAATTGCTAATCTTTCTCTCAAGAAGGGTGGGAGGAGGGTTGGGTTGAGAAAGAGAGAGAGAGAAATTGCTAATCTTTCTCTCAAGAAGTGTGGGAGGAGGGTTGGGTTGAGAAAGAGAGAGGTTTCACAGAGAATGAATCCAGGTGAACAAAAGTGCTAATGAACACAAAGGTCTTGATTCAACTCCATGGGCCTTAGTTTGTCTTCCAGTGTTGCTGATTYCTGTCCATCTGCTGGTTCAGTAGGCTTCTGATTGTGTTTCTGAAGAGCACGTTAGTTCTATCAGAGTGCATTCTGTTTCTGTAAGTGTGAAACATTATGATTCTCTGGGGCTTTTTAAGCACATACACACGCGCATTCGTGCACGTGCACATAAACACACAAAATTGCACGCACACACAATTGCACACACACACACCGCAGAGTGTGCCTTTTTCCCCTTTTGTCACATCGTCGCCCTCCATTTATTGTGTTAAAACCGCGGGCTGTGATAGACTTGTCACTACAGAAAATGGGCAAGTCCCTGCCTAAAGTGGGGCACAGTAGTTTATAAAAAGCCCAGACATCCGTATCCTCATGTCTTACACAGTGAAATACAGTATGAAAGGTTGAATTAATGTGTCCATAATGACGATTCTACTATTTTACACATTTTCTTTGATTCTGTTTCATCCCACACACACACCCTCTGAACCCAAACACACCCTCTGTGTGGTTGGGTCAGAGGGTGTGTGTGGGTGTTCAGAGAGTATTGTGGGTTCAGAGGGTGGTTGTGTGGGTTCAGAGAGTATGTGTGGGTTCAAGGGTGTGTGGGTCAGAGGGTGTGTTTGGGTTCAGAGAGTATGTGGGTTCAGAGGGTGTGTTGTGGGTTCAGAGGGTGTGTGTGGGTTCAGAGAGTATGTGGGTTCAGAGGGTGTGTGTGGGTTCAGAGAGTATGTGTGGTTCAGAGGGTGTGTGGGTTCAGAGGGTGTGTTTGGGTTCAGAGAGTATGTGGGTTCAGAGGGTGTGTGTGGTTCAGAGAGTATGTGTGGGTTTCAGAGGGTGTGTGGGTTCAGAGGTGTGTTTGGGTTCAGAGAGATGTGGTGTTCAGAGGTGGTGTGTGGGTTCAGAGAGTATGTGTGGGTTCAGAGGTGTGTGGGTTCAGAGGATGTTGTGGTTCAGAGAGTATGTGGGTTCAGAGGGTGTGTGTGGGTTCAGAGAGTATGTGTGGGTTCAGAGGGTGTGTGGGTTAAGAGGGTGTGTTTGGGTTCAGAGAGTATGTGGGTTCAGAGGGTGTGTGGGTTCAGAGAGTGTGGGGTTCAGAGGGTGTGTGGGTTCAGAGGTGTGTGTTGGGTTCAGAGAGTATGTGTGGGTTCAGAGGGTGTGTGGGTTCAGAGGGTGTGTGTGGGTTCAGAGAGTATGTGGGTTCAGAGGGTGTGTGTGGGTTCAGAGAGTATGTGGTGGGTTCAGAGGGTGTGTGGGTTCAGAGGGTGTGTTTGGGTTCGAGAGTATGTGGGTTCAGAGGTGTGTGTGGGTTCAGAGAGTATGTTGTGGGTTCAGAGGGTGTGTGGGTTCAGAGGGTGTGGTGGGTTTCAGAGGGTGTGTGGGTTTCAGAGGGTGTGTGTGGTTCAGAGGGTGTGTGTGGGTTCAGAGGTATGTGGGTTCAGAGGGTGTGTGTGGGTTCAGAGGGTGTGTGTGGGTTCAGAGGGTGTGTGGGTTCAGAGGGTGTGTGTTGGGTTCAGAGGTGTGTGGGTTCAGAGGGTGTGTGTGGGTTCAGAGGGTGTGTGTGGTTCAGAGAGTATGTGTGGTTCAGAGGGTGTGTGGGTTCAGAGGGTGTGTGTGGGTTCAGAGGGTGTGGTGGGTTCAGAGGGTGTTGTTTTGGGTTCAGAGGTTGTGGGTTCAGAGGGTGTGTGTGGTTCAGAGGGTGTGTGGGTTTCAGAGGGTGTGTGTGGGTTCAGAGGTGTGTGTTGGGTTTCAGAGGTGTGTGGGTTCAGAGGGTGTGTGTGGGTTCAGAGAGTATGTGGGTTCAGAGGGTGTGTGGGTTCAGAGGGTGTGTGGTGGGTTCAGAGGGTGTGTGTGTGGGTTCAGAGGGTGTGTGGGTTCAGAGGGTGTGTGTGGGTTCAGAGGGTGTGTGGGTTCAAGAGGGTGTGTGTGGGTTCAGAGGGTGGTGTGGTGGGTTCAGAGGGTGTGTGGGTTTCAGAGGGTGTGTGTGGGTTCAGAGGGTGTGTGTGTGGGTTTCAGAGGGTGTGTGTGTGGGTTCAGAGGGTGGTGTGTGGTGGGTTCAGAGGTGTGGTTTTTGGGTTCAGGGGTGTGTGGGTTCAGAGGGTGTGTTTGGGTTAAGGGTTGTGGGTTCAAGAGGGTGTGTGTGGGTTCAGAGGTTGTGTGGGTTCAGAGGGTGTGTGTGGGTTCAGAGGGTGGTGTTTGGGTTCAGAGAGTTGTGGGTTCAGAGGGTGGTGTGTGGGTTCAGAGGTTGTGTGGGTTCAGAGGGTGTGTGGGTTCAGAGGTTGTGGTGTTGGGTTCAGAGGTTGTGGGTTAGAGGGTGGTGTGGGTTCAGAGGGTAGTGTGTGGGTTCAGAGGGTGTGTGGGTTTCA
>NC_036853.1:35287334-35295480 GCF_002910315.2 Salvelinus sp. IW2-2015 | reverse complement strand
AGCGAGTCAATTCACACACCTCGATAGGACTAGCGAGTCAATTCACACACCTCGGTTGGACTAGCGAGTCAATTCACACACCTCGGTGTAGGACTAGTGAGTCAATTCACACACCTTGGTTGGACTAGCGAGTCAATCACACACCTCGGTAGGACTAGCAAGTCAATTACCACACCTTCGGTTGGACTAGCGAGTCAATTCACACATCTCGATAGGACTAGCGAGTCAATTCACACACCTAGGATAGGACGTAGCGAGTCAATTCACACACCTCGGTTGGACTAGCGAGTCAATTCACACACTCAGTAGGACTAGCGAGTCAATTCACACACCTCGGTGGACTAGCAAGTCAATTCCCCTACCTCGGTTGGACTAGCGATGTCAATTCACACAACTCAATTGGACTAGAGAGTCAATTCACACACCTCGGTTGGACTAGCTAGTCAATTCACAGACCTCGGTTGGACTAGCTAGTCAATTCACACACCTCGGTTGACTAGGAGTCAATTCACCACACCTCGATTCGACTAGCGAGTCTGAATGTAGTTTACGGAAGGCAATTTGCTAACGGGGGTGCTGTGGGATTATTCAAAAGATACTCTTTGAAGAGGGAGGGTATCAATGTTTTGGAAGACGGAGGACTCTGCTGTCCTAGCTTCAGGGGGAAGCTGGTCCACCATTTGGGAGAATAGCTTTGACTGGTCTGAGAGGGTGCTGACCTCCTGTGGTGGGCGGGAGAGACCAAGAGACCAGAGGTGCGGCAAACAGAGTACTCGGGTTGGGGTGTACGGTTTGAGCATAGCCTGAAGGTAGGAGGAGACAGTTTCTCTTTCTGCTCCATAGGTAAGTACCATGGTCTGTAGTGGATGCGAGCTTCGACTGGAGCCAGTAGGATGGGCTGTGGAGTGGGTGACATGGGAAACTTGGGAAGGCTGAACACAAGGCGGGTTGCGGTGTTCTGGATCAATTGCAGGGTTTGATGGCACAAGCAGGGAGCCCAGCCAACAGCGAGTTGCAGTAGTCCAGATGGGAGATGAACAGTGCCTGGATTAGGATCTGCGCCACTTCCTGTGTGAGGTAGGGTCATACTCTATGGACGTTGTTGAGCATGAACCTGCAATACCAAGTCAGTGCTTTGATGTTGAGGAGAACGACAGGATGTTGTCCAGGATCACGCAAAGGTTCTTTGCACTCTGTGAAGGACACTGGAGTTGTCAAACGTGATGGAAAGGTTATGGAGCGGGTAGGCCTTTCCCGGGAGGAAGAGCAGCTCTGTCTTGTCCACACTCACCACACAAACCAGCCTCTCTTGCTCTCTCTCTCTCTCTCCCTCTCTCTTTCTGTCTCTCTCACTCTCTCTCTCTCACTGTTCTCTCTCTCTCTCCCTCTCTCTCTCTGTCTCTCTCTCTTTCTCTCTCCCTCTCTTTCTGTCTCTCTCACTCTCTCTCTCTCTCTCTCTCTCTATCTCTCTCTCTTTCTCTCTCTCTCTCTCCTGTATCTCCTCACAGTTAAACCTCTCTCTCTCAATTTCAATTTAAAGGCTTATTGGCATGGGAACATATGTTAACATTGCCAAAGCAAGTGAAATAGATAATAAACAAAAAGTGAAATAAACAATCAAAAATAACAGTGAACATTACACATATTATGTCTATATACAGTGTTGTAATGATGTGCAAATAGTTATAAATAAACATAAATATAGGATGTATTTACAATTTCTTCTTCACTGGTCGCCCTTCTTGTGGCAACAGGTCACAAATCTTACTGCTGTGATGGCACACTGTGGTATTTCACCCAATAGATATATGAGTTTATAAAAATTGGGTTTGTTTTCAAAATCTTTGTTGGTCTATGTGATCTGAGGGAAATATGTGTCTCTCAAAATGGTCATACATTTGGCAGGAAGATTGAAAGTGCAGCTCAGTTTCCACCTCATTTTGTGAGCAGTGTGCACATAGCCTGTCTTCTCTTGAGAGCCAGGTCTGTCTACGGCAGTTTTTTGTTAATTTTTCCAATGTGTCAAGTAATTATCTTTTTGTTTTCTTATGATTTGGTTGGGTCTAATTGTGTTGCTGTCCTGGGGCTCTGTGGGTCTGTTTGTTGTGTGAACAGAGCCTCAGAACTAGCTTGCTTAGGGGGCTCTCTCTCCAGTTAATTTCTCTGTATGTCACGACCTCCGCCGAAGTCGGTCCCTCTCCTTGTTCGGGCGCGTTCAGTGGTCGACGTCACCGACCTTCTAGCCATCGCTGATCCACTTTTCATTTTCCATTAGTTGTTTGTCTGTCTTCCATCACACCTGGTTCCAATTCCATCAATTACATGTTGTGTATTTAACCCTCTGTTTCCCCCCATGTCCTTGTCGGTAATGTTTTGTTGTAGTGCTTGTGCACGGTATGTGGTATTTACCGGGTTTTGTTTGACCCATTTATTGTATTGTTCTGTTGACGGTAGTTTATGGATATTAAACGACACAGTTGTAAATCAGTTTTCGCTCTCCTGCGCCTGACTTCTCTGCGCCAGTACGCACCTCACTACACCGTAGGTGATGGCTTTGTTATGGAAGGTTTGGGAATCACTTCCTTTTAGGTGCTTGTCGAATTTAACGTCTCTTTTCTGGATTTTGATAATTAGCGGTATCGGCCTAATTCTGCTCTGCATACACTATTTGGTATTTTACGTTGTACACAGGGATATCTTTGCAGAATTCTGCATGTAGAGTCCCATTTTGTGAATTCTGAATTCTGCATGGTGTTGTCCCATTTTGTGAATTATTGTGGTGAGCAGACCCCAGACCTCACAACCCTAAAGGGCAATGGGTTCTATAACTAATTCAAGTATTTTTTTTGCCAGATCCTAATTAGTATGTCAAATGTTCTGTTCCTTTTTCATGGCAAAGAAAACCCTCTCGCTCCACCCGCAGACACAGTAACTCTGGGGGCTGTGGTGTTGTGTGGGGTGTGTGTGTGTTGTGTGTGTTTGTGTGTGTGTTGTGTGTGTGTGTGGTGTGGGTGGTGTGTGTGTGTGTGTGTGTGCGGTGTTATTGAGAGGGTAGTACCCTACACCCACTCACTCTCAGCTCTCTCTCTCTACCCCCTGCCCTCTGACATCTGAAGAGATGGATCTCTGAAGTGGAGGGGCAGGTCTACTGTACACTCAGACAGAAAAGCAGGGGGAGAGTCCCTGAATCCCTGACAAGTTTTAACCAAATTCTAAATGGAAGGCCGCATATTGGTAAGGACCCCACCAGCAACAACATGATACAATGAATGAAAGCCAGGAGATTAATATCTGCAGCCCATGTAACCCCTCACACTTACTGTAGCTCACTAATAGAGACAGATATGGTCAAGAGCCTCTTGCCTCTGAGGAGACACTACTAGACAAAGAGAAAGGGGTTAACCGTGTTTTTTTAGCCTCAGAAGAAACAGGGTTAGAAAAACCCCACCTTCCTGGCAAGCAGACATTAACAGAGACAGGAGGGCAAAGAGCCATTTACTGCTCTGCTAGTTATTAAACTCTGCGGTGTCCCAAATGGCCCCTATTCCCTATGTTATGTTCTGGTCAGAAGTAGTACACTGTGTAGGGAATAGGGTTTCATTTGGGACACAGCCTTACACTAACTGACACAGAGGGTAGAAACAATCACACTGCACCACCTGCAGGTTGGCATTTACTGGGATGACGCATGTACTGGAGGCAGCTCTGCAGGGTGATTTTAAACCTAACCCTAACCTGAACCCTAACCTAAACCACACTGCTAACCTTATGCCTAACCACAACCTTAAATGAAGGTAGACTCCCTGATCCTAACAGAGACAGAAGGTAGGAAGCACCCTACCTCCGGGCAGACTGATGGGGCCACAGCCCTGGCCCTCTGGGTCCTCCTCCACCATGAAGACGGTCTTCATGCAGAGCTTCCAGAGGCCCCAAAGTGGGCCGTCTCACAGGTGTGTGTTAACTTGTCGAACGGCGGGCTCAGTACAGTCCAGTGGTCCGTCACCATGGCAGCCAGCATGCAGGAGATGCCCACCAGGATGACGAAGAACATGATCTTCACCTTGGTCTTCTTCTCCTCCAACATGGTGCTGAGAGTGTATGAAGTGTGTGTGTGTTGTTGTGTATTATAGTAAAGGTCCCTGTGAGGATTGTCTAGCTCCTAGAAAGCAGTATTAAGAATTAGTCTTCTCCAGCAGCCTCAATAAAGTACAAACGTCTCCTCTCTCTCTCTCCAGCTCTCTCCATCCACAGATCTCTGCTTCTGCTCGAAGAAAAGAGCCAGATAACAGTGCCCTAGATTCCTACTCTCACTCTCCCTCCCAGGAACATGTTTACAGTGTTAGCCCGAGTCTATACAGCACTGCTGTGAAGAAGGATGTGAAATTTTACCAAAACGTCCCCACTTTGACCAGTCTGAGCTACTTGGGGTCAGGGGTTAGGTGCTGTGATGGGGTACAATCGAACGAGACAGGTTGAGGGCTCGATCTGGTTTAAGCTTTATACGACATTGAAGATTCAGAGTGGGAAAAGACTAATATCTAAGCCAAAGTAATATTGCACACATCTGTAGATATGTTGTTCTAGAAACCCTTGAATCAAATGTGAATATTTAGAACATGTTCTTTGTAATAGAATCCTGTGTTATTCTACCTATCAGAAAGTGTCTTGTTGCTCTCTGGCTCCATTTAAGGGGCTCATGGGAGAGTTCCTTTATTACGAGCTGATCTATTTCTCCACCAATCACTGAGGGGCCTGAGACACGGGGGCCCCACCTGACGGCTGCACCCAATCCAAATTCGGGAAAAGGAAGGATTATTTAAATCTAACAGAGGACTACAGAGGACTAAAGATATATATACTTTACACCTTAATAGTTGACAGTGAAGGAATCATGAAATGATTGTTTTTAATCTACTGTCTAGCGATATAAATCCTTTGTCATTCAAGTACATCCATTCTGCAGATGAATGGGTTTGTCCTTGAAAGTGCATGTATAATTGTATATAGCAACAGGTGTCTCCACTTGTTCCTTTGCTGTTTCACATTATTTTGGTTGTTGTGTTTTAAGTGTCTGGTATTCTATATATAGCTGCTTGAAGATGCTACTAAATCCACCATTTATACTATACTGGAATGTAAATGGAATGAATCCTCAGACTAAATAGTGAAAAAAGGGACTTTCTTGGACTTAATGAATGAAACAGAATCAGAGAGAATGTGTGATGAAATCTTCCTCCACCATGAAGACGGTCTTCATGCAGAGCTTCCAGAGCCAAAGTGGGCCGTCTCACAGGTGGTGTTGAACTTGTCGAACGGCGGGCTCAGTACAGTCCAGTGGTCCGTCACCATGGCAGCCAGCAAGCAGGATGCCCACCAGGATGACGAAGAACGTGATCTTCACCTTGGTCTTCTTCTCCTCCACAAATGGTGCTGAGAGGTGAGAGTGTGTGGGTTCAGAGGTGGTGTGGGTTTCAGAGGGTGTGTTTGGGTTCAGAGAGTATGTGGTTCAGAGGTGTGTGTGGGTTCAGAGGTGTGTGGTCAGAGGTGTGTGTGGGTTCAGGGGTGTGAGTGGGTGAGGGTGTGTGTGGGTTCATGAGGGTGTGTGGGTTCAGAGGGATGGTGTGTGGGTTCAGAGAGTATGTGGGTTCAGAGGGTGTGTGTGTGGGTTCAGAGAGTATGTGTGGGTTCAGAGGGGTGTGGGTTCAGAGGGTGTGTTTGGGTCAGAGAGTATGTGGGTTCAGAGGGTGTGTGTGGTTCAGAGGGTGTGTGTGGGTTCAGGAGTATGTCAGAGGGTGTGTGTGGGTTCAGAGGTATGTGTGGGTTCAGAGGGTGTGTGTGGGTTCAGAGGGTGTGTTTGGGTTCAGAGAGTATGTGGGTTCAGAGGGTGTGTGTGGGTTCAGAGAGTATGTGTGGGTTCAAGGGTGTGTTGGGTTCAGAGATATGTGGGTTCAAGAGGGTGTGTGTGGGTTCAGAGAGTATGTGTGGTTCAGAGGGTGTGTGGGTCAGAGGTGTTTTGGTTCAGAGAGTATGTGGGTTCAGAGGTGTGTGTGGGTTCAGAGGTGTGTGGGGTTCAGAGGGGTGTTGTGGGTTCAGAGGGTGTGTGTGGGTTCAGAGGTATGTGTGGGTTCAGAGGGTGTGTGTGGGTTCAGAGAGTATGTGGGTTCAGAGGGTTGTGTGGGTTCAGAGGGTGTGTGTGGGTTCAGAGGGTGTGTGGGTTCAGAGGGTGTGTTTGGGTTCAGGAGTATGTGGGTTCAGAGGGTGTGTGTGGGTTCAGAGAGTATGGTGGGTCAGAGGGTGTGTGTGGGTTCAGAGGGTGTGTGGGTTCAGAGGGTGTGTGTGGGTTCAGGGGTGGTGTGGGTTCAGAGGTGTGTGGGTTCAGAGGGTGTGTGTGGGTTCAGAGAGTATGTGGGTTCAGAGGGTGTGTGGGTCAGAGGTGTGTGTGGGTTCAGAGGGTGTGTGTGGGTTCAGAGGGTGGTGTGGTTCAGAGAGTGTGTGTGTGGGTTCAGAGGTGTGTGGGTTCAGAGGGTGTGTGTGGTTCAGAGGGTGTGTGTGGTTCAGAGGGTGTGTGGGTTCAGAGGGTGTGTTTGGGTTCAGAGAGTATGTGGGTTCAGAGGGTGTGTGTGGTTTCAGAGGGTGTGTGGGTTCAGGGTGTGTGGGTTCAGAGGAGTGTGTGTGGTTCAGAGGGTGTGTGTGGGTTCAGAGGGTGTGTGGGTTCAGAGGGTGTGTGGGTTCAGAGAGGTGTGTGTGGGTTCAGAGGGTGTGTGGGTTCAGAGGGTGGTGTGTGGGTTCAGAGGGGTGGTGGTGGGTTCAGAGGGTGTGTGGGTTCAGAGGGTGTGTGTGGGTTCAGAGGTTGTGGGTTCAGAGGGTGTGTGGGTTCAGAGGGTGTGTGGGTTCAGAGGGTGTTGTTGTGTGTGGGTTCAGAGGGTGTGTGTGTGTGGGTTCAGAGGGTGTGTGGGTTCAGAGGGTGTGTGTGGGTTCAGAGGTGTTTGTGGGTTCAGAGGGTGTGTGGGTTCATAGGGTGTGTGTGGGTTCATAGGGTGTGTGTGGGTTCATAGGGTGTGTGGGTTCAGGGGTGTTGGGGTTTCATAGGGTGTTGTGGTTCATAGGGTGTGTGGGTTCATAGGGTGTGTGTGGGTTCAGAGGGTGTGCGTGGGTACAGAGGGTGTGTGGGTTCATAGGGTGTGTGTGGGTTCAGAGGTGTGTGTGGGTTCATAGGGTTGTGTTGGTTCAGAGGGTGTGGTGTGGTTTCAGAGGGTGTGTGGTTCAGAGGGTGTGTGGGTTCAGAGGGTGTGTGTGGGTTCAAGGGTGTTGTGGGTCAGAGGGTGTGTGGGTTTATAGGGTGTGTGTGGGTTCAGAGGGTGTGTGTGGTTCAGAGGGTGTGTGTGGGTTCAGAGGGTGTGTGTGTGGGTTTCAGAGGGTGTGTGGGTTCAGGGGTGTGTGGGTTCATAGGTGTGTGTGGTTCATAGGGTGTGTGTGGGTTCATAGGGTGTGTGTGGGTTCAGAGGTGTGTGTGGGTTCAGAGGGTGTGTGTGGGTTCAGAGGGTGTGTTGGTTCATAGGGTGTGTGTGGGTTCAGAGGGTGTGTGTGGGTCAGGGTGTGGTTGTGTGGGTCAGAGGGTGTGTGTTGGGTTCAGAGGGTGTGTTTGGGTTCAGAGGGTGTGTGTGGGTACGAGGGTGTGTTGTGGGTTTTCAGAGGGTGTGTGGGTTCAGAGGGTGTGTGTTGGTTCAGAGGGGTGTGTGTGGGTTCAGAGGGTGTTGTGGGTTACTCTGAACCCACACACACCCTCTGAACCCACACACCCTCTGAACCCACACACCCTCTGAACCCACACACCCTCTGAACCCACATACTCTCTGAACCCAAACACACCCTCTGAACCCACACACCCTCTGAACCCACACACTCTCACTCTCTCAGCACCATTTTGGAGGAGAAGAAGACCAAGGTGAAGATCACGTTCTTCGTCATCCTGGTGGGCATCTCCTGCATGCTGGCTGCCATGGTGACGGACCACTGGACTGTACTGAGCCCGCCGTTCGACAAGTTCAACGCCACCTGTGAGACGGCCCACTTTGGCCTCTGGAAGCTCTGCATGAAGACCGTCTTCATGGTGGAGGAAGATTTCATCACACATTCTCTCTGATTC
>NC_036853.1:35278840-35283536 GCF_002910315.2 Salvelinus sp. IW2-2015 | reverse complement strand
TGTTTGAACTTGTCGAACGGCGGGCTCAGTACAGTCCAGTGGTCCGTCACCATGGCAGCCAGCAAGCAGGAGATGCCCACCAGGATGACGAAGAACGTGATCTTCACCTTGGTCTTCTTCTCCTCCAAAATGGTGCTGAGAGAGTGAGAGTGTGTGGGTTCAGAGGGTGTGTGGGTTCAGAGGGTGTGTTTGGGTTCAGAGAGTATGTGGGTTAGAGGGTGTGTGGGTTCAGAGGGTGTGTGGGTTCAGAGGTGTGTGGGTTCAGAGGTGTGTGTGGGTTCAGAGGTGGTGTGTGTGGGTTCAGAGGGTGTGTGGGGTTTCAGAGGGGTGGTGTGTTAGAGAGTATGTGGGTTCAGAGGGTGTGTGTGTGGGTTCAGAGAGTATGTGTGGGTTCAGAGGTGTGTGGGTTCAGAGGTGTGTTTGGGTTCAGAGAGTATGTGGTTCAGAGGGTGTGTGTGGTTCAGAGGGTGTGTGTGGGTTCAGAGAGTATGTGGGTTCAGAGGGTGTGTGTGGGTTCAGAGAGTATGTGTGGGTTCAGAGGGTGTGTGGTTCAGAGGGTGTGTTTGGGTTCAGAGAGTATGTGGGGTCAGAGGGTGTGTGTGGGTCAGAGAGTATGTGTGGGTTCACAGGGTGTGTTTGGGTTCAGAGAGTATGTGGGTTCAGAGGGTGTGTGTGGGTTCAGAGAGTATTGTGTGGGTCAGAGGGTGTGTGGTTCAGAGGGTGTGTTTGGGTTCAGAGAGTATGTGGGTTCAGAGGTGTTGTGGGTTAGGGTGTGTTGGGTTCAGAGGGTGTGTGTGGTTCAGAGGGTGTGGTGTGGGTTCAGAGGTGTGTGGGTTCAGAGGGTGTGTGTGGGTTCAGAGAGTATGTGGGTTCAGAGGGTGTGTGGGGTTCAGAGTGTGTTGTGGGTTCAGAGAGGTGTGTGGGTTCAGAGGGTGTGTTGGGTTCAGAGAGTATGTGGGTTCAGAGGGTGTGTGTGGGTTCAGAGAGTATGTGGTTCAGAGGTGGTGTGTGGGTTCAGAGGGTGTGTGGGTTCAGAGGGTGTGTGTGGGTTCAGAGGGTGTGTGTGGGTTCAGAGGGTGTTGTGGGTTCAGAGGGTGTGTGTGGGTTCAGAGAGTATGTGGGTTCAGAGGTGTTTGTGGGTTCAGAGGGTGTGTTGGGTTCAGAGGAGGTGTGTGGGTCAGAGGGTTGTGTGGGTTCAGAGAGTGTGTTGGTTCAGAGGGTGTGTTGGGTTCAGAGGGTGTGTGGGTTCAGAGGGTGTGTGTGGGTTCAGAGGGTGTTGGGGTCAGAGGGTGTGTTTGGGTTCAGAGAGTATGTGGGTTCAGAGGGTGGTGTGTGGGTTCAGAGGGGTGTGTGGTTCAGAGGGTGTGTGGGTTCAGAGGGTGTGTGTGGGTTCAGAGGGTGTGTGTGGGTTTCAGAGGGTGTTGTGGTTCAGAGGGTGTGTGGGTTCAGAGGTGTGTGTGGTTCAGAGGGTGTGTGGGTTCAGAGGGGTGTGTGTGGTTCAGAGGGTTGTTGTGTGGGTTCAGAGGGGTGTGTGGGTTCAGAGGGTGTGTGTGGGTTCAGAGAGGTGGTGTGGGGTTCAGAGGGTGTGTGTGGGTTCAGAGGGTTGTGGGTTCAGGGGTGGTGTTGGGTTCAGAGGGTGTGTGTGTGTGGGTTCAGAGGGTGTGTGGGTTCAGAGGGTGTGTGTGGTTCAGAGGGTGTTTGTGGGTTCAGAGGGTGTGTGGGTTCATAGGGTGTGTGTGGGTTCATAGGGTGTGTGTGGTTCATAGGGTGTGTGGGTTCAGAGGGTGTGTGGGTTCTAGGGTGTGTGTGGGTTCATAGGGTGTGTGGGTTCATAGGGTGTGTGTGGGTTCAGAGGGTGTGCGTGTGGTACAGAGGGTGTGTGGGTTCATAGGGTGTGTGTGGGTTCAGAGGGTGTGTGTGGTTCATAGGGTGGTGTGTGGTTCAGAGGGTGTGTGGTGTTGGTTTCAGAGGGGGTGTGGGTTCAGAGGGGTGTGTGGTTCAGAGGGTGTGTGTGGGTTCAGAGGGTGTTTGTGGGTTCAGAGGTGTTGTGGTTTATTAGGGTGGGTGTGGTTTCAGAGGGTGTGTGTGGGTTCAGAGGGTGTGTGTGGGTTCAGAGGGTGTGTTTGTGGTTTCAGAGGGTGTGTGGGTTCAGAGGGTGTGTGGTTCATAGGGTGTGTGTGGGGTTCATAGGGTGTGTGTGGGTTCATAGGTTGTTGGGTTCAGAGGGTTGTGTGTGGGTTCAGAGGGTGTGTGTGGGTTCAGAGGGTGTGTTGGGTTCATAGGGTTGTGTTGGGTTCAGAGGGTGTGTGTGGGTTCAGAGGGTGTGTGTGTGGTTCAGAGGGTGTGTGTGGGTTCAGAGGGTGTGTTTGGTTCAGAGGGTGTGTGTGGGTTAAGAGGGTGTGTGTGGGTCAGAGGGTGTGTGGTTCAGAGGTGTGTGTGGTTAGAGGGTGTGTGTGGTCAGAGGGTGTGTGGGTTAAGAGGGTGTTGTGGGTTCAGAGGGTGTGTGGGTTCAGAGGGTGTGTGGGTTAAGAGGGTGTGTTTGGGTTCAGAGGGTGTGTGTGTGGGATGAAACAGAATCAAAGAAAATGTGTAAAATAGTAGAATCGTCATTATAGACACATTAATTCAACCTTTCATACTGTATTTCACTGTGTAAGACATGAGGATACGGATGTCTGGGCTTTTTATAAACTACTGTGCCCCACTTTAGGCAGGGACTCTGGCCCATTTTCTGTAGTGACAAGTCTATCACAGCCCGCGGTTTTAACACAATAAATGGAGGGCGACGATGTGACAAAAGGGGAAAAAGGCACACTCTGCGGGTTGTTGTGTGTGCAATTGTGTGTGCGTGCAATTTTGTGTGTTTATGTGCACGTGCACGAATGCGCGTGTGTATGTGCTTAAAAAGCCCCAGAGAATCATAATGTTTCACACTTACAGAAACAGAATGCACTCTGATAGAACTAACGTGCTCTTCAGAAACACAATCAGAAGCCTACTGAACCAGCAGATGGACAGCAATCAGCAACACTGGAAGACAAACTAAGGCCCATGGAGTTGAATCAAGACCTTTGTGTTCATTAGCACTTTTGTTCACCTGGATTCATTCTCTGTGAAACCTCTCTCTTTCTCAACCCAACCCTCCTCCCACACTTCTTGAGAGAAAGATTAGCAATTTCTCTCTCTCTCTCTCTCTTTCTCAACCCAACCCTCCTCCCACCCTTCTTGAGAGAAAGATTAGCAATTTTCTCTCTCTCTCTTTGAGCTCTCTCCCTCTCCTTCTCTCACTTTCCCACCTGTGAGACGGCCCACTTTGGCCTCTGGAAGCTCTGCATGAAGACCGTCTTCATGGTGGAGGAAGATTTCATCACACATTCTCTCTGATTCTGTTTCATTCATTAAGTCCAAGAAAGTCCCTTTTTTCACTATTTAGTCTGAGGATTCATRCCATTTACATTCCAGTATAGTATAAATGGTGGATTTAGTAGCATCTTCAAGCAGCTATATATAGAATACCAGACACTTAAAACACAACAACCAAAATAATGTGAAACAGCAYAGGAACAAGTGGAGACACCTGTTGCTATATACAATTACATGCACTTTCAAGGACAAACCCATTCATCTGCAGAATGGATGTACTTGAATGACAAAGGATTTATATCGCTAGACAGTAGATTAAAAACAATCATTTCATGATTCCTTCACTGTCAACTATTAAGGTGTAAAGATATATTATCTTTAGTCCTCTGTAGTCCTCTGTTAGATTTAAATAGATCCTTCCTTTTCCCGAATTTGGATTGGGTGCAGCCGTCAGGTGGGGGCCCCCGTGTCTCAGGCCCCTCAGTGATTGGTGGAGAAATAGATCAGCTCGTAATAAAGGAACTCTCCCATGAGCCCCTTAAATGGAGCCAGAGAGCAACAAGACACTTTCTGATAGGTAGAAATAACACAGGATTCTATTACAAAGAACATGTTCTAAATATTCACATTWGATTTCAAGGGTWTCTAGAACAACAATATCTACAGAATGTGTGCAATATTTACTTTGGCTTAGATATTAGTCTTTTCCACCTCTGAATCTTCAATGTCGTATGAAAGCTTAAACCAGATCGAGCCCTCAACCTGTCTCGTTCGATTGTACCCCATCACAGCACCTAACCCCTGACCCCAAGTAGCTCAGACTGGTCAAAGTGGGGACGGTTTTGGTAAATATTTCACATCCTTCTTCACAGCAGTGCTGTATAGACTCGGGCTAAACACTGTAAACATGTTCCTGGGAGGGAGAGTGAGAGTAGGAATCTAGGGCACTGTTATCTGGCCTCTTTTCTTCGAGCAGAAGCAGAGATCTGTGGATGGAGAGAGCTGGAGAGAGAGAGAGGAGACGTTTCGTACTTTATTGAGGCTGCTGGAGAAGACTAKTTCTTAATACTGCTTTCTAGGAGCWAGACATCCTCACAGGGACCTTTACTATAATACACAACAACACACACACACTTCATACACTCTCAGCACCATGTTGGAGGAGAAGAAGACCAAGGTGAAGATCATGTTCTTCGTCATCCTGGTGGGCATCTCCTGCATGCTGGCTGCCATGGTGACGGACCACTGGACTGTACTGAGCCCGCCGTTCGACAAGTTCAACACCACCTGTGAGACGGCCCACTTTGGCCTCTGGAAGCTCTGCATGAAGACC
>NC_036853.1:35268328-35274475 GCF_002910315.2 Salvelinus sp. IW2-2015 | reverse complement strand
CATAGCCTGTCTTCTCTGAGAGCCAGGTCTGTCTACGGCAGTTTTTTTGTTAATTCTTTCCAATGTGTCAAGTAATTATCTTTTTGTTTCTTATGATTTGGTTGGGTCTAATTGTGTTGCTGTCCTGGGGCTCTGTGGGGTCTGTTTGTGTTTGTGAACAGAGCCTCAGAACTAGCTTGCTTAGGGGCTCTCTCTCCAGGTTAATTTCTCTGTATGTCACGACCTCCGCCGAAGTCGGTCCCTCTCCTTGTTCGGGCGGCGTTCAGTGGTCGACGTCACCGACTTCTAGCCATCGCTGACCACTTTTCATTTCCATTAGTTTTGTCTTGTCTTCCATCACACCTGGTTCCAATTCCATCAATTACATGTTGTGTATTTAACCCTCTGTTTCCCCCCATGTCCTTGTCGGTAATTGTTTGTTGTAGTGCTTGTGCACGGTATGCTGGTATTTACCGGGTTTTGTTTGACCCATTTATTGATTGTTCTGTTGACGGTAGTTTATGGATATTAAACGACACAGTTGTAAATCAGTTTTCGCTCTCCTGCGCCTGACTTCTCTGCCGCCAGTACGCACCTCACTACACTGTAGGTGATGGCTTTGTTATGGAAGGTTTGGGAATCACTTCCTTTTAGGTGCTTGTCGAATTTAACGTCTCTTTTCTGGATTTTGATAATTAGCGGGTATCGGCCTAATTCTGCTCTGCATACACTATTTGGTATTTTACGTTGTACACAGAGGATATCTTTGCAGAATTCTGCATGTAGAGTCCCATTTTGTGAATTCTGAATTCTGCATGGTGTTTGTCCCATTTTGTGAATTATTGGTTGGTGAGCAGACCCCAGACCTCACAACCCTAAAGGGCAATGGGTTCTATAACTAATTCAAGTATTTTTTTGCCAGATCCTAATTAGTATGTCAAATGTTCTGTTCTTTTTCATGGCAAAGAAAACCCTCTCGCTCCACCCGCAGACACAGTAACTCTGGGGGCTGTGTGTGTGTGTGTGTGTGTGTGTGTGTGTGTGTGTGTGTGTGTGTGTGTGTGTGTGTGTGTGTGTGTGTGTGTGTGTGTGTGTGTGTGTGTGTGTGTGTGTGTGTGTGTGTGTGTGTGTGTGTGCGTGTATATGAGAGGGTAGTACCTCACACCACTCACTCTCAGCTCTCTCTCCTCTACCCTCTGCCCTCTGACATCTGAAGAGATGGATCTGGAAGTGGAGGGGCAGGTCTACTGTACACTCAGACAGAAAAGCAGGGGGAGAGTCCCTGAATCCCTGACAAGTTTTAACCAAATTCTAATTGGAAGGCCGCATATTGGTAAGGACCCCCACCAGCAACAACATGATACAATGAATGAAAGCCGAGATTAATATCTGCAGCCCATGTAACCCCTCACACTTACTGTAGCTCACTAATAGAGACAGATATGGTCAAGAGCCTCTTGCCTCTGAGGAGACACTACTAGACAGAGAAAGGGGTTAACCGTGTTTTTTTAGCCTCAGAAGAAACAGGGTTAGAAAAACCCCACCTTCCTGGCAAGCAGACATTAACAGAGACAGGAGGGCAAAGAGCCATTTACTGCTCTGCTAGTTATTAAACTCTGCCGGTGTCCCAAATGGCACCCTATTCCCTATGTAGTGTCTGGTCAGAAGTAGTACACTGTGTAGGGAATAGGGTTTCATTTGGGACACAGCCTTACACTAACTGACACAGAGGGTTAGAAACAATCACACTGCACCACCTGCAGGTTGGCATTTACTGGGATGACGCATGTACTGGAGGCAGCTCTGCAGGGTGATTTTAAACCTAACCCTAACCTGAACCCTAACCTAAACCACACTGCTAACCTTATGCCTAACCACAACCTTAAATGAAGGTAGACTCCCTGATCCTAACAGAGACAGAAGGTAGAAGCAGCCCTTACCTCCGGGCAGACTGATGGGGCCACAGCCCTGGCCCTCTGGGTCCTCCTCCACCATGAAGACTGGTTAGGCATAAGGTTAGCAGTGTGGTTTAGGTTAGGGTTCAGGTTAGGGTTAGGTTTAAAATCACCCTGCAGAGCTGCCTCCAGTACATGCGTCATCCCAGTAAATGCCAACCTGCAGGTGGTGCAGTGTGATTGTTTCTAACCCTCTGTGTCAGTTAGTYTAAGGCTGTGTCCCAAATGAAACCCTATTCCCTACACAGTGTACTACTTCTGACCAGACACTACATAGGGAATTAGGTGCCATTTGGGACACAGGCAGAGTTTAATAACTAGCAGAGCAGTAAATGGCTCTTTGCCCTCCTGTCTCTGTTAATGTCTGCTTGCCAGGAAGGTGTTTTTTTTTCTAACCCTGTTTCTTCTGAGGCTAAAAAAACACGGTTAACCCCTTTCTCTGTCTAGTAGTGTCTCCCCAGAGGCAAGAGGCTCTTGACCATATCTGTCTCTATTAGTGAGCTACAGTAAGTGTGAGGGGTTACATGGGCTGCAGATATTAATCTCCTGGCTTTCATTCATTGTATCATGTTGTTGCTGGTGGGGGTCCTTACCAATATGCGGCCTTCCAATTAGAATTTGGTTAAAACTTGTCAGGGATTCAGGGACTCTCCCCCTGCTTTTCTGTCTGAGTGTACAGTAGACCTGCCCCTCCACTTCCAGATCCATCTCTTCAGATGTCAGAGGGCAGAGGGTAGAGGAGAGAGAGCTGAGAGTGAGTGGTGTGAGGGTACTACCCTCTCATATACACGCACACACACACACACACACACACACACACACACACACACACACACACACACACACACACACACACACACACACAGCCCCCCAGAGTTACTGTGTCTGCGGGTGGAGCGAGAGGGTTTTCTTTGCCATGAAAAAGGAACAGAACATTTGACATACTAATTAGGATCTGGCAAAAAAAATACTTGAATTAGTTATAGAACCCATTGCCCTTTAGGGTTGTGAGGTCTGGGGTCTGCTCACCAACCAATAATTCCAAGTTCCTCTCTTGTCTTCTACATCTCCCATGGCTTCCACAGCTGTATTTAGACAGTTCCACTGCCTGTCTTCTACATCCCCATGGCTTCCACAGCTGTATTTAGACAGTTCCCACTGCCTGTCTTCTACATCCCCATGGCTTCCCCAGCTGTATTTAGACAGTTCCACTGCCTGTCTTCCACATCCCATGGCTTCACAGCTGTATTTAGACAGTTCCCACTGCCTGTCTTCTACATCCCCATGGCTTCCACAGCTGTATTTAGACAGTTCCCACTGCCTGTCTTCACATCCCCATGGCTTCCACAGCTGTATTTAGACAGTTCCACTGCCTGTCTTCTACATCCCCATGGCTTCCACAGCTGTATTTAGACAGTTCCCACTGCCTGTCTTCCAAGTGTGAACGACTGAATGTAGTGCATCGGGCACATCCAGTTTGTTTGTCATTCACACACCTCGATAGGACTAGCGAGTCAATTCACACACCTCGGTTGGACTAGCGAGTCAATTCACACACCTCGATAGGACTAGCGAGTCAATTCACACACCTCGGTTGGACTAGCGAGTCAATTCACACACCTCGGTTGACTAGCGAGTCAATTCACACACTCGGTAGGACTAGCGAGTCAATTCACACACCTTCGTTGGACTAGCGAGTCAATTCACACACCTCGGTTGACTAGCGAGTCAATTCACACAACTCGATTGGATAGCGAGTCAATTCACACACCTCGGTTGGACTAGCGAGTCAATCACACACCTCGGTTGGACTAGCGTGTCAATTCACACCACTCGGTTGGACTAGCGAGTCAATCACACACCTCGGTTGGACTAGCTAGTCAATTCACACACCTCGGTAGGACTAGCGAGTCAATTCACACACCTCGGTTGGACTAGCGAGTCAATTCACACCCTCAGTTGGACTAGCTAGTCAATTCACACACCTCGGTAGGACTAGCTAGTCAACTCACACACCTCGGTTGGACTAGCGAGTCAATTCACACACCTCGATTCGACTAGCGAGTCTGAATGTAAGTTTACGGAAGGCAATTTGCTAAACGGGGGTGCGAGTGGGATTATTCAGATACTCTTTGAAGAGGGAGGGTATCAGATGTTTTTGGAAGACGGGCAGGGACTCTGCTGTCCTAGCTTCAGGGGGAAGCTGGTTCCACCATTTGGGAGAATAGCTTTGACTGGTCTGAGAGGGTGCTGACCTCCTGTTGGTGCGGGAGAAGCCAAGAGACCAGAGGTGGCAGAACGGAGTACTCGGGTTGGGGTGTACGGTTTGAGCATAGCCTGAAGGTAGGGAGAGACAGTTTCTCTTTCTGCTCCATAGGTAAGTACCATGGTCTGTAGTGGATGCGAGCTTCGACTGGAGCCAGTAGGTGGGCTGTGGAGTGGGGTGACATGGGAGAACTTGGAAGGCTGAACACAAGGCGGGTTGCGGTGTTCTGGATCAATTGCAGGGGTTTGATGGCACAAGCAGGGAGCCCAGCCAACAGCGAGTTGCAGTAGTCCAGATGGGAGATGACAAGTGCCTGGATTAGGATCTGCGCCACTTCCTGTGTGAGGTAGGGTCAACTCTGTGGATGTTGTTGAGCATGAACCTGCAATACCAAGTCAGTGCTTTGATGTTTGGAGAGAACGACAGGATGTTGTCCAGGGTCACGCAAAGGTTCTTTGCACTCTGTGAGGGGACACTGGAGTTGTCAACCGTGATGGAAGGTTATGGAGCGGGTAGGCCTTACCCGGGAGGAAGAGCAGCTCTGTCTTGTCCACACTCACACACACAAAACCAGCCTCTCTTCTTGCTCTCTCTCTCTCTCTCTCCTCTCTCTTTCTGTCTCTCTCTTTCTCTCTCTCTCTCTCTCTGTATCTCTTCACAGTTAAACCTCTCTCTCTCAATTTCAATTTAAGGGCATGGGAAACATATGTTAACATTGCCAAAGCAAGTGAAATAGATAATAAACAAAAGTGAAATAACAATAAAAATACAGTGACATACACTCAAAAGTTACAAAGAATAAAGACATTTCAATGTTATATTATGTCTATTACAGTGTTGTAATGATGTGCAAATAGTTATAAATAAATAAATATAGGATGTATTTACAATTTCTTCTTCACTGGTCGCCCTTTTTCTTGTGGCAACAGGTCACAAATCTTACTGCTGTGATGGCACACTGTGGTATTTCACCCAATAGATTTATAAGAGTTCATAAAAATTGGATTTGTTTTCAAAATCTTTGTTGGTCTATGTGATCTGAGGGAAATATGTGTCTCTAAAATGGTCATACATTTGGCAGGAAGATTGAAAGTGCAGCTCAGTTTCCACCTCATTTTGTGAGCAGTGTGCACATAGCCTGTCTTCTCTTGAGAGCCAGGTCTGTCTACGGCAGTTTTTTTGTTAATTCTTTCCAATGTGTCAAGTAATTATCTTTTTGTTTTCTTATGATTTGGTTGGTCTAATTGTGTTGCTGTCCTGGGCTCTGTGGGGTCTGTTTGTGTTTGTGAACAGAGCCTCAGAACTAGCTTGCTTAGGGGGCTCTTCTCCAGGTTAATTTCTCTGTATGTCACGACTTCCGCCGAAGTCGGTCCCTCTCCTTGTTCGGGCGGCGATCGGTGTCGACGTCACCGACCTTCTACCATCGCTGATCCACTTTTCATTTTCCATTGTTTGTCTGTCTTCCATCACACCTGGTTCCAATTCCATCAATTACATGTTGTGTATTTAACCCTCTGTTTCCCCCCATGTCCTTGTCGGTAATTGTTTGTTGTAGTGCTTGTGCACGGTATACTGGTATTTACCGGGTTTTGTTTGACCCATTTATTGTATTGTTCTTGTGACGGTAGTTTATGGATATTAAACGACACACGTTGTAAATCAGTTTTCGCTCTCCTGCGCCTGACTTCTCTGCCGCCAGTACGCACCTCACTACACTGTAGGTGATGGCTTTGTTATGGAAGGTTTGGGAATCACTTCCTTTTAGGTGCTTGTCGAATTTAACGCTCTTTTCTGGATTTTGATAATTAGCGGGTATCGGCCTAATTCTGCTCTGCATACACTATTTGGTATTTTACGTTGTACACAGAGGATATCTTTGCAGAATTCTGCATGTAGAGTCCCATTTTGTGAATTCTGAATTCTGCATGGTGTTTGTCCCATTTTGTT
>NC_036853.1:35260646-35268303 GCF_002910315.2 Salvelinus sp. IW2-2015 | reverse complement strand
TATCTGTATGTGACTATTAAATGGAATCTAATCTAATAGCCTGACTGATCAAAACAGTATGGACTAAATGTTCAAATCCGGGTGCTGCAGGATTATTTTTGCTGTGACAATATAGGTCAAGATTATGATCCTACATCTGTCTGTAGTGAAGTCTATAACCACCAAACACAACTGGATCCACAATACCACAGATTGTGGTTGAATGGTATGCAGCAATGCATTGAACAGCAATTGTCCCAGTGAATTTCCTCCTTGAACAAGACCATGTGGCATGTAATCGAACACCCATTCAAAGGCAGTATTGAGTGAATACTGGCCTGAACATAGCGGAATAGTCACTTCCAACACTGACAATGTTGTATTTATTCAAAGCCAATGCGATCTTTATACTTGCACTTAAAAATAAACGTATTCTCATGTCCATATCTGTAACCTTGAATTATTTACACATCCCCATGGCTTCCACAGCTGTATTTAGACAGTTCCCACTGCCTGTCTTCTACATCCCCATGGCTCCACAGCTGTATTTAGACAGTTCCACTGCCTGTCTTCTACCATCCCCATGCTTCCACAGCTGTATTTAGACAGTTCCCACTGCCTGTCTTCTACATCCCCATGGCTTCCACAGCTGTATTTAGACAGTTCCCTACTGCCTGTCTTCCACATCCCCATGGCTTCCACAGCTGTATTTAGACAGTTCCCACTGCCTGTCTTCTACATCCCCATGGCTTCCACAGCTGTATTTAGACAGTTCCCACTGCCTGTCTTCACATCCCCATGGCTTCCACAGCTGTATTTAGACAGTCCCACTGCCTGTCTTTACATCCCCATGGCTTCCACAGCTGTATTTAGACAGTTCCCTCTGCTCTGTCTTCTACATCCCCATGGCTTCCACAGCTGTATTTAGACAGTTCCCACTGCCTGTCTTCTACATCCATGGCTTCCACAGCTGTATTTAGACAGTTCCCACTGCCTGTCTTCACATCCCAGTCTTCCACAGCTATATTTAGACAGTTCCCACTGCCTGTCTTCTACATCCCCATGGCTTCCACAGCTGTATTTAGACAGTTCCCACTGCCTGTCTTCTACATCCCATGGCTTCCACAGCTGTATTTAGACAGTTCCCACTGCCTGTCTTCTACATCCCCATGCTTCACAACCTGTATTTAGACAGTTCCCACTGCCTGTCTTCTACATCCCCATGGCTTCCACAGCTGTATTTAGACAGTTCCCACTGCCTGTCTTCTACATCCCCATGCTTCCACAGCTGTATTTAGACAGTTCCCTCTGCTGTCTTCTACATCCCCATGCTTCCACAGCTGTATTTAGACAGTTCCACTGCCTGTCTTCTACATCCCCATGGCTTCCACAGCTGTATTTAGACAGTTCCCACTGCCTGTCTTCTACATCCCCATGGCTTCCACAGCTGTATTTAGACAGTTCCCACTGCCTGTCTTTCACTCCCATGCTTCACAGCTGTATAGACAGTTCCCACTGCCTGTCTTCTACATCCCCATGGCTTCCACAGCTGTATTTAGACAGTTCCCACTGCCTGTCTTCACATCCCCATGGCTTCCACAGCTGTATTTAGACAGTTCCCACTGCTTGTCTTCTACATCCCCATGGCCTTCCACAGCTGTTATTTAGACAGTTCCCACTGCCTGTCTTCTACATCCCCATGGCTTCCACAGCTGTATTTAGACAGTTCCCACTGCCTGTCTTCCACATCCCCATGGCTTCCACAGCTGTATTAGACAGTCCCACGCCTGTCTTCCACATCCCCATGGCTTCCACAGCTGTATTTAGACAGTTCCCACTGCCTGTCTTCTACATCCCCATGGCTTCCACAGCTGTATTTAGACAGTTCCCACTGCCTGTCTTCCTACATCCCCATGGCTTCCACAGCTGTATTTAGACAGTTCCCACTGCCTGTTCTTCTACATCCCATGGCTTCCACAGCTGTATTTAACAGTTCCCACTGCCTGTCTTCTACATCCCCTACTGGCCTTCCACAGCCTGTATTTAGACATTCCCTCTGCTTGTCTTCTACATCCCCATGGCTTCCACAGCTGTTATTTAGACAGGTTCCCAGCGCCTGTCTTCTACATCCCCATGGGCTTCCACCAGCTGTATTTAGACAGTTCCCACTGCCTGTCTTCTACATCCCCATGGCTTCCACAAGCTGTTATTTAGACAGTTCCCACTGCCTGTCTTCCACATCCCATGGCTTCCACAGCTGTATTTAGACAGTTCCCACTGCCTTGTCTTCTACACCCCATGGCTTCACGAGCTGTATTTAGACAGTTCCCACTGCCTGTCTTCTACATCCCCATGGCTTCCACAGCCTGTATTTAGACAGTTCCCACTGCCTGTCTTCTACATCCCCATGGCTTCCACAGCTGTATTTAGACAGTTCCCACTGCCTGTCTTCCAAGTGTGAACGACTGAATGAGTTGCATCGGGCACATCCAGTTTGTTTGTCAATTCACACACCTGATAGGACTAGCGAGTCAATTCACACACCTCGGTTGGACTAGCGAGTCAATTCACACACCTCGATAGGACTAGCGAGTCAATTCACACCACCTCGGTTGGACTAGCGAGTCAATTCACACACCTCGGTTGGACTAGCGAGTCAATTCACACACTCGGTAGGACTAGCGAGTCAATTCACACACTTCGTTGGACTAGCGAGTCAATTCACACACCTCGGTTGGACTAGCGAGTCAATTCACACAACTCGATTGAGTAGCGAGTCAATTCACACACCTCGGTTGGACTAGCGAGTCAAATCACACACCTCGGTTGGACTAGCGGTCAATTCACACACCTCGGTTGACTAGCGAGTCAAATCACACACCTCGGTTGGACTAGCTAGCAATTCACACACCTCGGTGAGACTAGCGAGTCAATTCACACACCTCGGTTGGACTAGCGAGTCAATTCACACACCTCAGTTGGACTAGCTAGTCAATTCACACACCCGGTAGGACTAGCTAGTCAACTCACACACCTCGGTTGGACTAGCGAGTCAATTCACACACCGATTCGACTAGCGAGTCTGAATGTAAGTTTACGGAAGCAATTTTCTAAACGGGGTGCAGTGGGATTATTCAAGATACTCTTTGAAGAGGGAGGGTATCAGATGTTTTTGGAAGACGGGCAGGACCTGCTGTCCTAGCTTCAGGGGGAAGCTGGTTCCACCATTTGGGAGAATAGCTTTGACTGGTCTGAGAGGGTGCTGACCTCCTGTTGGTGCGGAGAGCCAAGAGACCAGAGGATGGCAGAGGTAATTACAGGGTACAGTGAAATTCAGGTAGCTGACTAGTGGTGGCTGTTCAGCAGCCTGATGCTCTGGGGGTAGAAGCTATTGGCTAGTGTGTTGTGTGTAGTTGCCGTACCAGGCTGGGATACAGCCTGAAAGTATGCTCTCGATGGTGCTCCTGTAGAACACAGCGAGCGCCCTTGGAGACAGGCCACATTTCTTCATCCTCCTGTTAGATTAGGGGRTGTTAGTGACCCAGAGGAAAGTGAGGKATAATGGGATTTATCCAGGTTTCCAGCCACACAGTCACCTGATGTTATMTGTTAGCTGCTCATTAAGACACACTGTTGGGGCTGGGGGTTGGACAGGGGTTGGGTGTGAGGCAGAATACATRAACACAGCGCAGCGCCAGCAAAGAATAGTCTGTGATTAAATTGTGTGAAAAACACAACAGGATCATACACACCTAACTGTCTACCCGTGYTGGGAGTCAGGGTGACTCACCTTAATAACATGCTTTGCATTCCAAAACGATTGGAGCTGATCAACGTGTGGCATGCGCTCCCGTTCATTTCCGTTCACTCCTGTTCGCCGTACACGTTTGTCATTTACCGCCGTAATTACAAGGCATTTGTCTCCCGCAACAAGATGCCTTGATGAATTTTGAAAACGACCTTCCCTATAAATGACACATGACTTCTTGACTGGTTTTAAATTGAACAAACACTTTAATGAACACCACCATCACGTCAGCCAGGAAATAACATTAGGGGCATATTGTTGGAGTGATGTATGGTTTCATGTGTGTGTGTCTTTGTCTGATCTGTCTGTATCTCTCTCTCTCTCTCTGTCTGTGTGGTGTGTGTGTTGTGTGTGTGTGTGTGTGTGTGTGTGTGTGTGTGTGTTGTGTGTGTGTGTGTGTGTGTGTGTGTGTGTGTGTGTGTGTGTGTGTGTGTGTGTGTGTGTGTGTGTGTGTGTGTGTGTGTGTGTGTGTGTGTGTGTGTGTGTGTTGTGTGTGTGTGTGTGTGTTGTGTGTGTGTGTGTGTGTTGGAATGTAAGTGCCTCACAGACAGATAGACAGTAGATAGTAGACAGTTGAATTACCTGTTTGTTTGGCTGAACTCTTCAGGAGGGTAGTATTTTTTTGGAGACACAGCTGGATAAATGGAGATGGGTGCAAACTGTAGTGTTTCTCAACCCCAGTGTTCTATAACTGTAGTGTTTCTCAACCCGGTGTTCATAACTGTAGTGTTTCTCAACCCGGTGTTCTATAACTGTAGTGTTTCTCAACCCCGGTTGTTCTATAACTGTAGTGTTTCTCAACCCCGGTGTTCTATAACTGTAGTGTTTTCTCACCCCGGTGTTCTATAACTGTAGTGTTTCTCAACCCCGGTGTTCTATAACTGTAGTGTTTCCAACCTCGGTGTTCTATAACTGTAGTGTTTCTCAACCTCTGTGTTCTAATACTGTAGTGTTTCTCAACCCCGGTGTTCATAACTGTAGTGTTTCTCAACCCCGGTGTTCTATAACTGTAGTGTTTCTCAACCTCTGTGTTCTATAACTGTAGTGTGTCTCAACCCCGGTGTTCTAGAACTGTAGTGTTTCCTTACCCCGGTGTTCTATAACTGTAGTGTGTCTCACCCCGGTGTTCTAGAACTGTAGTGTTTTCTTAACCCCGGTGTTTCTATAACTGTAGTTTTTCTCAACCCGGTGTTCTATAACTGTAGTGTTTCTCAACCTCGGTGTTCTATAACTGTAGTGTTTCTCAACCTCTGTGTTCTATAACTGTAGTGTGTCTCAACCCCGGTGTTCTATAACTGTAGTGTTTCTCAACCTCGGTGTTCTATAAACTGTAGTGTTTCTCAACCCCAGTGTTCTGAAACTGTAGTGTAAATTTGGATGAACTAAATCCAAAAAGCTATGTTGTGGCAACTGATGTAGACAGGGTGTCATACACCCATTATTTATATATGACAGCCTGAAATGGCTTGGTAGTTAGTTATGAGTTTGGGAGATTGGAACCTATCTAGCTGGCTAGCTAAAGCCAATTTAATTAAATTGCTAGTTATTACAGAGAAACAATTTATTTTATTTAATTTATTCATCAAGAAGGAGTCAATAGGCTACAAAGCTTGATCAAATTCATTTAAAAACAACCTCCTGCGAATCCTGTGAATCCTGCCCATCCCCTGGCCAGATCGAATCAAATAGAACTGTATTGGTCACATACAAATGATTAGCAGATGTTATTTGCAGCTGTAGTGAAATGCTTGTGCTTCTAGTTCGACAGCTGCAGTAATATCTAACTAGTAATATCTAACAAATTACACAACATATACCCAATACACACAAATCTAAGTAGAATGAATTAAGACTATATACATATGGATGAGCGATGTCGGGCGGAAATCCTCTAGAATCCTCGGAAGTCCTGCCACCTCTAGAGTATCTAACGTCCTGCACCACTAGAATATCTACCGTCCTGCACCCACTAGAACATCTAACGTCCTGCCACCACTAGAATATCTAACTTCCTGCCACACCAGAATATCTAACGTCCTGCACCACTAGAATATCTAAACGTCACTCCTCTACCCACTAGAATATCTAACGTCCTGCACACACCTCACACTAGAATATCTAACGTCCTGCACCACTAGAGTACATCTAACAGTTCCTGCACCACTAGAAATATCTAACGTCCCTGCCCACCACTAGAGATATCTACCGTCCTGCACCACGTAGAATATCTAACGTCCTGCACCACTAAGAACATTCTAACGTCCTGCACCACTAGAGTATCTAACGTTCCTGCACACTAGAATATCTAACGTCCTGCCACCACTAGAGATATACTCACCGTCCCCACTCGTTCTAAACGCCCCTAGAATATTCTAACGTCCTGCACCACTAGAACATCTACCTCTGCACCTCTAGAGTATCTAACGTCCTGCAACCACTAGAATATCTAAGTCCTGCACCGCTAGAATATCTAACGTCCTGCACCACTAGAATATCTAACGTCCTGCACCACCAGAATATCTAACGTCCTGCACCACTTAGAATATCTAACGCTCCTGCCCACCACTAGAATATCTAACGTCCTGCACCACTAGAATATCTACTCGCTGCACCTCTAGAGTATCTAACGTCCTGCACCACTAGAAATATCTACCGTCCTGCCACCACTAGAACATCTACCGTCCCTGCACCTCTAGAGTATCTAAACGTCCTGCACCACTAGAATATCTACCGTCTGCACCACTAGAACATCTACCGTCTGCCACCTCTAGAGTATCTAACGTCCTGCACCACTAGAATATCTAACGCCTGCACCACTAGACTATCTAACGTCCTGCACACTTAGAATATCTACCGTCCTGCCACCTTCTAGAGTATCTATACGTCCTGCACCACTAGAACATCTAACGTCCTGCACCACTAGAATATCTAACGTCCTCCACACTAGAATATCTAACGTCCTGCCACCACTAGAATATCTAACGTCCTGCACCACTAGAATATCTAACGTCCTGCCACCCACTAGCAATAATTCTACCGTCCTGCCACCTCTAGAGTATCTAACGTCCTGCACCACTAGAATATCTAACGTCCTGCACCACTAAATATCAACGTCCTGCCACCACTAGAATATCTAACGTCCTGCCACCACTAGAATATCTACCGTCCTGCCCTCTAGAGTACTCAACGTCCTGCACCACTATGGAATATTCTAACGTCCTGCACCCTAGAATCTTTAATTCTGCCCACTAGAATCATCTAACGTCCTGCACCACTAGAATATCTTAACGTCCTGCACCACTAGAGTATCTAACGTCCTGCACCACTAGAATATCTACCGTCCTGCACCTCTAGAGTATCTAACGTCCTGCACCACCAGAATATCTAAACGTCCTGCCACCACTAGAATATCTAATGTCCGCACCACTAGGAGTATCTAACGTCCTGCACCACTAGAATATCTAACCGTCCTGCACCACTAGAATATCTAACGTCCTGCACCACTAGAATATCTAACGTCCTGCACCATAGAATATCTAACGTCCTGCACCACCAGAATATCTAACGTCCTGCCACCACTGAGAATATCTAATGGTCCTGCACCATCTTCTCCCAGAGTATCTAACGTCCTTTGCACCTCTAGAATATCTAATGTCCTGCACCACTAGAATAATCTAACGTCCTGCACACACTAGAATATCTAACGTCCTGCCACCACCAGGAATATCTAACGTCCTGCACCACTAGAATATCTAATGTCCTGCACCACTAGAATATTCTAACGTCCTGGCACCACTAGGAATATCTAACGTCCTGGCACCACTAGAATATCTAACGTTCCTCTGCACCACTAGATATCCTAATGTCCTG
>NC_036853.1:35250753-35258453 GCF_002910315.2 Salvelinus sp. IW2-2015 | reverse complement strand
TCTAACGTCCTGCACCTCTAGAGTATCTAACGTCCTTGCATACCACTAGAATAATCTAACGTCCTGCACCTCTAGATAGTATCTAACGTGCTGCAACTACAGAAATATCTAAGTCCTGCACCACTAGATATCTAACGTCCTGCACCACTAGAGTATCTAATGTCCTTGCCACCACTAGAATCTTAAGTCCTGCTGAGCACCTCTAGAGTATCTACGTCCTGCACCACTAGAGTATCTAATGTCCTGCACCACTAGAAATCTACCCTCCTGCACCACAGAGTCTAATTTCTAATGCCTGCACCACTGAATATCTACCCTCCTGCACCACCAGAGTATCTAACGTCTGTCACCACCAGAGATCTAACGTCCTGCACCACTAGTAATCTTCTTACGTCCTGCACCACTATAGTATCTAAAGTGCTGCACCTCTAGAATATCTAAGCGTCCTGCACTCAAGTATCTAAACAGTCTGCCCCAAAAGACATCCGACTGCAGTTTAGAGTATCTAACGTCCTGCACCACAGAGTATCTATAGTCCTGCACCACTAGAGTATCTAACGTCCTGCACCACTAGAAAATCTACCCTCCTGCACCACCAGAGTATCTAACGTCCTGCACCACTCAGAAGAAATCTAACGTCCTGCACCACCAGAGTATTCTAACTCCTGCACCACTCAAGAGATCTAAACGCCTGCCCACCTAGAGTATCTTACGTCCTGCACCACTAAGTATCTAACGTGCCTGCACCTCTAGAGTATCTTAGCGTCCTGCCTAGCATCATCTCTTCTTCTCCTGGGTCACTTTGGAAAGAAAACCACTTACTAGGGAGTATAAGGGAGGGGGATACTCTTCTTAGAAATAATTATGATAAAAAGGGCTTAAAAATTAAGTTTAGAAAATGTGTCTGAAAAAATGGGGGCCATTGTGCACGTTATGGGCATGACCTCTCCGGATGTAGAATGTTGAGTTGTCAGTAGGGTCTGGATCTCCAGACTTCATTCCTTTTCCTTCCCATACTCCTTCTAACTGCCCTCTCTCCCTCCTCCCTCCCCTCCCTCCCTCCCTCCCTCCCCTCCCTCCTCCTCCCTCCCTCTTCCCTCCCTTCCCCTCCCTCTTCCTCTCCTCTCTTTCTCCTCCCCCTACCTCCCACCTCCCATACCTCCCGTACCTTTCTCCCTACCAGTCCCCTCCTCATCCTCAGGATCTCCACCGACAGTCAAGCAAGACCAGACCCTCCCTACCTCCAGTCCTTCCCCCCTCACCTCACCTTTCACCCCACGTGCTATGAGACAGGTGCCCCAAATTTCACACCAGTTTCTCAGCCTGCTCAGTCGAGAAGGAGGGAGGGCTAAAGTGGTGAGTTTCTTTAAATGCCCAGATGTAGCCTTGAGCAAACACGTTGGCACTTAAACACCTAATCCGTTTTTACGCTTTGGTGTTTGTTTGTCCTGGTTCTTGGCACGGAGCTCTAGACTAGCTGACAGCAGGGGGGTTGTGTGTGTGGCATGTGTGTGAGCAACATACTGTAGCATTCAGAAAACAACCTGGCAGGTGTGTGGATTCAGTGATGGAGACTGTGATTTTGGTGGTGGTGGTAATGGTGACGGTGTGGGTGATGGTGACGGTGGTGGTGATGGTAATGGTGACCGTYGTGGTGATAGTGGTGATAAATTAAGATAGTAACAGGACAACTGTAGTAATGGGACTTGTTTTTATTTTGAACTAAACCATAGATTGTAACTTTGTTCTCTCAGGAGGGTTATGCCATTAAAATTACACACACACGCACACGAACATGCACAGACACACACACCCCTGAGTACCATCCTAGGTCGTTGCGACTCAGTTATGAATGCTTGGTGCGGGTTAGCCTTTTTAAAAGCCCCTCGATTCACATTGACCCAGAATCTGACAGTCATTCTGCACCTGGACTTAAAAAATAAACGTTTTCTCCTCACCACTCCCTCTCATACAGCCACTGTTCTCCTGTTGACAATGCCATCACCCCTTAAGCACTGCTACCAGAAGGAAGCCATTTCCAGGGGTTAAATTGAGGGCAGAAAGGTAGTGGACTTCTTTCCACTTTGATTGGAAAGAGTAGAAAACACAAGTAAAGCTCCTGTTAAAAGTCAATTCATTTTGAAGACCATTACCTCATGTCTAGGACACCACATCCATTGTTGAGAGAGGCAGAGGGAAAGGAAGAGGGTTAAGGACGAGTGACGAGGAGGAAGGGTGAGTGAAGAGGATGAAGGACCAAGTGAAGGGGATGAAGGAAGAAGGTGGATGAGGAGGAGAGGAAAGAAAGAAGAAGGAAGGATGTGGGAAGGAGGGAGGAAGAGGGAGATGGGAGTAATGAGATGAAGAGGAATATCGGGAGGATAGAGGAGGGGGAGGAGAATAATTATTAWATTTTTTAAATCTTTATTTAACTAGGCAAGTCAGTTAAGAACAAATTATTATTTACAATGACGGCCTACCCCGGCCAAACCTGGACGACGCTGGGCCAATTGTGTGCCGCCCTATGGGACTCCCAATCACGGCCGGTTGTGATACAGCCTGGAGAAGGGAGTAGAGGAAACAGAGGAAGAGATGTGTAGGGAGGATAGAGAAAGAAGAGGATGAGGAGGAATGAGGAATGAAAACCGAAACTGACAGGCGATACCACCTCCTAATTGCCTACTTCACTGGAATGAAGTTCCCTTATTAACCACAGGTCATGCTGACGGCCCCAAATATTATCCCCAGAATCTCTCACATATCAGCACCACGTGAGTCTTCACAGCCTATGTACAGTATATGTGTTGAGTGCTGTTGTAATGGCAAAGAGTATCTCTCTCAGTGGTCAGCAACACAAAGCAAGGGTGCCTCTAGAGCAGGGGTATTCAACACTTACCTTACAAGGGCCGGAGCCTGCTGGTTTTCTGTTCTACCTGATAATGAATTGCACACACCTGGTTTCCAGGTCTAAATCAGTCCTGATTGGGAGGGCAACAATAAAAATACAGCGGAACTGGCTTCCAGGTCCAGAGGTGAGTTTGAGGGCTTTATATCCTGATGAAACTGCCTTTCTTAACCTTCCCTACTTTAAACAGTTGTGTATGTTTAGTGATTCTTCTGCTTTCCAGTTCGTACAATATCGATCATTACTGGTAAAGAGACAACATTCAGCTGCTTGTACAATATGATATCTAGCTGGATTAATGAAACATTCAGCTGCTTGTACAATATGATATCTAGCTGGGTTAAGAGACACAATTTCAGCTGCTTGTACAATATGAATCTAGCTGGATAATGAGACAATTTCAGCTGCATGTACATATGAATGCTGGATTAAAGAGACAACATTCAGCTGCTTGTACAATATGATATCTAGCTGGGTTAAAGAGACAACATTCAGCTGCTTGTACAATATGATATCTAGCTGGATTAATGAGACAAACATTCAGCTGCTTGTACAATTATGATATCTAGCTGGGTAAAGAGACAACATTCAGCTGCTTGTACAATATGATATCTAGCTGGATTAATGAGACAACATTCAGCTGTTGTACAAATATGATATCTAGCTGGATTATGAGACAACATTCAGCTGCTTGTACAATATGATATCTAGCTGGATTAATGAGACAACATTCAGCTGCTTGTACAATATGATATCTTAGCTGGATTTAATGAGACAACATTCAGCTGCTTGTCAATATGAATCTAGCTGGGTTAAAGAGACAACATTCACTGCTTGTACAATATGATATCTAGCTGGGTTAAAGAGACAACATTCAGCTGCTTGTACAATATGATATCTAGCTGGATTAATGAGACAACATTTTTCAGCTGCTTGTACAATATGATTATCTAGCTGGATTAATGAGCAACATTCAGCTGCTTGTACAATATGATATCTAGCTGGGTTAAAGAGACAACATTCAGCTGCTTGTACAATATGATATCTAGCTGGATTAAAGAGACAACATTCAGCTGCTTGTACAATATGATATCTAGCTGGGTTAAAGAGCAAACATTCAGCTGCTTGTACAATATGATATCTAGCTGGGTTAAAGAGACAACATTCCAGCTGCTTGTACAATATGATATCTAGCTGGGTTAAAGAGACAACATTCAGCTGCTTTACATATGATATCTAGCTGGTTAAAGAAGACAACATCAGCTGCTTGTGACAAATATGATATCTAGCTCGTGTAAAGAGACAACATTCAGCTGCTTGTACAATATGATATCTAGCTGGATTAAAGAGACAACATTCAGTCTGCTTGTACAATATGATATCTAGCTGGGTTAAGAGACAACATTCAGCTGCTTGTACAATATGATATCTAGCTGGGTTAATGAGACCAACATTCAGCTGCTTGTACAATATGATATCTAGCTGGGTTTAAATGAGACAACATTCAGCTGCTTGTACAATATGAATATCTTAGCTGGATTAATGAGACAACATTCAGCTGCTTTGTCACCCCTGCGTGCTTAGTATTCTTTGTTCTTATTAATAGTTAGATTCAGGGTGTGACATAGAATGGGGTATGTTGAGTTTATTTGTCTTGTAATTGGGCTGGTTGTAGTGTTAGGGGATTTTGTTAGAGTTCATGGGTTGATGTTGAGTGAATTTTCTTTAGGGAAGTCTATGGTGAGTAAATGTGTTAGCTATGTCCTATGGTTGCCTGAGTGGTTCTCAATCAGAGACAGATGTTTTTTCATTTTCTCTGATTGGAGCCATATTTAGTGGCATTAGAGATCATTTGTGGTAATGTCATTTCTATTTAGATGATGTTGCACTATTCGTATAGCTAGTTGTTCTGTTGTTGTGGTTTCTCTTATAAAAAGAAGATTATTTATGCAAGCTGCGCCTTGGTCATCTCTCTTTGTAGACGACGTACACTGCTTGTACAATATATATCTAGCTGGTTAAAGAGACAACATTCAGCTGCTTGTACAATATGATATCTAGCTGGATTAATGAGACAACATTCAGCTGCTTGTACAATATGATATCTAGCTGGGTTAAGGAGACAACATTCAGCTGCTTGTACAATATGATATCTAGCTGGATTAATGAGACAACTTAGCTGCTTGTACAAATGATATCTAGCTAGATTAATGAGACAACATTCAGCTGCTTGTACAATATGATATCTAGCTGGTTAAAGAGACAACATTCAGCTGCTTGTACAATATGAATATCTAGCTGGATTAATGAGACAACATTCAGCTGCTGTACAATATGATATCTAGCTGGGATTAAGAGACAACATTCAGCTGCTTGTACAATATGATATCTACTGGATTAATGAGACAACATTCAGCTGCTTGTACAATATGATATCTAAGCTGGTATAATGAGACAACATTCAGCTGCTTGTACAATATGATATCTAGCTGGTTAAGAGAAGACAACATTCAGCTGCTTGTACAATATGATATCTAGCTGGATTAATGAGACAACATTAGCTGCTTGTACATAATGATATCTAGCTGTTGAGACAACATTCAGCTGCTTGTACAATATGATATCTAGCTGGGTTAAAGAGACAACATTCAGCTGCTTGTACAATATGATATCTAGCTGGATTAATGAGCAACATTCAGCTGCTTGTACAATATGATATCTAGCTGGATTAAGAGACAACATTCAGCTGCTTGTACAATATGATATCTAGCTGGATTAATGAGACAACATTCAGCTGCTTGTACAATATGATATCTAGCTGGTTAATGAGAACAACATTCAGCTGCTTGTACAATATGATATCTACTGGGTAAAGAGACAACATTCAGCTGCTTGTACAATATGATATCTAGCTGGATTAATGAGACAACATTCAGCTGCTTGTACAATATGATATCTAGCTGGGTTAAAGAGACACAACATTCAGCTGCTTGTACAATATGATATCTAGCTGGATTAATGAGACAACATTCAGCTGCTTGTACAATATGAATCTAGCTGGGTTAAAGAGACAACTTCAGCTGCTTGTACAATAGATATCTAGCTGGGTTAAAGAGACAACATTCAGCTGCTTGTACAATATGATATCTAGCTGGGTTAAAAAGACAACATTCAGCTGCTTGTACAATATGATATCTAGCTGGTTTAAAGAGACAACATCAGCTGCTTGTACAATAGATTCTACTGGTTAAAGAGACAACATTCAGCTCTTGTACAATATGATATCTGCTGGATAAGAGACAACATCAGTGCTGCTTGTACAATATGATTATCTAGAGGTTAAGAGACAACATTCAGCTGCTTGTACAATATGATATCTAGCTGGATTAAATGAGACAACATTCAGCTGCTTGTACAATATGATATCTAGCTGGGTTAAAGAGACAACATTCAGCTGCTTGTACAATATGATATCTAGCTGATTAATGAGACAACATTCAGCTGCTTGTACAATGATATTAGCTGGTTAAAGAGACAACATTCAGCTGCTTGTACAATATGATATCTAGCTGGATTAATAGACAACATTCAGCTGCTTGTACAATATGATATCTTAGCTGGATTAATGAGACAACATTCAGCTGCTTGTACAATATGATATTAGCTGGATTAATGAGACACATTCAGCTGCTTGTACAATATGATATCTAGCTGGGATTAATGAGACAAATTCAGCTGCTTGTACAATATATATCTAGCTGGGTTAAAGAGACAACATTCACGCTGCTTGTACAATATGATATTAGCTGGTTATAAGAGACAACATTTCAGTTTGCTTGTACAATATGAATACTCTAGCTGGGTTAATGAGACAACATTCAGCTGCTTGTACAATATGAATATTAGCTGGGTTAAAGAGACACATTCAGCGCTCTTGTACAATATGATATCTAGCTGGATTAAAGAGACAACATTCAGGCTGCTTGTACAATATGATATCTAGCTGGGTTAAGAGCAACATTCAGCTGCTTGTACAATATGATATCTAGCTGGATTAATGAGACAACATTCACTGGCTTGTAACAATATGATATCTAGCTGGATTAAAGAGACAACATTCAGCTGCTTGTAACAATATGATATCTAGCTGGTTAAAGAGACAACATGTCAGCTGCTTGTACAATTGATATCTAGCTGGGTTAAAGAGACAACATTCAGCTGCTTGTACAATATGTTATCTAGCTGGGTTAAAAGAGAACCAACATTCAGCTGCTTTGTACAATTGATATCTAGCTGGATTAAGAGACAACATTCAGCTGCTTGTACAATATGATATCTAGCTGGGTAAAGAGAACATTCAGCTGCTTGTACAATAGTGATATCTACTGGGTTAATGAACAACATTCAGCTGCTTGTCACACCCGCTAGTTTCTTTGTTTTCTTTATTATGTTAGTTAGCATGGTGACAGTGGGGTAATGTTTTGTTTTTTGTGTCTTGTATGTGGGTGGTTGTAGTGTCTGAGGGGTTTGTTGTTAGAGTGTATGGGTTTGGTGTTGAGTGAATGTTTCTAGGGAGGAGTGCCTATGGTTGAGTGGAATGTGTCCTAGCTATGTTATGGTGTGCCTGGAGTGGTTCTCAATCAGAGACAGATGTTGGTTCATTTGTCTCTGATTTGGGAGCCATGATTTAATGGAGTAGGCAGTGCATTGTATGTGGGTAATTTGTCTATGTTCTATGTTGCATGTGTGCACCTAGTTTCGTTATTAAGCTTCACGTTCGTCGATTTGGTTGTTT
>NC_036853.1:35229627-35250314 GCF_002910315.2 Salvelinus sp. IW2-2015 | reverse complement strand
TAAAGAGACAACATTCAGTCTGCTTTACATATGATATCTAGCTGGTTAAAAGACAACATTCAAACTGCTTGTACAATATGATATCTAACTGGGATAATGAGAACAACATTCAGCTGCTTGTACAATATGATATCTAGCTGATTAATGACAACATTCAGCTTGCTTGTACAATATGATATCTAGCTGGATTAACTAGAACAACTTTCAGCTGCTTGTTACACATATGATATCTTAGCTTGGTTAAAGAGACCAACATTCAGCTGCTTGCTACCAATATGATATCTAGCTGGTTAAAGAGACAACATTCAGCTGCTTGCTACACATATGAATTTAGCTGGTTAATGAACAACATTCAGCGCTTGTACAATTATGATATCTAGCTGATTAAATGATGACACATTCAGCTGCTTGTACAATATGATATAGCTGGGTTAAAGAGACAACATTCAGCTGCTGTGTAACAATATGATATCTGCTGGGTAAAGAACAAACATTCACTGCTTGTACATATGATATCATAGCTGGTTAAAGAACAACATTCAGCTGCTTGTACAATATGATTCTAGCTGGATTGAAAGAGAAAACATTCAGCTGCTTTTACAATATGATATCTAGGCTGGTTAAAGCAGACATACATTCAGCTGCGTTGTACAATATGATATCTAGCTGGGTTCAAAGGAGACAAACAATTCAACTGCTTGTAGCAATTGATATCTAGCTGGATTAATGTGACAACATTCAGCTGCTTGTACAATATGATATATCTAGCTGGGTAAAAAGACAACATTCAGCGCTTGCTAACAAATATGATATCTAGCTGGGTTAAAGAGACAACATTCAGCTGCTTTGTACAATATGAGATCTAGTGGATTTAAAGAGACAACATTCAGCTGCATGTACAATATATGATATCTAGCTGGGATTAAAGAGACAAAACATTCAGCTGCTTTACAATATGATAGTTAGCGGGTTTAACAGAGACAACATTCAGCTGCTTGTACAATATGAATCTAGCTGGATTAAAAGAGACACATTCAGCTGGCTTGTACAATATATATCTACGCTTGGATTAAAAGAGACAACAGTCAGCTGCTTGTACAATATGATATCTAGGCTGGATTAAAGAGACAACATTTCAGCTGCTTGTACATATATATATCTAGCTGGATTAAGGAGACAACATTCAGCTGCGTTGTACAATATGAATCTAGCTGGATTAAAGAGACAAACATTCACTGCTTGTACAATATGATATCTAGCTTGATTAAAGAAGACAACATTCAGCTGGCTTGTACAATATGATATCTAGCTGGATTTAAGAGACAACATTCAGCTGCTTGTTACAAGTAGATATCTAGCTGGGTTTAAAGAGACAACATTCAGCTTGCTGCTAGCAATATGATATCTAAGCTGGGTTTAAAGACAAATTCAGCTGCTTTGTACAATATGATTCTAGCTGGGTTAAAGAGACAACATTCAGCGCTTGTACAATATGATATCAGCTGGTTAAAGAGACAACATTCAGCTGCTTGTAACAATTATGATATCTAGCTGGGTAAAGAGACAACATTCACCTGCTGTACCAATACTGATATCTGCTGGATTAAAGAGGACTATAAATTCAGCTCTTGTAACAATATGATATCTAGCTGGATTAAAGCAGACAACATTCAGCTGCTTGTACAATATGACATCTAGCTGGCTTTTAAAAGAGAACAACATTCAGCTGCTTGTACAAATATGAATATCTAGTGGGTTAAAGAGACACATTCAGCTGCTTGTACAAATATGATATTTAGCTGGGTTAAAACAGACAAAACATTCAGATACTTGTACAATATGATATTCTAGCTGGGTTAAGAGAGCAACATTCAGCTACTTGTACAATATGATATCTAGCTGGGTTAAAGTGTATACATGCATCTCCTGGATATAAAGAGTGGTCAGCCAAGCATACAGCAAGATAAAGCAGAACCACAGTATATCCTCAGTTTAGTGTCAGACCTAGTATCTCTTACCTACAAGTTCTCTCTCAGCCTGCATTGACACAGGCCACATATTACCGAGTACAATCACCTCTCTGATGGAAATGGCTGCCAAATGGAGCTGATATTCAGGCCTGCCCCCCTCCCCGTTCCTGTCCCTTTCTGATGGGTCTTTTACTTTAAAATAACACACCAGCAAAACAGCAGGCAAGCCTGTTGCTAAGCTTACCTCTTTAGTGACATTTTCCTTCCTGGGGAACAAAATGGGAGGAGAGGATAGGGGAAAGGGAGGAGCAAAGAGAGATTAGGCGAGCAAGGGGAAGAGGAGGGAAGAAGAAGTAGAGGTGATAGAGAGAGGAAGAGGGGTGTCCTTGTCTATACATGTATTTACGCTCCATCACTCTGTCCAGGGAAACCAGACCATACCTCTCCATCACTCTGTCCAGGAGAACCAGGACCATACCTCTCCATTCACTCCGTCCGAGGAAACAGACCATACCTCACCATCACCTGTCCAGGAACAGCACCATACCTTCTCATCACTCTGTCCAGGGAACAGACCAACTCTCCATCAACTGTCCAGGGAAACAGACTATACCTGTTCCATCACTCTGTCCGGAAAAAAGACCATACCTCTCCATCACACTGTCCAGGGAAAACAGACATACCTCTCTCATCACTCTGTGCAGGAGAGATACGGAAAGACTATACCTCTCCATCTCACTCTTGTGCAGGGAGATAGGAAAACAGGACCATACCTTGCCATCACACTGTCCAGAGGAACAGACCATACCTCTCCATTCACTCTAGTCCATGAGAACAGACCATACCTTCCAATCACTCTGTCCCAGGGAACAGACCATTACCTCTCCATCACTCTGTCCAGGGAAAACAGACGCATACCGCTCCATCACCACTGTCAGGGAAACAGACCATATCCGCTCTCATCACTCTGTCCAGGGAGATAGGAAACAGACCATAACTCTCCATCACTCTGTGCAGGGAGATAGGAAAATAAGACCATACCTCTCTATCACTCTGTCCAGGGAGATAGGAAACAGACCATAAAACTCTTCCAAATCACTCTGTGCAGGGAGATTAGGAAACAGCAATACTCTCCATCACTCTGTGCCAGGGAGATAGAAACAGACCATACCTCTCCATCACCTGTGCAGGGAAAACCAGACTATACTCTCCAATCACTCTGTGCAGTTGAGATAGGAAACAGATTATACCTATCCATCACTCTGCAGGGAGATAGGAAACAGACCATACCTCTCCATCACTCTGTGGCAGGGGATAGGGAAACGAAGACAGCATACCTCTCCATCCACTCTGGCAGGGAGATAGGAACAGACACCACACTCTCCAATCACTCTGTGCAGGTAACAGGGTTAGGTTATGTTTCCACTTGCCTCTAAAGAAATGTGTATTTGATGTTACACATTTCTTATTGGTTAGTTCAACTTGATTCGACAATAAGGGTGTTGTGATTGGCCGCTTGCAGATAGGGGGAGATCGCGAACGTTCAGGTCTTCCAGTATGAAATGTGATGCAAGGGGTAGGTCACGTTCTGAATACTGGTTTTCTATTTCTATTTTACAATGTGTACATAAGTTTGCTGTACGTTACTGATTTTTATACATGTGGTGGGTATATTATGGTCTATTAGGGATTGAGGGGCTTTCTGGATGTGCTTTGGCAATGATTGGCTGTAAATAATTGTGTTAGCTAGCATACACCGATGTCATGGTCACATAAGCCGACGGCTAACACAAGTTGTCTTCAGCTACAGATTTGCCATCGACAGCCATCAACACTGTTAGTCCTTGCACAACTAACGTTCTTGTTTCCATTTAAACAACAGGTTATTACACATGTTATATTTTGTATTGTATTGTTGTATTTTGTCTCGCCCAGTATGGAAAATGTGATGCAGGATTTTGCCATCGACAAGCCATCAACACTGTTAAGTCCTGCACACTAACGTGCTGTTTTCCCATTTTAACACACAGCAGAAATAAATGATGCTCAACTGCGGACGCACTGGCCGAAGTTATTTATTTTGTGAAAACAAACGCATGGGGAAGTACATTATACATTCTGTTACCAGGGAGATAGGAAACAGACCATACCTCTCCATCACTCTGTCCAGGGAGATAGGAAAACAGACCATACCTCTCCATCACTCTGTGCAGAGATAGGAAACGGACCATACCTCTCCATCACTCTGTGCAGGAGAATAGGAAACAGACTATACCCTCTCCATCACTCTGTCCAGAGAGATATGGAACAGACTATACCTCTCCATCACTCTGTCCAGAGATAGGAAACATACAATACCTCTCCACACTCTGTCCAGGAGATAGGAAACAGACCATACCTCTCCATCACTCTCTATCCAGAGAGATAGGAAACAGACCATACCTCTCCATCACTCTGTGCAGGAGATAGGAAACAGACCATACCTCTCCATCACTCTGTCAGGGAAACAGACCATACCTCTCCATCACTCTGTGCAGGGAGATAGGAAACAGACCATACCTCTCCATCACTCTGTGCAGAGGAGATAGGAAACAGACCATACCTCTCCATCACTCTGTCCAGAGAGATAGGAAACAGACCATACCTTCCATCACTCTGTCCAGAGAGATAGGAAACAGACCATACCTTCCATCACTGTTCCAGGAGATAGGAAATAGACCATACCTCTCCATCACTCTGTCAGGGATATAGAAAACAGACCATACCTCTCCATCACTCTGTCCAGGAGATAATAGGAAACAGACCATACCTCTCCATCAACTTTGTCAGGGAGATAGGAAACAGACCATACCTCTCCATCACTCTGTCCAGAGAGATAGGAAACAGACATATACTCTCCATCACTCTGTCCAGAGAGATAAGAACTTACTATACCTCTCCATCACTCTGTCCAGGGAGATAGGAAACAGACCATACCTCTCCATCACTCTGTCAGAGAGATAGGAAACAGACCATACCTCTCCATCACTCTGTGCAGGGAGATAGGAAACAGGCCATACTTCTCCATCACTCTGTCCAGGGAAACAGACCATACCTCTCCATCACTCTGTCCAGAGAGATAGGAAACAGACCATACACCTTCTTCCACACTCATGTCCAGGGAGATAGAAACAGGCCATACCTCTCCATCACTCTGTCCAGGAAACAGACCATACCTCTCCATCACCTGTCCAGGGAAACAGACCATACCTCTCCATCACACTGTCCAGGAAACAGACCATACCTCTCCATCACTCTGTCCAGGAAACAGACCATACCTCTCCGTCACTCTGTTGCAGGAAACAGACCATACCTTTCCATCACCACTGTCCAGGGAAACAGACCAATACCTCTCCATCACTCTGTCCAGGGAAAACAGACCATACTCCATCACCGTGGACCTCTCCATCACTCTGTCCAGGGAAACAGACCATACCTCTCCATCACTCTGTCCAGGGAAACAGACCATACCTCTCCATCACTCTGTCCAGGGAAACAGACCATACCTCTCCATCACTCTGTCCAGGCGATTAGAGGTGATAAAGAAGAAGAGATCTCAAATTGGATTTTCATTTTCTATGGGTTTAATAAAAAATAATGATTTATTTAATTTTCAGAAAATGATCTCATAGTGCATAAAAATCAAAACAGAAAACAACACATTTAAATTGAGATGGTGTGAGATGGAGATTGAAGTCTATATTTGGTTTGGGATGAAAGCCTGAGTTGATGAAAGCCTGAGTTGAGGCAGTTTGGATTGGAAATGCAGTGTACTTCAGGGGAAGGGACATCGATGGTAGAGCCAGAGAGAAACAAAGACAATCTGACAAACAGGCCTGTAGCGCTTCATCAGGGCACCACAGCTGCTTTTACCATGGTCAGTTCTCCATAGGACCCGTTCCTCCGTAGGTACTGGTCCTCCATAGGACCGTCTCCGTACTGGTCTCCATAGACCGTCCTCGTAGTACTGGTCCTCCATAGGACCGCTCCTCCGTAGGTACTGGTCCTCCATAGGACCCGTCCTCCGTAGGTACTGGTCCTCCATAGGACCCGCTCCTCCGTAGGTACTGGTCCTCCATAGGACCCGTCCTCGTAGGTACTGGTCCTCCATAGGACCCGCTCCTCCGTAGGTACTGGTCCTCCATAGGACCCGCTCCTCCGTAGGTACTGGTCCTCCATAGGACCCGCTCCTCCGTAGGTACTGGTCCTCCATAGGACCGCTCTCCGTAGTACGTCCTCATAGGACCGTCCTCCGTAGGTACTGGTCCTCCCATAGGACCCGCTCCTCCGTAGGACTGGTCTCCATAGGACCCGTTCCTCCGTAGTACTGGTCCTCCATAGGACCCGCTCCTCCGTAGGTATGGTCCTCCATAGACCCGCTCCTCGTAGGTATTGGTCCTCCATAGGACCCGTCCTCCGTAGGTACTGTCCTCCATAGGACCCGCTCCTCCTAGGTACTGTCCTCCATAGGACCCGCTCCTCCGTAGGTATGGTCCTCCATAGGACCGCTCCTCCGTAGTACTGGTACTCCATAGGACCCGTCCTCCGTAGGTACTGGTCCTCCATAGGACCGCTCCTCCATAGGTGCTGTCCTCCATAGTACCCGCTCCTCGTAGGTACTGGTCCTCCATAGGACCCGCTCCCCGTAGTACTGTCCTCCATAGACCCGCTCCTCCGTAGGTACTGGTCCTCCATAGTACCCGCCTCCTCCGTAGGTACTGGTCCTCCATAGGACCCGCTCCTCCGTAGGTACTGGTCCTCCATGCCAAACATATAGCACCCACCTGGGTGATGCCATGGTTGCTGAAAAGCACACGAAAAGCCACACATCTTGGCAGCAGTTAACCTTTTACTGCAGGGCTAAATCAGGGCCACACAGAGTGTTTCTTAGTAGTCTTAAATAAATCTACTTTGAAAACAAAAGCATACACTCACACACAATGGTTATGGACTTAAAATAAAGAAGAAACCTGCACCGTGTCATATATAGTTGAAATGTATTGAAAATTTTTAGTTAACATCCCAATATTACACTATATATACATCACAGAAGACTGAAATCTATTTTTTTTAAACTTTGACACAGAAACACCGGATTTTAGTCAAAGTTTTTGAATKAATGTTTACTAATGATGAAATGATAAAAACTATTCTGCCATCTCTGGACACAGCATGCTGTACTTGTTGTTATTCTTCCTGACAGAYGAAACAATAAAGCCAGGGCTACATTATTTAAATCCAAACAGCCAGCTAGCTAGCTATAAGMCAAAAATATTGACTTTTCATCCCAATTCTTCAACTCTGAGAGTCAAGAYCATGAGATGTAAGTGATCAAMCCCCAGAGGAGTCAAACCCCCCAAAAGTATTTTAATAATGAAACRAAAAACACAAAAAATAACAAAATGATTTACACCATTTACAGAGCTCTCTGCCTWGAAGACCTCACGGTGCGACGGCCACMACGGAAGTGGTCTTTGAGAAAATAAAATGGCTGCCAGGCTCATTGGTAGTGCTGGAGCATTGGGAGGCAGATACAACCCAGAGCCACCATGCACCTGCACCCACTTCAATAAATGTTTCATCTCTTTCCCTCCGCAGCCAAGAACTGCTCCTACTTCAAACACTTCACTAAGGAAGAAGAGGCCAAAGGGTTCGAAGCCAAAACTCAGAAAGGTGAGTTCTCTCTCTCCTTCGTTACAGGCTTCYGGTGAATGAGCCACAGTGCAACACAAGGTTTTGTAAAAAAAATATTTTTTTAATACATTCGGTCAGTTTCACCACTGTGAAATTCTCTGTGGYGATTTTAAGCAATTTACAACTTGAGTTTGAGTTGTAAATTGAGTAATACATGAGTACAATTCCCTCAAATATGGTGCATTTCCTTAAATATCAGAACTGCAAATCCTTGTTTTCATGCAATGAGGGGCCTATGCTGTAGAGGGGGAGGCATGGTGAATATGAATGAGATGTATACTATGTGTCTATGGTACTGCTCATTGGGCTCTCAGCATGACAATAAAACACATTCAGTCAAAACACAGACATGAATGGTACCCTCTGTGATTGGCAAACACTTTCTCTCTCCCTTTCCCTTTCCCACACACACACACACACACACACACACACACACACACACACACACACACACACACACACACACACACACACACACACACACACACACACACACACACACACACACACACACACACACCAGACGTGCCTGCTATTAGTTATTACGCTTCAGGGGAAAAAACGAGTTCTTTCCGCATCTCACATTGCTCTTCTCAAAACAGATGCTATTCTAGGAGACTACTGCAGACCCCGTACAAATATACATTGTTGTGTGCAGAGTATGCTATAAGCATGATAACACTCATTAAGACAGACAGGTAGGAAGCTAGCATGGCTAGCCATCAGTAGGATTTACTGGTTGAAGGTGAAGTAACTTTTGAGTGTAATGGAGTTGACTGGTGACATTTGTACAGGAGCTAGAATCCAGTTCTAATGAAACATGTTTTAATTATGTGTGTCCTTATTGTAATGAATACGATGGGAGACAGAGAGCTGGTTTAAAGCGCAGGGCGCAGCAGGTGTTTTATTGTAAAGGACCACAGGAGGAGGCAGGTAGCAGGGTCCAGGGACAGGTAGAAGGTCATACACAGGGGGTCCAAAAAGGCAACAGTACTGTCAKGGAAAAGGCTAGTAACGTCGTCCGGGAGATCAGGCAATATGTTGATAACAGGAAATCCAATAGGCTAAAGTACAGGTAGGGAATAGGCAAAAGGTGTCGTTAGTGAGGCAGGCAAAAACTATCATACACAGGAGGAGTAAATTACGGGAAAAACAGAGCTCCAAATAGAAGTGTGTCACAAAACAAACAATACCTCACAATGATGGGGTGCAAAGAACTGAACTAAATAGTGTGTGATAATGACATACAGGTGTGTGAACAGGTGATCAGAATTCAGGTGATTGGGATCTGGAGAGTGAGCTGCGTTCAGGGGATCTATGTGTTTGAGAGTGTGAGCTGGAAAGTGGGCTGGAAAGTGAATTGCGTTCCGGGGATCTATGTGTTTGAGAGTGAGGATTCTGCACTGCTTTTAACGGAGGAAAGGTTGCTTCCGTCCCCTCTCATCCCTGCTTGCGTGAATTTAGTTGAAAACATCACTTTGCCATGTGGACCTATTGGCTGTGCCTATGTCCCAAATGCCTCTACGGACTCTGGTCAAAAGTAGTGCACTACTGTATATAAGGAATAGGGTGCCATTTGGGACGCAGCCATAATAATCCTTAGCAGGTCGGTAKCACAGGCAGAGGCAGCCCACCCTAACGTCTGAGGTCACACGCATGTAGACACAGATTGTATGTCTCCCTCTGTGTCTCTCCACAGCCAAGCCATGACAAAAGTAGCTACTTGAGTGGAACGATCACGCTTATTTCACGCTCCATGCTCTCCTGCTGCTCAGTCAGGGCGTTACGACGGGAAAGTGAGCCCTGGCTTATCGTAATCTGTACAATGGGCCTGGAGGATTGGAGGGGGGGGTTAGAGAGGAGAGTCGAATGAGTCACCTGGAGACAAGGCTTTCTTCATCACTCCTCTGCTAGAAGCAGTGCTAATAGACCGTTTTAGTGTATTGTAGCATGGTTAAACCGGAGTGAATGCTGAGCTCAGTGAAACAGTGGGGATCGCACCATTCAGTCTGCTGGTTCAACCAGGCTAACTATATAGTCAGTGATGGTTAAGGAAGACACTGTTTAAGAGGGCAATCTGCTGTATTCTCTTCATGCTGATTAAGGTTAATTGGAGGGGGGATGGGTTAGTGGGAGTTCCGATGCCTTAGAATGGGAGATAGGTTACAGTAAGAACTGAATGATTTTCTGTTGGAAATCAAAATGGAAAGATAAACAGATTGAGGGCCCCTGATCCTCCAAAATGCTTGACTTSAGGATCCTTCTTTCTAGCATTACAATACAAAACATTACAATACAAAACCTCAAAGTTGACTCATTAGCACTGTCATAAACAATGTTAAACTGTCCATGGCCATGTTCATTTTTCAGTAAGGCACACCKTAGCAAAACGTTTTGCAACAGAAAAATGGAAATATGTGTTCTTATTGGACAAGTTGAGGTAGTATCTCCCCATTTTCTCTCCTCTGAAAAGAATCCAGGTTAACTCCCTTTCTCTCCCTCTCCCTCTCTCTCTCTCTCTCTCTCTCTCTCTCTCTCTCTCTCTCTCTCTTTCTTTCTTTCTTTCTTTCTCTCTCACTCTATCTTTCTCACTCTCTCTCTCACTCTCAGAGTACAACCTCTCAGCTGCGGCCATCGCTGTGTTCAGCCTGGCCTTCATGACCCTGGGGTCGCTCTGTGTCGTGTGCTCCTTCGGGAAGGGGAGGGACTACCTGCTGAGGCCTGCTGGGATGTTCTTTGCCTTCGCAGGTCAGACACATCTACTTTGACTGAGATATTCATGTCATACATCAGGCATGACTACAAAGAACAGTGTACATTTTTCTGCCTGTCCATCCAGGTTCATCAGTTATTTGTTCATTTGTTCGTTAGTTCGTTAATTAGTTTGTTCTTTCCGTCTCCCCATCCGTCCGTCTGTCTGCACATCCATCCCACCTGTACCCCTTCTCCCTCTAGGTCTCTGCATCATCATCTCTGTTGAGGTGATGCGGAACTCCACCAAGCGGATGATTGACAGCGAGGAGACCGTCTGGGAACAGTACTACTACTCCTGGTCATTTGAATGTGCCTGCACCTCCTTCGTCCTCCTGGTCTTCAGTGGCCTCAGCCTGTTGATCATCTCCATGCCCCAGATGCCACGCAACCCCTGGGAGACCTGTGATTGACAGCGAGGAGACCGTCTGGGAACAGTACTACTACTCCTGGTCATTTGAATGTGCCTGCACCTCCTTCGTCCTCCTGGTCTTCAGTGGCCTCAGCCTGTTGATCATCTCCATGCCCCAGATGCCACGCAACCCCTGGGAGACCTGTATGGACGCAGAGCCAGACTCCATGGAGCCCTTAGACTAGTAGTAGTAGATCAGATTAGACCTGCCCAGATCAACCCCTGGGAGACCTGTATGGAACACAGAGCCAGACCCTCCATGGAGCCTTAGAACTAGTAGTAGTAGATCAGATTAGACCTGCCAGATCAACCCCTGGGAGACCTGTATGACAAGAGCCAGACTCCATGGAGCCCTTAGACTAGTAGTAGTAGATCAGATTAGACCTGCCAGATCAACCCCTGGGAGACCTGTATGGACATAGAGCCAGACTCCATGGAGCCCTTAGACTAGTAGTAGTAGATCAGATTAGACCTGACCAGATCAACCCCTGGGAGACCTGTATGGACAAGAGCAGACTCCATGGAGCCCTTAGACTAGTAGTAGTAGATCAGATTAGACCTGCCAGATCAACCCCTGGGAGACCGTATGGACATAGAGCCAGACTCCATGTAGCCCTTAGACTAGTAGTAGTAGATCAGATTAGACCTGCCCAGATCAACCCCTGGGAGACCTGTATGGACAAGAGCCAGACTCCATGGAGCCCTTAGACTAGTAGTAGTAGATCAGATTAGACCTGCCCAGATCAACCCCTGGGAGACCTGTATGCACACAGAGCCAGACTCCATGGAGCCCTTAGACTAGTAGTAGTAGATCAGATTAGACCTGCCCAGATCAACCCCTGGGAGACCTGTATGGACAAGAGCCAGACTCCATGAGCCCTTAGACTAGTAGTAGTAGATCAGATTAGACCTGCCAGATCAACCCTGGGAGACCTGTAGGACAAGAGCCAGACTCCATGGAGCCTTAGACTAGTAGTAGACTCCATTAGAACAGACCAGATCAGAAAGATTGAAACAGAACTGACCAGACTATTCTAGACCAGTGGAATCTTCAACAAAGGCTGCCAAAAACATACATGTTTTTAGAATCCAACTGAAGATAAACTAAATTGAGGCTGGTGGTGGGGCACGAGTTAAGGATACAGAGGATGAGAGTGGGGCACCCCGCCTAAGTAGTGGTAGAAGGGGAAACACTGCACTACACTGCTTGTTTTAAGTGTACAGAATAAAGATGTAAGGCAGGATCTCTGAGCAGTCCTCGAGGGCCACAGATTATCCTTTCTTTGGTCCTTAACTGATACATTTCTGTCATTGATTGCGGAGAGTGTCCGTCTCCTGGTCATATCATCCGTTACTAAGCAACAGACACTGTGGCACTTGAGGACTGCCTGATATAGGGTGCGTTAGTAAATTCACCATGGCAACTTACTTCGATTTCAGACCCCTCTGGTTGGAGAGTGCCAGAGCGCAGAATAATTTATGAATTTACGAACTGCCTAAACCCGGTTGTTATGACAGATGTAAGTAAATATTGGCTAAAAAACAGAATTAAATTGTTGCCAGTAACACAGAGTCACTAACCCTCTTGATAACATGAAAACACTCTAGCACTTCTACCAGCTCTGCAAGGGTGAGTAACATGTTCAGGAGGTGTTCTCTCATTTGTGTCTGGAAGTAGATAGCAAGCACGCTAAACAAGTTTAGCCAGTTGTCTTGGGTGCTTGACTGCCGAGTAAAAGTCAGAATGCTCAGATCACCCACACCTCGGCCAGAGTGTCCAGCGTGAGCTCTGAACGCTCCGAGAGCCAAACGCTCTGAATTTTCGAACACTCAAGCACACTCCGAGTGCACTCTGACACTCTAAAGTGAATTTACAAACGCACCTATAATGTACAGTATTAAAATGTAACTGTTGCTATAAAGTGACCACAGAGACAGAAAGAGCTAAAAGAACATGGCAACATAGTGAGCTGCTACTCTGTGTAATTAATATAGTTTGAGCTGTCTTGTACACTTCTAATATACATTTCGCCTCTAGCGTTCTACATTTTTGTAATGAAATAAGTTAATGCTTTAATGAACGTTGCATTGTAATTTTCACCCCTCCAGGCAGCTACAAACAATGTTTATTTTATTACATGTATCAATGGATTAAACCATATTGAAGCTCCAGTGCAATGCCTGTACACGGATCTACTGTATTAGTTAGGGAGCTAACTGCTGTTTTGTTTACAGAGGACACGTAGAATGTACAGCGTGTATACAGTACTTGTATGTTTTAACATGGGCCTATGAAGATGATAGATATTATGTTGTTTTTTGTTCAATAGTAGCTTCACTCAAACAATCCATTGCAATCTAGCTTGAACACAAAACATTCAAGCCCACCACGTGATTATTGACAGATACATTGTCTCCACTGAATGGCAATATCTCGCATTGTGTACCTCTCCTCATATTGTATTCTCTCTCTCTCTCTCTCTCTCTCTCTCTCTCTCTCTCTCTCTCTCTTCTCTCTCTCTCTCTCTCTCTCTTCTCTCTCTCTCTTCTCTCTCTCTCTCTCTCTCCTCTCTCTCTCTCTCTCTCTCTCTCTCTCTGTTCTCTCTCTCGTCTCTCTCTCTCTCTCTCTCTCTCTCTCTCGTCTCTCTCGGTCTCTCTGTCTCTCGTCTCTCCTCCCCTCTCTGTCTCTGTCTGTGTGTGCACTTAAATCAAAAGATAGTGTGAGAATGTTTCAAGGCTTTTCTTTCTGTTGACACAGGACAGGTGTTGCATAATGAATTATCTTCAAAGTATTATAGCCAGCTGGACAAGCTAAATTGTGGTGATTTTCAGTCAACAAGCGACGGGCATGTTCTGTTTTTGGGCAACACTTTTGTGTAGGTACTGATTTCAATAGCTACAAAGCTGTAATGTTCTGTGCTGACAGATTCAAGTACATCTAAACACGAAACATCCCTTGTTCTCACCCATCTAAGCACCTAACCCATTGTTTTGTACCAGGTTCTCTGACAGGTACAGTATATATATATTTTCTGCAAGGCCTAACCATTGCTGTTTCGCTGTAAGCATATGTCATAGAGTTATTAAAGATGCAATCTGGAGTTCAAACAACAACAAAGATCACCCATCCACTGATTTGTTAAACAGCTTAGGGATAGGACTCGAGATACAATATGTAACTACTCTCAATGTATAGACAGAGCTATGGATGCAAGGACTGGCCATCCTTTAGATCAATGATAGTTTTAATCATGTTTTGAGGATATACAGTGTATGAAAAAAAGCTTATATTTTGGGTTCTGATGTGGTATGACAGTTGAACCAAGCTAATGAGGCATTTCAATGGGAATTAAAACAAATAATAACGGATGTCTCTATCACAGATTGCTCCTTTAAACAGAGATATATTTGACATATATAGACCTTATCTTTCTTCCCTCAGCCAGAAACCCCACAGCTTCATCTCTAACCCACCATGACACGCTTTCACTTCTATTTCATTCAGAAAGCTGTTCTAGATTGAGAGAAACATTTTCTAAACGCTCCATAAACATGGCAACTTGGAGGTCATGGCTTCTGTGAGAAGAAGCCGTAATGGATGCAGAACACTGACCTGCATCCTAAATGGCACCCTATTCCCTATACAGTGCACTACTTTTGACCAGAACCCAATTGGTGCCATTTGGGAAACAGCACACTGAAATCACAAATCATTTCTAGCTCTGCTCCCCTCAGAGCCAATGTTCACCAGCAGACAGACAGCTAGCTTAAAGTAGTAGGATGTGTCCCTGTCTGTCTGCAGTGGACCCAGGCAGCAGAACACGCCTCTCTACTTTTAACCCTCTAGCTGCTGTAGCACATCCGTTCTGTTACCTGGGCTACATCCTAAATGGCACCCTATTCCCTTTATAGTGCATTCAATTTGACCAGGGTCCATAGTCAAAAGTAGTCCACTATATAGGGAATAGGGTGCCATTTGGTACGCAGCCTCTGTCGCAGTGAACCCAAGCAGCAGCACGCATGTCTCTGTACCTTTAGAACTTAAAGGGTTCTTCGTTTGTCCCCATAGATAACATAGATAACYGTTAGAACTAAAAGRGTTCTTCGTTTGTCCCCATAGATAACATAGATAACCGTTAGAACTAAAAGAGTTCTTCGTTTGTCCCCAAGAACCCTTTGGGGTGAAAGAGGTTTTACTAAGAACCTGCTAGTGGTGAAAATGTTCCACATAGAACCTTAGTGGAAAGGTATTAGTGGAAGGGTTCCACTTGGAACCAAAAATAGTTATTTTCAAACTGATGAACCTTTTCTGGTTCTAGGTAGCACCTTATTTTCTAAAAGTGTACCCTGTCAGTTTCCAACACATCATCCCTGTCATACACACAAGTGTTCGGTTTTTCAAAAAGAATGATAAAACCAAGCTTCAGTTCTTCAGGTGTTAATGATCAAACTCCCCCACTTGATTACAACTTAATGAAATCGAGTTTTATAAATGATTAGTGTCATGTAGAWTAATGATTAATGTACTCATAAACACCACGGCACAAATGCATTAAATGCACAGAAACACGTAATCACTTTATTTGGATTTTCCCATGGATAGAGAGTACGTACCTATTCCCCATCACAACAGGGACTGACCGGGACCAGAATGTCATACCAGGCCATGTTCTCCCTCAAGTCCCTCATTATTAGCCTAATACTGATCATTATGCGTGAAATGTAGACCAGCCCAATGAGCTACAGATGAACCAGTGTAGATCAGCCCACTGAGCTACAGATGAATCAATGTAGACCAGCCCACTGAGCTACAGATGAACCAGTGTAGACCAGACACTGAGCTACAGATGAACCAGTGTAGACCAGACACTGAGCTACAGATGAACCAGTGTAGACCAGCCCACTGAGCTACAGATGAACCAGTGTATACCAGCCCACTGAGCTACAGATGAACCAGTGTAGACCAGCCCACTGAGCTACAGATGAACCAGTGTAGACCAGCCCACTGAGCTACAGATGAACCAGTGTAGACCAGCCCACTGAGCTACAGATGAACCTGTGTAGACCAGCCCACTGAGCTACAGATGAACCTGCCCGAGCTGCCCTTTCTGCATCACAGTGAGCTTCTCAGTAAAATCAGAAGGCCATGTCAGGTAACACACAACTAACTGGCAGAGAGAGACATTAGTGGTCTGTAACAGAGATAGACAGAAGATGATGTAAACTTGTAAAGAGGTTTGGGAGAAGTGGATTCGCAGAAAACCAATTGCCATGAGTGTGATAAGTCCTCTGCATGTCTTTTGCAGGTATCAACTGACATGGTTTTGACAGATCCACATTTGACACCAGAGCAGTTTGAGGTCTTTAGTGGAAAGACTAGCTTTGACAGAGAGTGACTGAGGAGATATGAGAGACTGAACAAGAGATACACATTCGGAGGGAAACATGGATGCACTCACAAAAGTAGATGATTTCAGTTTCTTCAGGTGTTAATGATCAAACTCCCCCACTTGATTACAACTTAATGAAATCGAGTTTTATAAATGATTAGTGTCATGTAGAATAATGATTAATGTACTCATAACACCACGGCACAAATGCATTAAATGCACAGATACACGTAATCACTTTATATTTGGATTTTCCATGGATAGAGAGTACGTACCTATTCCCATCACACAGGACGGACTGCAGTTTGAGGTCTTTAGTGAAAGACTAGCTTTGACAGAGAGTGCAGAGGAGATATGAGAGACTGAACAAGAGATACACATTCGGAGGGAAACATGGACGCACTCACGCATGTGTACGGATGCACTCACACGGGTGCACGGACGCACACACACACACACACACACACACACACAACACACAACAACACCACACACACACACCACACACACACACACACACACACACACACACACACACACACACACACACACACAACACACACACACACACACACACACACCACACACACAACCACACACACACAATACTAGTACGATCTCTGATGATGATATAGAGAACATCAGACAAGATTCTGTACTGTATTTTTCATTATTTGAGATGTGGTCACAAAAATATTTTGGTGATTCCTCGAAAACAGTTATGTTTTTGTAAGCTTCACTTTCAGCTGATTGTGTTTTTTATTCAGCAAACAGGACAGGTATCAACTAGCTGTGGATCACACAACATCAAGTTTGAAACATGGTACAGTACAGTACACAGTACCAATTTAATAGTCAAGAGAAATCCTATGTCCTATGAACGAGTCATATCCCCATTAGAATGACAAACAGTCACATTGAAACCATCAGTGTTGTATTCCATATACATCCCCATTAGAATGACAAACAGTCACATTGAACCATCAAGTTGTATTCATATCACATCCCCATTAGAATGACACAGTCACATTGAACCATCAAGTTGTATCCATATCACATCCCCATTAGAATGACAAACAGTCACATTGAAACCATCAAGTTGTATTCCATACACATCCCCATTAGAATGACAAACAGTCACATGAACACAATCAAGTTGTATTCCATATCACATCCCCATTAGAATGACAAACAGTCATGCGAACACATCAGTTGTATCATTCATACATCCATTAGAATGACAAACAGTCACATTGAAACCATCAAGTTGTATTCCATATCACATCCCCATTAGAATACAAACAGTCACATTGAAACCATCAAGTTGTATTCCATATCACATCCCCATTAGAATGACAAACAGTCACATTGAAACATCAAGTTGTATTCCATATCACATCCCATTAGAATGACACACAGTCACATTGAAACCATCAAGTTGTATTCCATATCACATCCCCATTAGAATGACAACAGTCACATTGAAACATCAAGTTGTATTCCATATCACATCACCATTAGAATGACAAACAGTCACATTGAAACCATCAAGTTGTATTCCATATCACATCCCCATTAGAATGACAAACAGTCATGCTGAAACCAATAGTTGTATTCCATATCATATCCCCATTAGAATGACAAACAGTCACATTGAAACCATCAAGTTGTATTCCATATCATATCCCCATTAGAATGACACACAGTACATTGAAACCATCAGTTGTATTCCATATCACATCCCTTAGAATGACAAACAGTCACATTGAAACCATCAAGTTGTATTCCATATCACATCCCCATTAGAATGACAAACAGTCACATTGAAACCATCAAGTTTATTCCATATCACACTCACCATTAGAATGACAACAGTCACATTGAAACCATCAAGTTGTATTCCATATCACATCCCCATTAGAATGACACAGTCACATTGAAACCATCAAGTTGTATTCCATATCACATCCCCATTAGAATGACAAACAGTCACATTGAAACCATCAAGTTGTATTCCATATCACATCCCTCATTGAATGACACAACAGTCACATTTGAAACCATCAAGTTGTATTCCATATCACATCCCCATTAGAATGACAAACAGTCATGCTGAACCATCAAGTTGTATTCCATATCACATCATTAGAATGACAAACAGTCACATTGAAACCATCAAGTTGTATTCATATCACATCCCCATTAGAATGACAACAGTCATGCTGAAACCATCAAGTTGTATTCCATATCATATCCCCATTAGAATGACAAACAGTCACATTGAAACCATCAAGTTGTTATCCATATCACATCCCCATTAGATGACAAACAGTCACATTGAAACCATCAAGTTGTATTTTATCACATCACCATTAGAATGACAAACAGTCATGCTGAAACCATCAAGTTGTATTCCATATCATATCCCCATTAGAATGACACACAGTCACATTGAAACCATCAAGTTGTATTCCATATCACATCCCCATTAGAATGACAAACAGTCACATTGAAACCATCAAGTTGTATTCCATATCACATCCCATAGAATGCAAACAGTCACATTGAAACCATCAAGTTGTATTCCATATCACATCCCCATTAGAATGACAAACAGTCACATTGAAACCATCAAGTTGTATTCCATATCACATCACCATTAGAATGACAAACAGTCACATTGAAACCATCAAGTTTGTATTCCATATCACATCCCCATTAGAATGACAACAGTCATGCTGAAACCATCAAGTTGTATTCCATATCACATCCCCATTAGAATGACAAACAGTCACATTGAAACCATCAAGTTGTATTCCATATCACATCCCCATTAGAATGACAAACAGTCACATTGAAACCATCAAGTTGTATTCCATATCACATCACCATTAGAATGACAAACAGTCATGCTGAAACTATCAAGCAACCTAAAACTCAAGGTCATTGGCCACAGATAAAATTATGTCAAATCACGTTATATGTACAATAGCTTTGATTGGACTGATGTCAACATCATTCTTTCAAAATCTTAACTAGCAGTCACCATCATGAATCAAGTCGACAATCTCCTGGCAAATCCTTTCTAATCCTTGTCATATGAAGAGAAATAATGAAGAGAAATTATAGCTAAAACGTACCGGTGCTCATCGGCCATTGGATAGAAACAGGTCAATTGACCAATGAGTGGTTTGGAAGGATAGTGGCTAACTGCAAGCATGGATGTGTGTCCCAAGTCTGGATTTAAGGGTCTCTTTTTCAAGCTTAAAATGATAAACATTCAACATTGGCCATGCTGTCAATACAGCATGATTTCTGCCGCACTCCAAACAACTGTTAACTCAGAACTGGGAAATCTGACTTCAGGGAGTTCAAGACAACTGGGAACTCGGGGGGAAACGAGCTCCGACTAGGAAATAGGTTTTGAACTGTCATCCAACTCAGATTTGTATGTCGGGAACTCAGGCCCGTTTCTAGAGCTACGACCTAAAGATAAATGACGTCATTATGATTCAACCTTGTTATTTTGAAAGTTCCCAGTTGTCTTGAAAGCACCATAAATCCAGGGAATGCCAGACTTTGATGACAAAGTTTGATGACAAAATTTGCCCACGAAGGACTGCCGCGCCCTCTTCCTGTTCAAGTGAGACACAAGAGGGGAGTCCAAAAATGTCTTGTATGCTGCTGCATAAATAATGTCATATGCCAGGGAGATATGTACAGTAACTCAAGTACGCCTAATTGATCATCTATAGATTTATCAGTTGCACGCTGACTGTACACGGTGGTGAAAATAGGTTATCCATGTCAGTCAAAGAGAATCAAATCAAATTTATTTATAAAGCCCTTCTTACATCAGCTGATATCTCAAAGTACTGTACAGAAACCCAGTTTAAAACTCCAAACAGCAAGCAATGCAGGTGTAGAAACACGTATCTTAGTTTTCTTTTAGAGTTTGGTTCTCCATTCTTTCTGTGTTTACTCTCCGCCATGTTTTCTTTTGACTGCGTTGGTAGTGTTTTCTATAAAATGTTATAGCCTTACAGTTGTTTTGAGTTATTATCCAGTTTGGATGTTGTTGCCCACTAGGGAGCAGATCAGCATGAAAGTACTATTATTTGGTAAGTATTAGGGACATTTAGAGACATAAGCTTTTTCACGAGGCATTTACAAGACATTCTGCACCGCCATCTGCAGTCCGCCATGATATCTCTCCCCAACACACAGTATTGGTCAGTGGTGACTTGGGCTAAATTGGAGCGGCTGTCCAGTAATGAGGTAGTGCTCTTGTTTTGATTGGTAGAGGACTATGACTCGCAAGAAGCCTCATTTTATCCACTCCACTGACCTCAGCTCCTCTCCTTCTGGCCCTCGGCCTACACTCTCTCTCTCTCGCTCTATCTAGCTGTTTTCCAGCCTCGTCTCTAATGT
>NC_036853.1:35209476-35229195 GCF_002910315.2 Salvelinus sp. IW2-2015 | reverse complement strand
ACGGGTGCACGGACGCACACACACACACACACACACACACACACACACACACACACACCAACACACACACACACACACACACACCACACACACACACACACAAATACACACAACACACACACACACACACACACACACACACACACAACACACACAACACACTATCCCCATTAGAAATGACAAACAGTCAATTGAAACCATTAAGTTGTATTCCATATCACATCCCCAATTAGAATGACAAACAGTCACATTGAAACACCATCAAGTTGTATTCCATATCACATCCCCATTAGAATGACAAACAGTCATCTGAAACCATCAAGTTGTATTCCATATCACATCCCCATTAGAATGACCAAACAGTCACATTGAAACCATAAGTTGTATTCCATATCACATCCCCATTAGAATGACAAAAGTCACATTGAACCATCAAGTTGTATTCCATATCACATCCCCAATTAGAATGACAAACAGTCACATTGAAACCATCAAGTTGTATTCCATATCACATCCCCATTAGAATGACAAACAGTCACATTGAAACCATCAAGTTGTATTCCATATCACATCCCCATTAGAATGACAAACAGTCACATTGAAACCATCAAGTTGTATTCCATATCACATCCCCATTAGAATGACAAACAGTCACATTGAAACCATCAAGTTGTATTCCATATCACATCCCATTAGAATGACAAACAGTCACATTGAAACCATCAAGTTGTATTCCATATCACATCCCCATTAGAATGACAAACAGTCATGCTGAAACCATCAAGTTGTATTCCATATCACATCCCCATTAGAATGACAAACAGTCACATTGAACATCAAGTTGTATTCCATATCACATCCCCATTAGAATGACAAACAGTCACATTGAAACCATCAAGTTGTATTCCATATCACATCACCATTAGAATGACAAACAGTCATGCTGAAACTATCAAGCAACCTAAAACTCAAGGTCATTGGCCACAGATAAAATTATGTCAAATCACGTTATATGTACAATAGCTTTGATTGGACTGAGTCAACATCATTCTTTCAAAATCTTAACTAGCAGTCACCATCATGAATCAAGTCGACAATCTCCTGGCAAATCCTTTCTATCCTTGTCATATGAAGAGAAATAATGAAGAGAAATTATAGCTAAAACGTACCGGTGCTCATCGGCCATTGGATAGAAACAGGTCAATTGACCAATGAGTGGTTTGGAAGGAATCAGTGGCTAACTGCAAGCATGGATGTGTGGTCCCAAGTCTGGAATTTAAGGTCCTGGTCAATCAGCATGATTTCTGCCGCACTCCAAACAACTGTTAACTCAGAACTGGAAATCTGACTTCAGGGAGTTCAAGACAACTGGGAACTCGGGGGGAAACAGAGCTCCGACTAGGAAATAGGTTTTGAACTGTCATCCAACTCAGATTTGTATGTCGGGAACTCAGGCCCGTTTCTAGAGCTACGACCTAAAGATAAATGACGTCATTATGATTCAACCTTGTTATTTTGAAAGTTCCCAGTTGTCTTGAAAGCACCATAAATCCAGGAATGCCAGACTTTGATGACAAAGTTGATGACAAAATTTGCCCACGAAGGACTGCCGCGCCCTCTTCCTGTTCAAGTGAGCACAGCACAAGGAGGGGAGTCCAAAAATGTCTTGTATGCTGCTGCATAAATAATGTCATATGCCAGGGAGATATGTACAGTAACTCAAGTACGCCTAATTGATCATCTATAGATTTATCAGTTGCACGCTGACGTACACGGTGGTGAAAATAGGTATCCATGTCAGTCAAAGAGAATCAAATCAAATTTATTTATAAAGCCCTTCTTACATCAGCTGATATCTCAAAGTACTGTACAGAAACCCAGTTTAAAACTCCAAACAGCAAGCAATGCAGGTGTAGAAACACGTATCTTAGTTTTCTTTTAGAGTTTGGTTCTCCATTCTTTCTGTGTTTACTCTCCGCCATGTTTTTCTTTTGACTGCGTTGTAGTGTTTTCTATAAAATGTTATAGCCTTACAGTTGTTTTGAGTTATTATCCAGTTTGGATGTTGTTGCCCACTAGGGAGCAGATCAGCATGAAAGTACTATTATTTGGTTGTTTCGTTCCCTCTTTCTTACTCTCTCTCTCAGTTCAATTCAAGGGCTTTATTGGCATGGGAAACATATGTTAACATTGCCAAAGCAAGTGAAGTAGATCATAAACGAAAGTGAAATAAACAATAAAAATGTACAGTAAACATTACACTTACAGAAGTTTCAAAAGAACAAAACATTTAAAATGTCATATTAAGTCTATATACAGCGTTGTAACGATGTGCAAATTGTTAAAGTACAGAAGGGAAAATAAGTAAACATGGTGTTACAATGGTGTTTGTCCTTCACTGGTTGGGTTGCCCTTTTCTTGTGGCAACAGGTCACAAATCTTGCTGCTTTGATAGCACACAGTGGTATTTCACCCAGTAGATATGGGAGTTTATTAAAATTGGATTTGTTTTTGAATTCCTTGTGTATCTGTGTAATCTGAGGGAAATATGAGTCTCTAATATGGTCATACATTTGGCAGGAGGTTAGGAAGTGCAGCTCAGTTTCCACCTAATTTTGTTGGCAGTGTGCACCTAGCCTGTCTTCTCTTGAGAGCCAGGTTTGCCTACGGTGGCCTTTCTCAATAGCAAGGCTATGCTCTCTCTCTCTCACTGTCTTTCTCTCATTATCTTCAGTACACCAACTCTCTCTCCCCCTTGCTGTTCCTCTCTCATTGTTCTTTCTCTGTATCTCTGTATCTCTCCATTTTATCTGACTATCGCTTTGTTTCACTGTCATCACTCTCCCTCTCTCAATCTCTCTCCCTTGGGCCTGAGTGACACTGAACAAACACTTTGTTTCAATTTTTCTCTCTATCTCTCTCTCTGACTGACAGTGAACCATGGCTTTCGCTCTCTCTCCTCCTCCCTTCTGTTTTTATCTCAATATCAAATCATTTATGGGTAACAATTAAGTACGCAGTTGTTTAAAGTTATTTAGTAAAAATACTTTAAAGTACTACTTAAGTTGTTTTTTGGGGTATCTGAACTTTACTTTACTATTTATATTTTTGACAACTTTTACTTTTACTTCACTACATTCCTAAAGAAAATAATGTACTTTTTACTCCATACATTTTCCCTGACACCCAAAAGTACTCGTTATGTTTTCAATCCCCAAGTCAAGAACAGACTATGAGAGGCACACAGTACTACATATTGTAGAACCATGGCTACTTGGAACTCGATTCCGCATCAGGTACCTGATGCAAGCAGTAGAAACAGATRAAAAAAAGCTTATGAAAATACACCTTATGKAAYAACGGGGACTGTGAAGAGACACACACACAGGCACAGACACATATACATGATAAGACATACACTTTATACACACATACACATGGATTTTGTATTGTAGATTTGTGATAGTGGAGTAGTGGCCTGAGGGCACACACTTAATGTGTTATGAAAAGTGTTATGAAATTTAATGTCATTAAATATTTTAAATTTGATAGAATTGCCTTAATGTTGCTGGACCCCAGGAAGAGTAGCTTCTGCCTTGCCAGCAGCTAATGGGGATCCTTAATAAATACAAATATAAATGGTTATAAGGACAGACAAATGGTCCAATTCAAACACTATCAAGAGAACATCCCTGGTCACCCCTACTGTCTCTGATCTGGCGGACTCACTAAACTATGTTGGAGTGGGCCCCTGGAACTCCGAACACTTTAAAAACAAGAAAATGTGTGCGTCTTGCTTTGATTAATATAAGGAATTTGAAATTATTAATACTTGTACCTTTGATACACTATATTTTAGCAATTACATACTTTTGATACTCAAGTATATTTAAAATCAAATACTTTTAGATTTTTACTCAAGTAGTATTTTACTGGGTAACTTTTACTTAAGTACTTTCTATTAAGGTATCTTTAACTTTTACTCAAGTATGACATATGGGTACTTTTTCACCACTGGAAGTACCTTACTGGTACGTATGGTCAAAAATAAATATAAATAGCTCCTTAGCAAGAGCAATTTCTCAAGAAATCATTTTGCAGGATATCTCGGGTGGTCTGAGTGGGGGAGGGAAAAACTGAAAACGTCTGTTATTGGCAGAAGGTTGGAACTGTCTTTCTTATTGCAGGTCTATTAACACATTCAGCATGAAAGGGCCAAAATCCCATCCACCATAACAGTCTGACATTTCAGGCAGTCTTTTCAAACAGCTCTTACACAAGGTCATTATTAATAATTCTCACAATTCACAATATTATGTCCAACTCATAGTGTGGAAATATATATAAAACACAGGAAATCACGTTTTTGACTACACTGGGCCATTAACAAATGCTACACGGCCTTGGGCGAATTGTCACATGCTATCTAATATGACCTGTAGGTTAGGGAACAAAAACATCAAGAGGACAACACTACTTCTATATTCTCCATATAGAGCAGAGTAGCCTTCATGGATTGGTTGGTTGCTAAACTGCTCTCTGAWCTAGGAGAGAGAAGGGAACGCTGTTGAGTATGTTTACCCCTAACCACTGATACAGGGTCAGCTATTTCCATCCCCTAATGGCAGTGCTGTAGTCCGGTCTAGAGACCACTTATTGAGTGTCTCGGCCTCGTCTCGGGGGTGTCGGATACATTTATACTGGGTCTTGACTAGGTCGAGACCAGCGGAAAAAACTCCTAATCATCAGCTTCCATTCAGTCAGCGGATAAAACCACTTCGACCAGGCCAATTATATACACTCCTTTCTTGAAACGTGATTATCTTAACAGTCTTTATATCTATTACAGACATGTTTGTGCATTTGCGAACCTATAAAATCAAATCAAATGTATTGGTTTAGCAGATGTTATTGCGGATGTTATTGCGGAATGCTTGTGCTTCTAGCTCCGACAGTGAGGTAATATCTAACAAGTAATATCTAACAGTTTCACAACCTATATGCCGTCCGTGTGTGACAGGTTTGGGATTCWGAAAGGACAGCAACTATAATATCAGCACACTCATGTAGGAGAGGCCACTTGTTTTTCAGTGGGCATTGCTTATCACATCTTAATCCCYTCTGATGCATATCAAAGTAGTGTAGTGGAGGTATACGACATCTCAATGATGTAGTGCAACAGAGAAATCATGCACAAGGTAGCCTACACAACACAACGTAAGTGAAAAATATTCACATGCGCTGCACACAAGCCTAGTTTCAGCGAACTATCCTCTGCAGGCAGCTCTCAACTGGTTTTGGCAAGAAGCAGCTCACAGAAGAATGACATCGGAAAAGACGTTTCAGCTTATTGATACAGAAGCAGCAAGCGTGAAGCATTTCTCAATCGAAATGTACAACTATTGCTTCCACATTGCAATTTGTTTCTTCATGTTTAGCACACAAAGTAACCGGTGACCTAAAGTTTTAACGTGGAACTGGCAGCGTTTTAACAACTCTGCAGATATGAAAAAACAGACAATCAGAATATCAGTCAAAAATAACAATTCCTGGTTTATGCTGCAAAACAACTTTATAAGAGGTTTTAAAAAAATAGGTTCGATTTGACTCAACGTTCCATTATTACACTAAGCATTGTTGGCAGAATAGATGAGATGCAGTTCAGTATATGAATAATACAATTCACCATACATTTCTTGGTAGTCCAAAAACCCTGCTATCAGGTTGTAAATCACAGGCTGGCCTGGTACAGTGTTTGCTCCAATTCAAGATGCAATGTTTCAGTTCAATGACTCAATATTCTGGACAAAAACAGACGACTGTAACCAAGGCTGGGAATGTCAATACAACAAACCTAGCAAGGCAATGATCACAAGTTCAGTGCACAACGTGGCTAATAGGCTAGCGTGTCTATTTACGTAGCAAGCTAAAACATGGAGTCTAACGTACTAGATAGCTAGCTGCTAGGAGAATGTCATGTCACTGCCATTGGGAGTGGTGAGTGCCTGACTTGTTCCCCTCATATCGTTTTTTCGGTGCCTGTACACAGCTAGAGATGCAGGTTGTAATTTGGTTAGATAGCAAGAACTTGACAATTACATTGTTATACAGTTAGGCGTATCTCTTGCGTTCGGCAATCACTCAATGGCTATCTACTCTGATTTTAAGAGCACTCCTTCATTTGAGTGGTGCCAAGAGCACCGAACGGTGAATTTACACACGCAACACTTGCTGAATATGGCCAGTGTCAGTAAACGTAGGCAAAAAAAAAGTCATTGTTAGTCAAGACCGACCAAGTATACATGTACAACGCTTAACCAAGCTCTGCTACGCAAATAAATGTTTAGCCGTGAGGTGTGTCTCCTCATTTGTGTCTGGAAGTAGCTAGCGCACTTAGCCAGTTAGCTTGGTACTGTGTTGGGCAAGCATGCATGGCAGGCCAGCTGCAGAAGGACGAAGGAGGCTACAATTCAAATCGTTTTTCAGTGCAATTTTGGACCGCCAACTAGTTTGAGATGGTTTATTCTAATGTTCCTTCGTTAGATTTTAGCTCATCTTGTTCCGGCTAGCATTAAGTTTTGATCTTGTTGATGTGCATAACCTGAAGGGAGAGACAAGCCTACACTTGTTAGTTGCTTTGAGATCAATAGCAACTGTAAAGTTCCCAAAATGAATGATCTCCCCGTGGATTGTTTACGTTATTTGCAGAAGTCCATTTCAGGTGTATTTTGTGGCTTTTGGCGAATGCGTTCTAGAATGAAATTTAAAGTCGTGCTGTTTACAGAAAATGCCTGTAAACACACATCTCTAGTTCAAAGTGAATGTGGCAAGGCCATGTGGTAAAATGGCTTGTTTGTATAAGGTCTACTGTAGCTGTGATTGGCTATATGCGCACTGGTCTGTTGTAAGCTCGGTCTGGACAAGCAGATGTTGCCGACGCTCTGATCTGTTTCACCTGTCTTGTGATTGTCTCAAACCCTCCAGGTGCCGTCCGCTTAATTTTCCCCAGTGTATTTATCCCTGTGTTTCCTTGTCTCTCTGTAGCCCCAGTTCGTCTGCAATTTTCCAGTCAACCATTCTTTTTCCTGTCCTGCTTTTTGCATTTCTCACTTTTTCTAAGTCCTCCGGTTTGACCCTTCGCCTGTTCCTGAACTTTGTACCTGCTGCCTTTGATCCACGGAGCCTGCTTGCCACTCTGTACTCCTGACAATTGATCTGTTTTGACCTTTTTTGAGCTGTCCATGACCATTCTCTTGCCTAGCCCTTTGGATAATAGAACATTGTAACGACTCCAACATCTCATTTGGGTCTCGCCTTGATAAATTTTTATTCCGGAGTGTTTATTTTACTGCGTTCTATTAATTGTCCAAACGCACTGCACTGGTTCCCAATCTATATTGCTAATAGCGAATTTTTCGACAAATGCCTTAGTATATTGTATTCTACAACATTGTAAGAATTTAGATGAAAACAGTGAAAATGACCATTTCTAAACTTGTCCAGATAATATATTTTTTAAGTATTGCTATTCCTTCCTGGGGGTATAATGAAATGAACAGAATTGCTAATAGTCTTTCATATTGCAAAAAATGTTGGCAGTTCCACTTTAAATGGCAACAATTTTCCACACACGTAAGTTAATTTCACAGAGATTGGCTAACAGCTAGCGCACTGCATAAAATACAGTTCCACTCACCAGATAATGATCATGTGAAACTTAAACTTCGCGTGTCAGTTGTATTCTTGAAAGGGAGAATCTAACAAATTAGGCAACCAGCAAGTCTCTTTATAACACCTGCTGCATGACGCTGCAAACTCAGCCGACATACAAAAAGCTAGCGTAGCTAGACCCGTAGGCGGAAAACTACCGTCGCTATTTGTGGCAAGTGGACCGTTGGCCTTCAAGAAGGCAGAAGTTTCCATAATGTTTTTGGTTAAAAAAGTCCCACTCATTCAGCTCAAAATGTGATTGGTTGATCCACTGTCAGTCCCAAATTTTGCTAAAAACAGTTAAATGCCAATGCCTTTAATCGCCAGCTTCTCGATGACCTATCCCAAGTGCTGACATAGGCTAGCTGATGTATCTCCTCAGATGACCACAAAAGAAAGAGTGGAACTTTTTAAATTCAGAATCAGGGGTCTCGGACCCCTGTCCCCTCCCGGTCTCGTCTGGGACTGCGGGTCTCTCCCCCTCCGGTCTCGCCTTGACTCGGTGCTGCCCCTCCGGTCTCGGTCTTGACTCGGTCTTGTCCCCCTCCCGGTCCTGGTGATCTCGCTCGTACGCCCCTCCCGGTCTTGGTTTGACTCGTCTCGCCTCCCCCCCCGTCTCGGTCTTGACTCGGTCTGTCCCTCCGTCCGTTGGGTCTTGACTCGGTCGTCTGCGCCCCCTCCCGGTCTCGGTCGTTGACTCGGCTCTCGCCCCGCCCGGTCTCGTCTTGACTCGGTCTCGTCCCCCTCCAGGTCTCGCTTGTGTCTTCGCCTCGGTCTCGTTGGACCGCGACGCCCTGTCCCCTCTCGGTCTGGTCTTAACCTCGGTCTCCCCCCTCCAGTCTTGGCTTGACTCGGACTCGTCCTTCCGTCGTGGCTTGGCTGATCGTGTCTCGCCCCCGGTTGGTCTTCGACTCGGTCTCGTCCTTCGCCCGGTCTCGCGTCTTGACTCGGTCTTGGACCTTGTCCCCCCCGGTCTTGTCTTGAACTCCGCGTCTCGCCCCCCGTCTCCGGTGGTCTTGACTCGGACCTCGATTCCCATCCGGTCTTCGGTCTTTGACTCGGTCTCGGCCCCCCCTCGCGCTCGTCCCGTCTTGACTCGGACTCGATTTGCTGCCCCTCGGCTGGTCCTTGACTCGTCTCGCCCCCCTCGCATTCTTGGCTCTTGACTCGCTCGATCTGCTCGGTGCTGGTCTTTACATCGGTCTGGGCCCCTTGTCACCTGGTCGGTCTTCTCGGATACGTCCAACGACTCGGTTGACTCGGCTCGCAGATCCTTATCGTCAGCTCGTCTCTGTTCCCTTTTGCCATCAAATGTCTTGACTGGCGTCAGCACCTCAGGATGTTTATCGGCTCGATTGCTCGGCATTGTCTTCTGGTCTGTTAAGGTGGTCTCTCAACACACACTGTTGAATGCAGATGCTATCTAGGATTCTTAGTCGTAATCTAGCATACCTGATTAGATAGCTATTACTCCGCACCTGGAATCGTTAGGTTCAACACTGCGATTCAGAAGGGTGAGCATTCTACTGATTGGAGTCACCTTCTAAAGCATTGGCTACAGTTGGGGATGGGACAGTACTGTAGAAGACGTAGTAGTGGTGGGGGGGGGGGGTGAAAGAGCGTCTGTTTCTTAGAGTGTGAGGTATGACCGTGACAGTGTAGTCCCAGTACCCTCTATCCTTGCAGAGCAGGACACCAACTGAGCACTTACCAACAGGGGAGAGAGTCAAGGGAGTGGGGAAGAGATGGGAGGCAGAGGGAAGTGGGAGAGGAGAGGGGGTGACTTGCTAGATAATGATCTTCAAGAGGGCATGTGTATACTGTATCACACCACACAAGCTCCCTCTAAAACACACTGGCCTGCTTAAGGGCGACCGTGATGTCTCAGAAAGCTAATGTATTTGTATGCCTCACGGTAACCTGTTCGCATTCAAATGTAATCAATTTTCTAAACAGTTTTACATCAGCAGTCTTCAAAGAGGAGAAGAGTGGTGGAAGTAAGGAGCTGTGATTGCTGCACTTACATGTTCCAGCGAGGAAACAATGTTTATGTTCCGATGAGCGGGGGCGTATTCAATCCAGCCTTGTGGAAAGATCAATTTGTGCTTGATGATTATGATTTTTCTATTACACACTGGTGAGAGGATTAATGCCTTGCCATTAACACCCACCCCACAACCCCCCAGGCACGCATGTACCACACCAGAGGGGGCTGCTGAGGGGAGGACGGCTCATAATATGTTCTCTCTCTCACTTTTTTTCTGTCTTCCTCTCTCTTAACCAACTGTATGTTCTCCTCTTTCCCTTTTCTCATTATCTCTCTTCTCCTCTCCGTCGCTCCCTTTTCCCCTCCCATTATCACTCTATCTCCTCTTCCTCTCCTGAGCCCTGCTCTCATAAGAAGCGATTGATAAGATGTCTTCAAAACATATCGTCTCAGGTGACATATGAAAAGATAGAAGGTAATGAGGTGATGGAGGAAGGAAGAGAAAAGAGGAGGAGGAGGATCACAGGGAGGTGAGAAAGAGATGGAGGAAGAGAAGGGAGGAGGGAGGAAAGAGGAAGGGGATGGAGGAGGTAGTTGATATTGCTTTTATTTAGAAGTTGAATAATGCTTCTGGATAACTGCCTCGTCCTATGTGGACATATTTCACTTCCACTTACCAGAATCATCATTCATCATCATACCTTATTTTTCTACTTTCAAAAGGTGCCTTTCACTAAAAAAAGGAGTCCATTGCCACTGACAACAGAGAGCTTTGGCTGTTAAATAATCAGATATGTGGTGCGGGACTTGTTGTGTGCCTTCTCTGGTTGTTTGTCTTGTCGGGGCTGGGAAAGCACATCGTGGTCAGTTGTGTGTGGTGTGTGTGTGACTTTGTGCTTGCTTGTGTGTGTGTGTGTGTGCGTGTTTTTACTATCCTTTTGGGACACCTGATGTCCTGCACAAGGATAGTAAACAAGGACAATTCTGACAAGTGCGGACATTGTCGCATTGATTCCCACAAGGAAAAGGCTACTTTAGGCTTATGGTTAGGTTTAGGGTTAGAGTTAGGGTTAGGGTTAGGTTTAGGGTTTGGAGTTAAAGGTTAGGGTTAGGTTCATGTGGTAGTTTAGGGTTAGGTTTGTAGGGTAGTAGGATGAGGGAAAATAGGATTTTGAATGGGAATCAATTGTTTGTTCCACCACAGGATATAAAACAAATGTGTGTTGTGCTTTGTGCTTGTGTGTGTGTCTTGTGTGTTGTGGTGTGCGTGTGCCAGGTATCTGTATAGATGCTCCCTGCATGTGTGTGTGTTTTGTGTATTCCCTATTAGTTGGTCTGGCGGAGTATCTCACTCTAATGAGAGGAGCAGACACAGCCTGTGACATCTACAGCATCAAGAGTGTGGGTCGAGAGAGAGAGAATAGAGCCGTGAAAGAGAGAGAGATAATGAGAGCGGTGAAAGAGAGAGAGATAATGAGAGCGTGTGAAAGGGAGAGAGATAATGAGAGCGCGTGAAAGAGAGAGAGAAATGGAGCGCGTGAAGAGAGAGAGATAATGAAGAGATGAAGAGAGAGATATGAGAGTGTGAAAGAGAGAGAGAATAATAGAGCGTGTGAAAGAGAGAGAGATAATGAAGGGTGAAAGAGAGAGAGATAATGAGAGCGTGTAAGAGAGAGAATATGCGTGAAAGGGATAGATGAAGACGAGGGATAATGCAAGAACGTAAGAGAGAGAGTAATGCAGAGAGCGTAGTAAGGAGAATAATAGAGTATCGCGTAAGTATGTGTATGAAACGAAGGCATGACTCAGTCTGAGTTTAGACACTGGACAACTGTTGGAAAACAGTCTCATGGACAATTTTCCCTCCTCACGGCCGTTGAACGGCAGCTCAGATTGAATGCTCCCATAAGTAAGTATCTACGGAGAGTGAAACGCTCACAACAATCCACTTCACTGTCCTCCACTGATTAAACGGTTGGTCTCTAGCTAACATTATCAGTACCAATGCTGATTCAGATGTGACAGGCTCTTAAAACCACACACACTCGGCATACGCACACCACGTTCTGGATGCACACGGAAATACGCATCATACAAAGATACGCAAGAGATGACTGGATGACGGTCTAGTGACAACCAAGCCTGAAAGACATTGCTTCCTCACAAACATGCCTCCTCGCTTCAAAGATTACAACATAGTGTACATAATCAACAAAGTCTGAGTCCACCCACATTTTGTGTGAGGTTGTGCCCTAATGAATATGACCTAGGAATTTGCATGTTTCTTCCTGGATCCTAGCTTGTGTCAGCTCAGGGCCTCCAGCTGGGTCCAGGTCAGCCCAGAGATGAACCCCTGCAGCCTGGGTCCAGTCAGCCCAGAGATGAACCCCTGCAGCCTGGGTACCAGGTCAGCCCAGAGTGAACCCCTGCAGCCTGTAGCCAGGTCACCCAGAGTGATGACCCTCATGCGCTTAGCCAGGTCACCAGAGTGAACCCCTGCCAGCCTGTAGCAGGTCAGCCCAGAGAGTGAACCCTCTGCAGCCTGTAGCCAGGTCAGCCAGAGAATGAACCCTGCAGACTGTAGCCAGGTCAGCCCAGAGGTGAACCCTGCAACTGACCAGGTCAGCCAGGGACCCGTGAGAGGAAGATGAACCCCTGCAGCTGTAGCAGGTCACCCAGAGTGAACCCTCTGCAAAGCCTGTGTGCCAGGTCAGCCCAGAGGTTGAACCCTGCAGCTGGCCAGGTCACCCAGAGATGAACCCTGCAGCCTGTAGCCAGGTCACCCAGAGGTGAACCCCTGCAGCTGAGCCAGGTCAGCCCAGAGATGAACCCCTGCAGCTGAGCCAAGGTCAGCCCAGAGGTGAACCCTGCAGCTGTAGCCAGGTCAGCCCAGAGGTTGAACCCCTGCAGCCTGTAGCCAGGTTCAGCAGAGGTGAACAGCCCCTGCAGCGCCTGTAGCCAGGTCAGCCCAGAGAGGTGAACCCATGCAGCAGCCAGAGGTCGCAGACTGAGCTAGCCGCAGCCATTTGACCACTAGAGAGCCCAGCCTGAGTTTCAATGAGAGTACACCTAGCACCAGCCAGGTGAGCACTAGCCAGCTACAACATAGAGAGCAGTCCTACAACCATAGAATAACCAGCTACAACCATAATTGTAACCCTTATTATTACCAGGTAATGTTGACTGAGAAAACATTCTTCATTATACAGCAACTGACTGGGGATAGTTACAGGGAGAGGAGGGGGATGAATGAGCCAATTGAAGCTGGGGATGATTAGGTGGCCATGATGGTATGAGGACTAGGAATTGAGGAATTTCAGGACACTAGGGTAAACACCTCTACTCTTACAATACGTGTCATGGATCTTTAGTGACCACAGAGAATCAGAACACTGTTTAACGTCCCATCCAAAGACAGCGCCCTACACTGGGTATGTCCCAATCACTGCCTGGGGCATTGGGATATTGTTTTAGACCAAGAGGAAAGGGTGCTCCTATTGGCCCTCCAACATCACTGGTCTCCCATCCAGGAACTGACCAGGAAAACCTGCTCAGCTTCAGAAGCAAGCCAGCAGTGGGATGCAGTGTGGTATGATGCTGGCTAACCATACACGTAGATGCAGCTACAGCCATAGATACAGCTACACACCACAGCCAAAGCCACAGCGAGCCAAAGCCACAGCCAGCCAAAGCTACAGCCATCAAAGCACACCAGCAAAGCCACAACCCAGCCAAAGCCACAGCCAGCCAAAGCACACGCCAGCCAAGAGCACAGCCAGCCAAAGCAACAGCCAGCCAAAGCAACAGCCAGTCAAAGCCACACCAGCCAAGCTACAGCAGCAAAGCCACAACCACCAAAGCCACAGCCACACAGCCAAGCACAGCCAGTCAAAGCCACAGCCAGCAAAGCCAAGCCACAACAGCCAGCCATCAAAGCCACACCAGCCAGCCAAGCAGCCACACAGCCAACCACAGCCACAGCACTCCTCCCACTTACAGTCTAACAGTCACGCAGACTGATTACATGGTCGGCCTTGACTGCTGGTGACATTTTCCTGCCTGCAACGAATGGCTGATGCGAGCAATCTATGTTTCCATGGAGACCAGCGAGCTGCAGTTGGTTTAGATGTGCGTGGGGAGCAGAGGGAGCTGATGGGAAGGCCTAGAGGCCCAGAGGTTTCCACACCACACTGTGGTCCCACCTGAGCATGATAAGTGGTTCACTCTCCAAACAGGAGTATAATTGCAGCGATATTGAATGGATTAAGTTTAATCGCCAAGGCGACCTGAGTCGAGGTTTCGGACTCAGAGAAATCTCACCTCCTTGCAGCAATATCTCCTTGCTGGCAACCAGGTCAGGTTTATGATATATACAAAGGGGACATATTTGGGCTCTCTAACTATGTGTGGGTGGGTGGTGGGGTGGGTGGGTGGGTGTGTGGTGTGGTGTGTGGGGGGGGGGGGGGGGGGGGCATGCATGATACATGGTTGGCTAACCTGCTGCATTCACAACAGCATTGGTATTCTTATTACCTAACTGTGTATAGAGGTTCTGATAGACCTGTTATAGAGGTTCTGATAGATCCCTGTGTAAATGAGAGGTTCTGAATTGAGCCTTGTGTATAGAGGTCCTGTAGCCCTGTGTATAGAGGTTCTGATTGAGCCCTGTGTATAGAGTGTCTGATAGAGCCCTGTGTATAGAGGTTCTGATGACCCTGTGTATAGAGGTTCTGAATATGAAGCCCTGTGTATAGAGGTTTCTGATTGAGCCTCTGTGTATAGAGGTTCTGAATTGACTCCCTGTGTATAGAGGTTCTGATATGAGCCCCTGTGTATAGAGGTTCTGAGTTACCCCTGTGTATAGAGGTTCTGCCTGTGACCCCTGTTATAGAGGTTCTGATATAGACCCTGTGATAGAGTTCTGATTGACGCCCTGTGTATAGAGTTCTGATGACCCCCTGTGTATAGAGGTTCTGATAGGAGCCTGTGTATAGAGGTTCTGATAGAGCCCTGTGGATATAGAGGTTCTGATTAGACCCCTGTGTATAGAGGTTCTGATGACCTGTTATGAGGTCTGATGACCCTGTGTATAGAGGTTCTGATAGACCCCTGTGTATAGGGTTCTGATAGACCCTGTGTATAGAGGTTTCTGATATAGCCCTGTGTATAGAGGTTCTGATTGCCCCTGTCTATGATGGTTTTGCGTCTCGTGAACAGCGGGATGCTTCCCTGTTAGAATCACGGGTGGTGATATGATAACTAATGGCACAGGGCAATTCTAGGTTCAATCACTCTTCAAAAGTCACATCTGCATGTTAAATAAAGATTAACACACACACTCACACTTCAACACTCGCGTACGCACCCACAGCGACACACACCATGTACGAACACACACAAAGTACTCACACAGACAGACCCCAGACAAACACACGCACACACACACAACACTTATAACTGGCTAGTCTCTCTCCTACGTTCTACTCTCTTCTTCTATCAAGAAATGCTCAATTGCATCATAAATTCGCCATACAGAAAAAAACGAGAAATCTCATTCTAATGAATTTGACTGGGAAATCAGCTCAACTAGGAAATGCATAGATATCTGTGGCAGGACAATGTTTGTAGATYTTATGCTAAACGATTCATCATAAACAGATGCTCTGTGTATTTTTGAACAGAACTCMCCATATCTCCGTATMAATTAACATTTAAACACTTAAYAAGACAGATCAAGGTCATTTAATTAATGAATTCCACTCCTCTCATTCGCCTTCCAAAGATTTGAGACCTCAGATATCTAACAGATGCTAAGCTACTATAAAAGTACTTTATTGCCCAGCTACCTTAGCAACAGTGACAGGGCGGGCTTGGCGGTGTTCATTTGCAGTGTTGACACTTCTATTACAGCTTGGAGAGGTGTTCCATCTTCCAATGTGTTATTGTCAACTCTCAATCGTGCCTCCACTCAAACGATAGGAGTTGGTGTGAAGGGCGAAGCATGAGTGTGTGTGTGTGTGTGTGTGTGTGTGTGTGTGTGTGCCTAGAGGAAAGACACAGTGAAGAGATCCATCACAGTTTAAAGGATTAGTCATCTCTGGCCAGGACACCAGGCTCCATCTCAAATGGTATCCTATTGTAGAACACTACTTTTGACCGAGGCCCACAGGGCTCAGGTCAAAAGTAGTGTACTTTATAGGGAATAGGGTGCCATATGGGACGCAACACCACAAGGACCAGGACCAGGATTGGGAAACAATGGTCTAGGCTCTAGGGGATAGATGTGCCGCTGTTGGGTGTTGGGTATTCCAACACAACTCCATGATCACCAGCTGTTAACAAGTGTCTCCAGATCCAGGCAGTTCCAAGCGGCACCCTATTGCCTACAGGGTACATGTGGGCCCTGGTCAAATGTAGTACACACATAGATAATGTAGTAACATAAATTCTACAAAGTGGTATTAAATGCCAAAATTCTATTAAAAAAACTGTTTCCAAATGTATTTACATCAGGATATTTCAATCAAAGGCAATAACAACATAATGTTAAATTAATATAGTACAAAGTACAACTATTCTATTGACAGATTACTGTCCCAGACTCCTAAACTCCATGTTATTTATACTGGAGAGGTGTCTGTCCCAAACCCTGACTCCTAAACTTCATGTATGTTATCTATAATTACTGCAGAATCGCAACGTCGGCTGTCAGACCCTACACAAAAATCAAAAAACTAGGTGCTCGGGGGGTTTTCCCAAACCCTGACTCCTAAACTCCATGTTATTTTATACTGAGAGGTGTCTGTCCCAGACCCATGACTCCTAAACTCCATGTATTTTATACTGAGAGTGTCTGTCCCAGACCCTGACTCCTCTAAACTTTCATGTTATTTTATACTGAAGTAGAGGTGTCGATGCCCAAACCCTGACTCCTAAACTCCATGTTATTTTATACTGAGAGGTGTCTGTCCCAAACCCTGACTCCTAAATCTCCATGTTATTTATACTGAGGAGGGTCTGTCCCAAACCCTGACTACCTAAACCCATGTTATTTATACTGAGAGGTGTCTGTCCCAGACCCTGACTCCTAAACTCCATGTATTTATTACTGAGAGGTGTCTGTCCCAAACCCTGACTCCTAAACTTCATGTTATTATACTGAGGAGGTCGCCGTCGTCCAACCCTGACTCCTAATACTTCATGTTATTTATACTGAGAGGTGTCTGCTCCCCAAACCCTGACTCCTAAACTTCATGTTTGAAAATAAATGTTTTTTATTTTATTTCAATAGAACATCTTGAGTTGTTTAATTATGACATTGAAAGATACTGATGTAATTAGTAGTTTTGTTTACATAGAAAAYGTCTCTGTCACTACACACACTTTAAAAGAGTGGAGAATGAACATGTCTTAATCCACAACCCTACAGATATCACCAGGTGATGGGATGCACCCCTCTTCACTATGGACACATGGTGAGTAGTCTGTCTGCAAACACTTTGGAGAAAATGTGTGAGCAAGTTGGTCAGTCTTTGTGTATTTGTAAGAAGTGTCACTACCGAACATTTAATATATCAAAAAATATGTTAAGTATGGTTTTACGACATGTGAAGTGCACAAGTGCACACTTCCGGAAAAAGTGTAGAGTATTGAGATGCATAGCCAGCAAAAGGYCTCCAACCCTTCACGCGKCCAAATATTGCATTTCTTTTGGCCAAAACATAGATGTCTATAATGTGCTCTACTSTACTSTACTGTGTTCTATTCTACTGTACTGTACTGTATTGTACTCAAGTTTAATCTACTTTAGTTTCTTACATTTGAAGAAAGGGCCCATGGAGTCTTCATTTACTTGTCTTGGTCTTGAGACCACATACATTTGGTCTTTATCTTTTCGTGCTCTCAACTCACTGGGTCTGGATCTTAGGACCAGTGTCCTGGTATACATCGTGCTCTCAACTCACTGGGTCTGGATCTTAGGACCAGTGTCTCACATGACGCACACACACACACGGGAGCACACACACACAAACACATGGAGCGCACACACACGTGAGCACACATACACGTGAGCGCACACACATACACACACGGGAGCACACACACCACACACGGGACGCACACATACACGTGGAGCGCACACACATACACAACACGGGAGCACACCACACACACCGGGAGCACACACACACAGAATCAACGCAACACATGCACACTTATGCACACACACACACACACACACTCCGTGCCTGAAAACCGTGTGAAGTAGAAGACTGTTTATTACGGCCTGCCTAATGATCGACTCCAGCATGTCTACTGACAGGGTACTGTTCACTCTGCAGTTATCTTGTGTCTTCTGTTACTGTCAGAAAGGCTGTGTTTTCCTGGTCCAAATGACAGCCTATTCCCTATATAGGCTGTCATTTGGCTGTCATAGTATGTAAAAAATGTAATAAAATGTATGCACTCTACTGTAAGTCACTCTGGATAAGAGCGTCTGCTAAATGACTAAAATGTAAATGTATATGGGTCGTTCTACAGAGCGCACACACACACACACACGGGAGCACACACACACACACAGGGAGCACAACACACAGAATCATACGCACACATGCACACTTATGCACACACACACACACACGGGAGCACACACACACACTCCGTGCTGAAAACCTGTGAAGTAGAAGACTGTTTTAAACGGCCTGCCTAATGATCGACTCCAGCATGTCTACTGACAGGGTAAGCTGTTCACTCTGCAGTTATCTTGTTTCTTCTGTTACCTGTCAGAAAGGCTGTGTTTTCTGGTCCAAATGGACAGCCTATTCCCTATATGGGTCGTTCTACAGAAGTGGTGTAAATTGGGTGTAAGAAAAAACATTTTGTATTTCTACTTCTCCCAAACTTTCATTACACATGTCTTCCAACATATGTCAGGTAGACATACAGGATATACTAGTCACACACTTTATATTATATTTTGATTATTTATTTTTTTTTTATTTTTTTTATATTTTATATTTGTTTTTATTATTTTTAAAATTTTATAATTTATTTATTTTTATTTTATTTTTATTTTTTTAAATTAATTAATAATATAATTATTTTTTTTCTCAAATTTTTTTATTAAATATATTATTTTTATTGTTAATTTAATATTTAAAATATTTAAACTTAATTTATTTTATTTTATTTAATATAATGTTAATTTCTTCTATATTTTATTTTATTTTTTTATTTTTATTATGATTTTTATTATTTTTTTTTCTTTATTTATTTTTTAATTTATTTATTATTTAATTATTAATATCTTTTTTTTTTTATTATTATTTTAAAAAAAAGAATTTTTTATTTTTATTTATATTTTAGAAAATTTAATTTTTTTTTTTAAATTTTTTTTTTTTTTTTTTTTTTTTATTTATATTTAATTTTTTATTATTTTTTTATATTTTATTAGAAGGTAAATTTAATTTTTATTTTTTATGATATTTTTTTTATATTTATTTTTATTTTATTATTTAAAATTATTAAATATTTAATTTTTATTATTTTTTTATTTAATTAATTTAAATTAAAGAAAATAATATTATTTTAATTTAATTTAAAATTTGATTTTTTTTATTTTTAATTTTTTATTTTTTTTTTTTATAATTTATATAAATATTATTTTTTTTTTTATATTTTTTATTTTTTTTATATATATTTATAAAAAATATTTTTTTTTATTTTTTTTACTTTTTTATAATTTATTTTATTATTTTATATTAATTTATTTTAATTTTCATTTTAATTTTTATTATTCTTATTTTATTATTATTTTTTATAATTGATATTATTTATATTTACCTTAATTTTAATTTTATTTTTTATTTTCTTTTAAAAAATTTTTTATATTATTTTTATTAAGTTTATAAATTAGATATTTATGTATTTTTTATTAAAGCTTTTATTTTAATTTTTTATTAATTATATTATTATTCTTTTTATTTATTTTTTATATTTTTTTTTTTATTTTTAAATAA
>NC_036853.1:35190837-35209451 GCF_002910315.2 Salvelinus sp. IW2-2015 | reverse complement strand
TCCAGGCATCTTGCGTTTACACCATGGGCCTATCACTTTCAAAATTATGTGTGGTTTTTACTTAGGAATGTTGCCATGTCAAAGAAAACCATTACCAAAAGTCCTCTACTGCTGTTGAGTTGAAAGGTGTCAAATAATTTGATTGGCAATCCCTTTTGGAAATAAGTGTTATTTGGGTGATGCATGGGGTAGAGAGTTTCATCTTGAGTTTTTTTTTTTAATAGTCCTTTATTTTACTCAGCACACCATTCCTGACGTATTCCTCGGGCAAGGGTATGGAGGCCATTTTATTTTTGGCTAAGAGGACAGGCTGGGCTAAGGTGTTGATTCTTATTATGCTGTACACAAAAAGCTTAATTTTTAGTACATAACAACGAAGGTTAAAAAGGGTGTAGGATTTTCTGTTCAACATTTCTTGTTCTTTGTGGGCCAGTCTCAGGTCTGTTTTATAACAAGCTAGACCTAGGCCTACGTTCCAGTAAGCACCCCGACCTTTCAGTTGCCAATAACAGGCGCAGGTTGGATTGCAAATTACCAGTGTAACTGTCCGTAAGCTTAAAACTTCCCTAAAGTAAATTGAATTTAATTGCCCAAAAATTATAACCTAATTAGCTAACTACTGTCTATACATAAATAAAATCATCAAAATAGGCTTTCCACACAGAAAGCATTTGGATTTGGCCACAGAGGGATTCATAAAAAAAATTGAATGTTTTAATGCTAACAGCATACAATGGACATTTTCTAGACGATTCTTGTGCTTCCTTTGTGGCAACAGTTTTGGGGAAAGTCTGTTTCCTGTTTCAGCCATGGCAATGCCCCCGTGCACCCAAACGAGGTACAATACAGATGTTCTCAATTGAACGTTTTGAGATTAATTGCCGCTGGTTTAGAGGTAATTTTGTGGGTTTAGGACATTACCCTGCATCCTGCTTCATTGCTCCAGACACCACAAGGGGAGTTAGAGCACTTGATTATTGCTTTTTGGTTCAAGCCTAATGTGTCTCTTACCAGGACAATGAATTAACCAAGTAGAAATTGATAATTGTGCACGACTTCAACATTGAATTTCAATTAACGAATGGATGAAGAAGGTGTTTGATTTTAGAACAATAGTGAAGAATTGATATTGTTCGTCCTGCACGCACACCCGAAAAAATACTTATTTTTTTTTGTTACAGAAGCTGTAACTGACGTGCGATATTACTTACTAAAACTGTTGCTTACACTTATTTAAAACTGTTGTTCACTAAGGTTTTTATTTCCATGAGAACCAAAAATGCTATTATTATTCTTAAAGATATGGTGGTTGACAGAATTATATATACACTGCTTCAAAAAATAAAGGGAACACTTAACAACACAATGTAACGTTCCAAGTCAATCACACTTCTGTGAAATCAAACTGTCCACTTAGGAAGCAACACTGATTGACAAGAAATTTCACATTGCTGTTGTGCAAATGGAATAGACAAAGTTGGAAATTATAGGCAATAGCAAGACACCCCCAATAAGGAGTGGTTCTGAGGTTGGTGACCACAGACCCACTTCTCAGTTCCTATTGCTTCCTGGCTGATGTTTTGGTCACTTTTGAATGGCTGGCGGTGCTTTCACTCTAGTGGTAGCATGAGACGGAGTCTAACCACACACAAGTGGCTCAGGTAGTGCAGCTCACCAGGATGGCACATTCATGCGAGCTGTGGCAAGAAGGTTTGCTGTGTCTGTTCAGCACTAGTGTCCGAGCATGGAGGCGCTACAGGATACAGGCCAGTACATCAGGAGATGTGGAGGAGGCCGTAGGAGGGCAACACCCAAGCAGCAGGACCGGCTACCTCCACCCTTTGTGCAAGGAGGAGCAGGAGGAGCACTGCCAGAGCCCTCAAAATGACCTCCAGGCAGGCCACAAACTGTGCAAGTGTCGCTCAAAACGGTCAGAAACCGACCTCCATAGGGTGGTATGAGGGCCCCAAGTCCACAGGTGGGGGTTGTGCTTACAGAGCCCAACAGCCGGTGCAGGACGTTGGCACTTTTGCCAGAGAACACCAAGACTTGGCCAAATTCGCCACTTGCGCCCTGTGCTCTTCACAGATGAATGAAAGCAGGTTCACCATGGAACCACACTGTGACCAGACGTTGACCAGAGTCTGGAGACGCTGTGGAGAACGTTCTGCCTGGCCTGCAAACATCTCGGTTTGGCGTTGGGTCATCCATGTGTGGGGTGGCATTTCTTTGGGGCTGCACAGTCCTCCATGTGCTCGCCAGAGGTAGCCTGCACTGCCATTTAGCGTACCGAGATGAGTCCTAGACCCCTGTGTAGACCATATGCTTTGGTGCGGTTGGCCCCTGGTTCCTCTAATGCAAGACAATGCTAGACCTCCATGTGGCCTGGAAGTTGTCTCAGCAGTTCCTCCCAGGGAAGGGTATTGATTGCTATGGACTGGCCCGCCCGTTCCCCAGGAAACCTGAATCCAATGAGCACATCTTGGGACATCATGTCTCGCCTCCTCCACCAACGCCACGTTGCACCACAGACTTCCAGGAGTTGGCGATGCTTTAGTCCAGGTCTGGGAGGGAGATCCCTCAGGAGGACCATACCGCCAGCCTCATCAGGGGCATGCCCAGGCGTTGTAGGGAGGTCATAACAGCACGGGAGGCCACACACACTACTGAAGCCTCATTTTGACTTGTTTTTAGGACATTACATCAAGTTGGATCAGCCTGTAGTGTTTGTTTGCCACTTTAATTTGAGTGTGACACCAAATCCAGACCTCATGGCTTGATAAATTTTGATTTCCATAGATCATTTTTGGTGTGATTTTGTTGTCAGCACATTCAAACTATGTAAAGAAAAAAAGGTATTAATAAGAATATTTCATTCATTCAGATCTAGGATGTCGTTATTTTAGTGTTCCCTTTATTTTTGAGCAGTGTATATCCAAAATGTCCATTTTTATTTGGCGCGTTTGATCCATTTAAAACCACCGGTTCCAAATTGTAAACGTCACACAAAATATCTTCAAAGGTTACCTTTAAACTTTGCCAAAAAATTTCAAATACTTTTTGTAATACCAACTTTAGGTATTTTTTTAACGTAAATAAATTTTGATAAAAATTGAAGACAGGATGGTCTGTGTTTCAATTACGGATTAAAAAAACCAACTGTAGTTAGCTTTCTGGTCACGGCTTTCTAACAAACAGGACACTTCGAGTGACCTTCTTCAGGTGGCCGCTACTTCTTTCATTACACAAAGGAATAAACCTCAAACATTTCTAAGCTGTGGACATCCAGTGGAAGCGGTAGGAACTCGCAAGAAGGGTCCCTTTAGAATTCTGGTTTCCAAATGAAACTCATTTGAAATAGAGTGGACCTAATAAAGAAATCGGGAATGGTTTGTCCTCGGGGTTTCGCCTGCCTAAATAGTTCTCTGTTTACTTCACAGACATGAATTCAAACAGTTTTAGAAACTTCAGAGTGTTTTTCTATCCAAATCTCTTAATAGTATGCATTATCTTTATCTTCTGGCCAGTTACGATGAGGAAGTGAAAGAGATGGATTTATTGTTTAAATTTCACTTTTATCTTATTTTTATTTAGGCAAAATAACAGGAGTTTTGGTGTCAAGTGTCAATCATAGAAAGAAATAAAGGACTCCCAAACGGAAATAAACTCGTTCTGGTATAGACATTGAGGGCTTCTACAATTTAAAAGGTTGTCAACTGGGCATGGGATTCCTATGGGTTGGGAGTGACCAGGCAATGATCAGAGAGCAATGTTCTTCTTCAAATTGGGTTGCCTATGGTTTGTAAACCAAATACTAAGGTAATATCCAGGAGCCAAGAGCATGATTCACTTAGCACAGGACCCACTGGTCCTAAGATCCTAGACCCAGTGAGTTGAGAGCACGATGTATACCAGGACACTGGTTCCTAAGATCCAGACCAGTGAGTTGAGAGACGATGTATACCAGGACACTGGTCCTATAGATCCAGACCCAGGATGAGAGCACGATGTTATACCAGGGGTGTGTGCGCATCCTGATAAATGTTTTTAATAACGCTTGCTACTCTCTCAAACCTTTCTGATTGGTTCAAAAAAGACTGGCTGCACTTGGCAGCTTCTCATAACATCTGATGTAATTGAGTAATTTTCTCCAATTATATCCTTTGGCTGCGTTTCTGACTGAGAGGAAGCCACATGAACCACTTGTGCTTGACTCCAGATCTACATGAAGGCCATTCATAAGGTTACACTGTTCTAATCAATTAAGTTGTTTCACCTTTGGGATAATGAGTGTTTAAGAAGAACTGTAGAGATCTCTTGTCTGACTCAACATCATGTATGTCATGTCTATAGGCCCTGTAATGCATGCACTCGAACGCACGTACACACTATAGAGGGCACTGCATAGTGTGTGTGTGTGTGTGTGTACGTGCGTACGTGTGTGTGCGTGTGCGTGTGTACGTGTGTGTGTGCGTGTGTGCATGCATGTGTGCTTACGCTAGCCTGCTGAAGAATTTCACTGACCACATCTCAAGTGCATCTGAAATGTCACCCTATTTCAGGGCCCTAGTCAAAAGCAGTGCACTATATAGAGAATAGCATGCTATTTGAGACGCCAACCTCCACCTAGCCATGCCTGCTCACCTGCCTGAGCTGCTGAGCTGAAGCTGAAAAGTACACAAACAAGCTCCCTGTTACACCTTCCATGGACACACATGAAATATGAATGTTCATGGGATGGTTCCATTACTGAACAGTTGACTATAAATGCCAGTATATTGTCTGCTCAGTATTCTACTGGGGATGTCTCTGGCATTCGTATTGCCTAACTCCTACACTCTAAAAAGAAAAGGTTCCTGGAAGATCTTTTAGGGGTTCTTCCAATTGAAACATTTTGGAGAATCTCTATAAAACTCTGGAAGAACCTTTTAATAATTATTATATTATTAATCAGCATAAGAATAACAAGACAACACAAATATTTTATTTGTCAATGTTTATTAGATTTTAGTGGCAAAGCAGAATTCAAACATCTAAATATGAGGTAAACTCCCAGCAGAGTCCAAGTCAATCAGTTTATCCTCCGGCGTGTTATGTGTTGATAACCTTCGTCTCCGTAGCCAGAAGGATTTTGCAGTGCATGGTGATTGAACAGGTTTCCAGTTATATTCATCAGAGGTGTAGGGGGGGTGAAGTCTGTGAAATAGAAACATAATAATTATACAGATGATCAACAAAACGTGCACACGACAGTATCATACCTTGGTTTTGTGTTAAATGTGAATGAAAGAACTGTTCACTTTTGACCACGGTTTTCATACACACACACCGTGTCCATATGTAGAGACCTCTGGATCTTCATTGAAGAGGTCAGGGAGGAGGAAGATGGCGGCTGTGACTGAGTCCTATACGTTTTAGAAAACCATTAATACAAATTAAATGATAGCCTACATGTGATCTGCATAACATTATGCGACAAACCAATAACAATTGTAACATATGTGTGCCTCCTCGTCAGTATACCTGCAGACATCTGCGGCCAATGCAGCTATAGCCTACAACATATCTTACCTCTTTGTTGATTGACATCCCGTGAATTGTGACTATTTCTGTTTTAGAAATCATTTTAAAGGGAGAAATCCAAACAACACCGCCATTTGCACAAATATGAAAAAGTAGATGGTTATAATCATAAAAACATATACATTTAGATCATAGAAGGCAGAAACCTTCAACTGAGGAGATGTTAAACATGTTCAGTTAGGACCTGCACCTGCTGTTTTCTCCAATTCAAATCCAAAGTTAGGTTCCTGCAAGAACCCCCAAGAACTAACGAGGTTCCTCGATGATCCCCACCTCCTATGGGGTTCTTGGAAGTACCTTTTTAAGGGGAATTTTTCAGTGGTAAAAACCCTAAGGTTCTTCAGAGATCTTTGTTTATCCTTCATTTATCTATTATAAAATAGACACTATACGGTGGAGTGGAAGAAAAGAGAAGAGCCCTGGAGCACAGCAACAAATGCACTATCAGACGATAACATCATTCATCTCCAATGAGCATTTCAACTAAGGGGTCTCACAAATGTCACCCTATTCCCTGTACAGTGCACAACTTTTAACCAGAGCCCTTTGGGCCTTGGTCAAAAGAGTGCACTATCAAAGTAGTGCACCATATAGAGAATATGGTGCCATTTGAGACGCAATGACTGACAGTCATATTCAGCTCAACCCGAGGTCCCCATCAACACTAACAATTCCCTCAGACATCTCATAAAGACAGGACAGTCTTTACAAAGAGGTACATTTGCATGATAATAACATTGTGTCAGTTGGAGCGGCGAAACCTTGGACCCAATATAGCTGAACTGCTCTTCTATTTGACTGACAGCACTGTGTGTGTGTACGTGTATGTGTGTGTGTGTGTGTGTGTGAGGGTGTGTCACAGAAGGCTGATAAGGGGAGGACAGATAATAATAATGGCTGGAATGGAGTCAATGGAAACCATGGAAACCCTGTGTTTGATAACATTCCATCAATTCCGTTCAGCTATTACTATGAGTCTGTCCTCCCTAATTAAGGAGCCACCAGCCACCTGTGGTGTGTGTGTACGTGTGCGTGTACGTGTGTGTGTGTGTTGTCCTCTTCTATCTGACACCTCTGAGGCTCGAGCCTCTAACAGCTGCATGTTGCCTACTGTTGAATAATTCACATTATATTCATAGGTGTCACATAGAATTCAACTAACAGTGATGGCGAAGATGGCAATGCTGATACGTGTGTGTGTGTGTGTGTGTGTGTGTGTGTGTGTTTGCATGTGCGTGCGTGTGTGTGCGTGTACATGTATTTTATTTTGTAAATGTATTTTAACCTTATATTACCAGGTAAGTTGACTGAGACACATTCTTTTTTTACAGCAATGACCTGGAGAAGAGTTACATGGGGAAGGAGAGGGGATGAATGAGCCAATTGGAAGTTGGGGTTGATTAGGTGGCCATTATGATATGAAGTGCCAGATTGGGACCTCTCTAGGACCTCCCTAGTCTCATTAAGCTCCTGGAATACTGTAATCATAATGATAGGACTCTGAATGACGAAGGAGCTCTGAGGCTCTACTCGTACTGTACTGATAATGACAGGACTCTGAGGCTCTACTGTACTGTACATGATAATGATAGGAGCTCTGAGTCTCTACTGTACTGTAATGATAGTGATAGGAGCTCTGAGTCTCTACTGTACTGTAATGATAATGATAGGAGCTCTGAGTCTCTATGTACTGTAATGATAGTGATAGGACTCTGATCTCTACTGTACGTACTGTACTGATAATGATAGGAGCTCTGAGTCTCTACTGTACTGTAATGATAGGAGATCTGAGTCTCTACTGTACTGTAATGATAATGATAGCAGCTCTGAGTCTACTGTACTGTCTGATAATGATAGGAACTCTGTCTCTATGACTAATGATAATGATAGAGCTCTGAATCTCTCTTGTTACTTGTAGTGATAATGATAGGAGCTCTGAATCTCTATTGTACTGTAATGATAATGATAGGAGCTCTGAGTCTCTACTGTACTGTAATGATAATGATAGGAGCTCTGAGTCTCTACTGTACTGTAATGATAATGATAGGAGCCTCTGAGCTCTTACTGTAATGATAATGATAGGAGCTCTGAATCTCTATTGCTGTAGTGATAATGATAGGAGCTCTGAGTCTCTACTGTACTGTAATGATAATGATAGGAGCTCTGAGTCTCTCTGTACTGTACTGTAATGATAGGAGCTCTGAGTCTCTACTGTAAATGATAATGATAGGAGCTCTGAATCTCTATTGACTGTAATGATAATGATAGGAGTCTGAATCTCTATTGACTGTAGTGATAGGAGCTCTGTCTCTATTGTACTGTAATGGTAAGATCTCTGTCTCTATTGTACTGTAATGATAATGATAGGAGCTCTGTCTCTACTGTAATGATAATGATAGAGCGTGCTTATGAATGATAATGATGAGCGCTGTCTCTACTGTAATGATATATGATAGGAGCTCTGAATCTCTATTGTACTGTAATGATAAGATCTCTGTCTCTATTGTACTGTAATGTGATAGGATAGGAGCTCTGTCTCTACTGTACTGTACAGAATCTCTACCCTTACCTCTTTCTCTCTCTAAAGCTTTATTGGAATGGAGAGTGTACTATCTTTCTCACTCTCTTTTCTCTCTCTGTCCTCCTCTCTCTCTCTCTCTCTCTTCTCCTCTCTCTGTCCCTCTCTCTTCTCGCGCTTTGTAGTCAATTCAATCTTTACAACTCAAAAGGCTTTATTGGCATGGAGAGTGTCTCTGATCTGTCTCTGTCTCTGTCTCTGTCTGTCTCTGTCTCTGCTCTGTCTCTAGTGTTATGAGAAGAGAAAGCACATGTGTTATCTAGGGCAGCCCCTGCTCTCTGCCAGCTCCTGTCTTTGTGGGCCAGGCAGCAGCCTGCTTGCATTGGCTGCTGTGATTGTGGCTGAGTCTGGGCCTTGACAAGAGGCACTGGGGTCTGCCGCCTCAATTCAATGAAGCCCTTAATGACGAAGCTGCTCAGGAGCTAGTGGGGAGAGCTGGCGCACTAGTTCAGCAGCGCCGCCGCGGGCCACGCACTAATCGCCTCATTGTTATGCTAACAGGGAGAGAGAGGGATGGGGGGGGGGGCTGGTCACTTGGTGTGGCCATAACCCCCACATTGGTGCAACAAAAGAAGAGAAGATGATGAAGTGCAGGTTCGCGTAAGAAAAATTGTGCTGTTTTGCGAAATTGATTAGCAATTTCAAGAATGCACAGAAATGCAGTTTATGTCAGATTATTTGTTTTGCGATACCTGATCTATAGGCTAAGAGAGCTTCATAAACTGTTTATTCGATTGGTGGGTTTGAATAGTCTGAGAGACAAAAAATATTGTTGAGAATCACAACACAGGATACAAAATCTATTCTAGCTCTTAAAGGGCCGTAGCCACATTGGTGTACAATTTTCAGTTATAGTATTATTTCATCTGAGTTATTCTGCTATTTATCCTGTTACCAATTGTATTTACATGTTAATAGTATTCTTTATTAAAAGTATTACTTCTCATATTTTTAAGTAAATGCAATCTATTAGCTTCCAAAATGTAAGTATGTCTATCTAGCAGTCTTGATAACACATTCTGATGGAATGGCTTGTCCTGCACTTTGTAAAAACCAGAGTGCATTGAGTGAATATTAGAGATCTTGGTTCCTTTCTAACATGCAATGTGAACAAAGAGGACTCGGATGACAAAATGGTGAAGTGAATTGGCACAAAGCCAGAGCAGTGTGAATATAAAGATACCTGAGTTCTTTTGCTGTTTTTTACCCCGGAGTTCACTTTAAAGAGGACTGAGATATGGTTTATTTTAAAGAGGACTATATGTAAACACCCTTAAAAAAAGGGTTCACAAGGGCTCTTCGGCTGTTCCCATAGAAGAACCCTTTTTGGTTCCGAGTTTTTTTTACTTCTGGGTAGAACTCCTTTAGGTTCATGGAAACCATGTGTTTGTATATTTGATACCATTCCACTAATTCCACTCCAGCCATTATTACGAGCCCATCTCCCCGTTAATGTGACCATCAACCTCCTCTGGAACCAACGTGGATCAACCTAGAAGCAGAAGGGTTCTTCAAAGGGTTCTCCTATTGGGGACAGCTGAAAAACCGTTTTAGGTTCTAGTACGCACCTTTTTTTCCTAAGATTGTTATGCACTAAAGATATTCGATTGGGATATCGCAATAGAACATTGAAGGCTCATTATCATCTGCCCTGTCACAGCAGGTAGCCTAGTGGTTAGAGCATTGGCCAGTAACTGCGAAGATTGCTAGTTCAAATCCCTGTACTGACAAGGTGAAAAATCTCTTTGATCTGCCCTTGAGCAAGGCAGCTTACCCTAATTGCTCCAGGTTTCCTGTCCATGTTGCTGGCTGGGACCACTGTCAGGGGGAGTTCAATAAACACATCTCACACAATACATCTCGTCTCGCCACAGGTTACTGCACATGCATGGAAACACTTCATTTAAGCACCCTACCTTACCTTTCAACAAGCCGTCGAGGTACAACGTTCAGCTGTGAAGAAGGTCTATTCAAATCCCCCGCTCTTCAACATCTCATTCTGCTCATGTCCTGTAAGACCCACACAAGCGTTGGTGTTCACTTAACATTGCAGACTTACTGAAACTTTGGAGTGGAGCCTCAAGTTTAGGTTACAGGCAGACAGACATAATAAGAGTATAATTTATTTTCAACAAGCTTTTGAACATTGGTGAATTTTATATTTTTGCGCCATTGTAGGCCGTGTATAAATGTATATAGTATTCTTTCACAGTTTGACCATGAAAAGCTATGAGCTATGTGAGTTCACTCACAGCTGAATGTAAAGTCCTCTCTGAGACGCGTAGCACTTTGTTTACATTTCATCTCTCATGTGTTTTATTTTTTTGTCCTCCAGAGGGGTGGGACCTTTCTCAGTGTACGATCCATCATCACATCCTGTATTTATAAAACCCTTCTACATCAGCTGATATCTCAAAGTGCTGTACAGAAACACACCTTAAACCCCAAACAGCAAGACATGCATGTAGAAGCACGGTGGCTAGGAAAAACTCCCTAGAAAGGCAGGAACCTAGAAAGAAACTTAGAGAGGAACCAGGCTCTGAGGGGGGGCCAGTCCTCTTCTGGCTGTGCAGGTGGAGATTATACTAAGGCCAGATCGTTCTTCAAGATGTTCAAACGTTCATAGATGACCAGCAGGGTCAAATAGGGTTATCCATCCCACAGACGTAACTTTATAAAAGTCAGCTTTCAAAACAAAGTTACATTCTCCTGAATCAGCCAATGAATGAGCCAGCCTAAGGTGAATGTTTGTCGGTGGTTTCCAAGTCAGAACAGTTCATCTTCAGACAGATTGGCAGACAGAATGACGAACACTTGATGCTAAAGATGGACAGTGGATATCAATGAGACCAACCTGCATTTAAAGGTTCAATTTAAAAAATTATAGACAGACTGACACGACTTCCGGCTAACCTATAGATAGATAGAGATTAAATTTAGCAAAAACACACCATCAGCCGGTCTTGCCATCTGTCCCCAGCCACAGAGGAGAGTTGTCCCCTGGACAGCTGCCTGGCCTGGGTTACTGTAGCCCCAGCAGGCTGTGCAGTACCTGGCTCTCAGCCCCAACCTCCAGCCAAGCCCTGTCAGCAAGCATGGAGCTCACACCAGCTGGAGGCCACAGGCATTAGTCTTGAACCTGTGGGGACAAAAGGAGAAAAGAGTTCAGTATCTTTGGTGCTGATATAGACTGGCCACTGTGCTGTCTGCTGCTTTAGGGAGGAGTTTGAGGCCAAGGGCTCAGCTAGTATATCCATATAACGATGCGGTTTAACGCTCACACAGTGTCATTTCAAATATCTTCACCCGCTATTGCATTTATTTGGGTTGGGTTAGGGTTAGCTAACCCTACCTCTTTTCCTAACCTTAACCTAAGTCCTTTAAACCTCTTAAATGGAAAGTCCCCATATTCGGGGCCTCTATTTGATTTGTTTTATCAATTAACTCTGGTATGAGAACGGTAGTCCCTATCTGCAAAAGCAGGGTATCTGCTGAAAGCCGAGTATATTGGCTATTGATTGGTGCCTTCAAATCTTTGGTATGACTTACTACCATATATGGGCATACGAATGTATAATGGCAGGCTGAGCCGATGACCTTATTTCAAGATGGCTGCTACTTACATTCCGGTTAGCGTTGTGAAGTATAAACTAAATTAAAACGGAATACGTTGATACACACCAAAAGCCGGAACTCCACAGATCATGAGGATATCTTATTTGTCTGCCTGTGACCTACCGTTATTGATCACCAGCCCAAGAGTCAAAATGTTTATTTTACACAACATTTTCACCTTACAGCAAAACTATTACAGGTAAGCTTCCATTTGGTCTGTGTTTGAGCTATGGCTACATGGTGGGTATCAATGAATCCTTAGGTTGGTAGGAACAATATAGCATATTGCCAATATTATCTGATGATGTATGACTTAATGGTAACGTTGAATGTCCACACGACTGACTATATATTTTCGCATCAAAAATATGATGTTGCCTGCTTAGGCATCCATATCCCCTGTATGACCCCCGACACCACCACAATGTTTGAGAGAGGTTGATGTTGTAGGAATTTCGTTTTTATAGTGAACAATAACTTTAAGGCACATCCAGTGTGCACAAACGGTGAATGACCACATTGGACACTTTTGAGAGGATGAAAGGACACCTGAATGTACCCTGGAGACCCCATAACACACACCACAATGTTGGAGTGAAGCTGTTATGGTTAAATTGTGTTTTATAAATGAACAAATAGCATTTAGGATTGCAAATCTGTTATTGCACTGATTATCCTATTGTCATACATTTGTCACTTTGGAGAGGTTTAGGGACACTTGTAAATGTGACCACACCTGACACCACTTACTAAAACATCTGCCCATTTCTAATTGTTAGGTGTATCAATCCCATTTATTTTCTGATATTGTTCACATGTTGTGGAAGCCATCTGATGTGTTTCCAGCTCTAGTCATCAATAATTCACTTTTACAGCTTGTCAATGAATGATGACCTTAAAAATAAAAAMAACTCTTATTTTGTGTGTACTTGATCTAGTGTATTCGGAGCTATGTAACTCCTGTCTATCTTCTGATCATTTCCTCCTAATCTCCTAGATGTCTTCTTTCCAAATATACAAAGTTTATACATGTCAGAATCATGTAATTACACATGAATAGCAGTTACTTTGGGGTATGTCTAATTAAGCAGAAATCTACATTTTGCCATTACATTTATCTCTTAACCTGCTATGTTAATTATCATAACCTGCTAAGTAAGTTATACTAACCTGTTATGAAAAGTCCATCTAGTCAAAACCAATAATTTCCAATAATGCGATACACTCGGATTTGGTGTCCATTCACGCCCAGTTTGAAGGCACCAGTTTTGACACTGGGGTATAGTTTCTCCCTGTTTGTTATTTTGAGAATATAAATGTAAAGCTATGTATTCTTTTTTAGAAAGACAATTGTATGGACGTTTGGTTCATTCAGATAGGAGGGTTACCAACTGGTATTTATGCCTGTCTGTTTCAGACCTTCAGCACTGGAGGAAMGGGTTAAAACTGCTGCTAGTTACCTGCCTGCCTATCCGTTCACAATTTTCAATGTTACACAATATCATGTTTCAAGTTTCAAGTGCGATATGCCTGTTGTGAAGAATTCCTCAGTAGGCCTACAGTTCAAAGCCGAAGGCCTACAGTTCAAGGCTGAAAGGCCCTAACAAGTTCAAGGCCGAAGGCCTACAGTTCAAAGCGCGAAGGCCTACAGTTCAAGGCCGAAGGCCTACAGTTCAAAGCCGAAGGCCTACAGTTCAAAGCCGAAGCCTACAGTTCTAGGTTGAATGCCTACAGTTCAAGGCTGAAGGCTTAAAGTTCAAGGCTGAAGGCCTACAGTTCAAGGCCGACGGCTCACAGTTCAAGGTTGAAGCACTACAGTTCAAGGCCGGAGGCCTACAGTTCAAGGTTGAAGGCCTACGGTTCAAGGCCGAAGGCCTACAATTCAAGTGAAGGCCTACGGTTCAAGGTTGAAGGCCTACAGTTCAAGGCCGAAGCCTAAAGTTCAGAGGTTGAAGGCCTGCAGTTCAAGGCAGAAGGCATACAGTTCAAGGTTGAAGGCCTACAGTTCAAGTTGAAGCCTACAATTCAAGGTTGAAGGCCTACAATTCAAGGCCGAAGGTCCTACGGTTCAAGGTTGAAGGCCTACAGTTGAAGGCCGAAGGCCTACAATTCAAGGTTGAAGGCCTACAGTTCAAGGCCAAAGGCCTACAGTTCAAGGTTGAAGGCCTACAGTTCAAGGTTGAAGGCCTACAGTTCAAGGTTGAAGGCCTACAATTCAAGTTGAAGGCCTACAGTTCAAGGTTGAAGGCCTACAGTTCAAGGTTGAAGTCCTACAGTTCAAGGCTGTAGTTCACTCTAGGTGTTTGCTAAAAAGTTTATTCTAGTTGTTCTTATTTTCTGGATTTCGATATGTATTTTTGTCGATTGCTGAACATTTATCACACGCTGTAAATAAAACACCTGACTTTACCTGGGAGACTGTTTCCAGCAGCTTCCTGCGTTCTCCTTGGGATGAGCACATTACGTTTTCTCAATCCAAACTGGTCAAATGGGAAAAATACTCAGCAATCTGTATTCTGTGTGGGCAAAATATATATAAATGTGTGGTGCTACACATCTCTCTCTCTCTCTCTCTCTTTCTTTCTCTCTTTCTTTCACCCTCATCAAACTGGCCAAGGCTTTTTAGAATAGAAGTTCAGCGGTGACATCTAGTGTTGGAGATACGTACATGCATTGATGCTCAGGGATTACCATATTGAACGATAATACATTAGAGATAACACATCTAGCTAGATTATTCTCTACATGAGTTTGATCAGTAGCCTAGGCCTATGTGATGGAGATAAATAGGGTGAAGAAAGAAGTGAAGAAGCAAGACCACACATTAAGGTGAATGTTCTTTCAGTAGATTAATAATTGTTTTCATATTTGGGGAACACTTTACTTGACACCCAGCGTCATAACACGTTATGAGTTTGTCATAACCATGTCCATAATATGGCATAACAGCTGATATGACTTGTCATAACCTGTTATAATATGGACCTACAAAACATACCACACAAGGCAAAACATTGCATTCCACCATAGCATACATGTCAACAGTATGTTTATTCGTGAACTGTAGGCCATATATATGTTGAATATATATGTTAAATTATTAAATGATCATTGTAATTGCGGACACATTGATGTCAGACATGTACCTACCCCAAAGCTCTGTTGTGGATGACTGAGATGAATGCTGGAGCAGATTTCAGGAGCAGGACAAGACACCCTCTTTTTGACTGATGACTGTTATAAGGGCATGTACTGTACGTGATAGGCCTATCTGGCTGATATGATTATGATGTCATAATATCTTTTGACAGTGTCATAAAGTGTCTTCCTAGTCCAAGTAAAGTGACACAGAATGGTCATAAATCTCCATGACAGTGACATAAAATTATTTTAAATATGATGAAAAAAAACATGACTGTAATTAATTCATTACAACATCAACAAAAAAGGATTTAAGAAACAAACTTTTAAATGAAAGGAATTTTCTTGGCAGGGAAAAAACTCATTTCTGGGTTTGTGGGTTTTGATATTCCTATGCAGGTGTCATAACCAGTCATAAAATAATGCAATATATGTCACAACAGGTGTAAATATATGTCACAACAGGTGTAAATATATGTCACAACAGGTGTAAATATATAGGTCATGACAATGTTTGACCATATTATGACAGGTTATGACAAGTTATGTCAGCTGTTATGACATACAGTATTACGATGTGGTTTTCATCAAGGATCTCTCAGTACTTAGCACTGGGTGTCAAGTAAAGTGTTATGGCAATCGGTGTCAAGTAGAGTGTCATGGCACTGGGTGTCAAGTAAAGTGTCATGGCACTGGGTGTCAAGTAAAGTGTTATGGCACTTGGTGTCAAGTAAAGTGTTATGGCACTGGGTGTCAAGTAAAGTGTCATGGCACTGGGTGTCAAGGAAAGTGTTATGGCACTTGGTGTCAAGTAAAGTGTTATGGCACTGGGTGTCAAGGAAAGTGTTATGGCACTGGGTGTCAAGGTAGAGTGTCATGGCCACTGGGTGTCAAGTAAAGTGTAATGGCACTGGGTGTCAAGTAAAGATGGGTGCTGTTAATCAGCTAGGATGCCATCTGATGTAATTATTATTCATACATTAATACAACACCTCCTTACGAAAGCAAGGAGCTATTTACTTTTTGCAAATAATCTGCAATCAAAATGAAATGTCTCACGTGGCACAGATATCAGTTCAATGTTCTGATTACATTTGGCTGAGTTGTCTAACTAATGTGAATTCAGTGGGAAAAAAGAGACATTCCCTTACATTGATGACTTTTTGCAAATCCAATCAGTGTTCCACATTGATTCAATGTCATCACGTATATTTTTTGTTGTCTTGAAATATGTGGAAATGATGTTGATTCAACCAGTTTTTGCCTGGTGGGGTGCTATGCCTTAATGTAATAGGCCAGGTTTTTCAAACCTTTCCTCGGGACCTCCGGCCTTTCCATGTATTGTAACTATTCCACAGCTAGCATACCTGATTCAACTTGTCAACATCATCAAGCCCTTGAATAGGTAAATCAGGTGAGCTAGTTCAGGGCTACAACAAATGTGTGAAACGTCTGGGGGAGATGTTTGAAAACCACGGTAGTAGACTATCACCCTTTGCAAGCTCTGAGTTTGAAATATCAGCCATTTCAGCACTATGGACAGCGCCCGCCTGACCGACCGAGACTGTAGAGCAGAATGTAGCAAATGAGTGCACTGCACTGATTGCTTTGAAATAACATAGGCTTTTGTAATTTAGCACGATTTGTGACGGTGTGTCACATTTTATTTCCCGTAGGCAAAACACAATGTGTCCTTTTCAAATAAAAGCCGGAAAATTAACATTCGCTTCTCATTGTGACGTACAGTTTTGGGGCTTTACAGTGACTTGTGATGCACGGTATGAATTTGTGAACTGGCTTTATTTGAACTATTTTACTAGATCCATGCACTGCAATGTAGGCAGAAAAATCTTATAGCCTACCATTATTCACATTAGGGATGGTTATGCAATAATGCAATCATGTATTTCATAAGCTATAGCCACAGTTATGGTTGCACAAATTAAATATTTTACTGAAGAAAAATGATTGTTTATTATAGGTTTTGTGAAACGGGTTATTTATGTTTGGTGATCTCTGGCTGGCTGCATGCACCGCTGCTCATGCGCCCAGGGTTGAAGGCTGTAGGTGATTCAGTTGCAGCATCCTATTTCAGCCTGGTCTCATAGAAATAGATGTAACATAGTAATGTAAATCCTGGATTGGAACGGTATGATATGTTATGTTTGATATGTTACTAGGGAGTGAGATTACTTAAAGGAAAAATGAAGTAGCTTGTTGATCGGGGTGGATGGTGGGGCATACAACACAACGTCTAGCAACCCAAAGGTTGAGAGTTCATCTGGACAACTTTGGCATTTTAGATAGGCTAAACTTTTCAAATACTTACTACTTTTTAGCTACTTTTCAACTACTTAGCATGTTAGCTAACTCATTCCCTAACCTTAACCTTAACCATTTTAGCTAACCCTTCCCCTAACTCTAACATTTTAAACTAACTCCTAAATGTAACCCTAACCCTATCCCGTAACCTAGCTAACATTAGCCAGCTAGCTAATGTTGGCCACCTAGCCACCTAGCTAGCTTCGTAACATATCATACGTTTTGCTAATTCGTAACAAATMGTATATTTCAGAAAATTCGTAACATATTGTACAACTTGCCAATTCGTAAAATATTGTGCATTTTGAAAAGTCTTAACAAATAATATGAATTGTAATTTGTAAAATATCATATGAAATGGGTGATGAACATCCACAAATTAATACATGCCATACAAAATGTAACATACCATACCYAAAAGAGTATCMCGGATTTAAATAAATATTATTACGAAATGCTCTGAGACCAGGTTGCCTATTTCCACATCGGAATGAAAGGGCAGTTGTTTTCTGTTCATTGCGAAGTAAAGAGGGAGTGCTGAATGTTGCAATAGAGTATCGTCAGTTTACSGTCAGACAGCAYCATCACCTTGATGATGTAGCCGAACYACAACAGCAAACTCGCCAATTGTGATTTGGGACCAACGTGGCTCAATTCAGAGCTCACAGTGTGCTTGCTTTGTCCGGGACGTTAGCKCTGCCGCACGACWCTTCGGATGAGTCTTGGATAGTGCTCAGAGGAATTTAGCCTAGAGTTCATCACCGTTTTTGTAATGCTTTTCTTTTACAACTAATATTACCATCAGAAYCGTTGCTGATCTTTACCGTGCCAATTATTTTGCTAATGGGTCGTMTTAGTGGATGTTCCCTCATGATTTCAGTGAGAYGATGACTGCGTTTACTTTGCTCTGCTCGGTCGTGTGATTGCAGTGGGACGGACGCTCATATTCAACGCTGGACTGGGATAGCATAGTTGTTCTAATCAAATATAAAGATTGTTTTGTTTTTTATCAGTCTCGTGCTTATCTTTGATGACAATTGCCTAGCGCTGGCATAAATTTGAGTTGCCATAGACCGCCAACAGACACAGAACCTAAACGTCGTTTCAACTTCTAGTCGTTTTTTTGACAACTGTCTGACGGAGGAAGAATATGTTGATGAAGGAATATAGAATATGTATGCCGCTCACTGTGGAAGAGGTAAGCTAGGGTACTTATATCTCCCAGTTTTTCTGTGATTATTCTGGTCAGTACTATATCAACATTTGTTTCTTTGATTATGCTGTTCGGTATTATATCACCATGTTTTACTGTGACTAGTCTGGTTGGTATTATATCACCCTGTGTTACTTATCTCCCAGTTTTTCTGAACATTTT
>NC_036853.1:35035758-35190737 GCF_002910315.2 Salvelinus sp. IW2-2015 | reverse complement strand
CTGTGTCCTTGTTCCGCCCTGTCGTGTTTCCGCCTTCTTCAGATGCTGCGTGTGAGCAGGTATCTATATCAGCTACGGCCTGCGCCTTCCCGAAGCGACCTGCAGTCTGTGGTCGCGTATCCAGTTGTTCCCCTCTACTGCCTAGAGGATTTCAGTTTTCCTGTTTGACTTTACCTGAGATTATATCCAGGATTATCGTTTTTGTTATAGACTGGAATAAAGACTCTGTTTCTGTTAAGTCGCTTTTGGGTCCTCATTCACCAGCATAACATGTATTGTCTAGGGGTTTTGTATGTTTATGGGGCAGCGTCTAGTCTAGGTGTATGTATGTCTATATGTAAGTTGCCTGTGTCTGCACTTATTGTAATTATAGCTTCACGTTCGTTTGTTGTTTTTTGTATAGTTTGTTTAAGTGTTCTTCGTCTTCGTTATAATAAATAGAAGATGTATTGTTATCACGCTGCGCCTTGGTCCTCTCTTCATCCAACATACAACGAACGTGACACTTCTCTAAGCAGTAGGAAGCAGATTATTCAGTCAACCTTTTTATCGTTTTTTGATTATGGTGATATTATTCATCAAAGTGCAGCTGCTAATACTCTTAAACCTTTGGATGCCATCTACCATAGTGCCCTTTGTTTTTTTTACAGGTGACAGTTTTGACACTCATCACTGCATCCGGTTTCAAAAAGGTGGCTGGACCCGTAGATCTCTACATTACTCCCTTTTTGTTTACAAAGCTCTACTTCATAAACTTCCGTCTTATGTAACTTTGCTGTTGAAGTAAAGACACATGAGTTGCCTACCCATTCACATGATTGGTTAACTCTTGAGGTTCATAGGGTCTCCACCGAGCTAGCCAATTCTGCTTTTAGTTTTAATGCACCGTATGCTGGAACAAAATTCAGACAATTTATAGTATTAATTGGGAACATATTTGTGGAGGAATGTAACTGCTTTTCTGGGTGATTTGTGATGTTTTATTTGTGCTTCACATGATGGGTTATTGTATTTTAATGTGTATATATTCAGTACCAGTCAAAAGTTTGAACACACCTACTCATTTAACATTTTTATATTTATTTTGACTATTTTCTACATTGTAGAATAATCGTGAAGACATCAAAACTTTGAAATAACACAAATCAAAATATATTTCATATTTGTGACCGACCGGTTCAAAATCGGTCTTATGTAACAAAATTAGAAATTGTGTTTTTTACATTGGATAAAAGTAGAGACTCAGAGCTACAAAATGGTATATCATACACTACAGTTGAGGAACAATGGGAAAGTCATTTTGCTTTGAAAGTTGATCAACTTGTAAACTCACTTGCGAAAATGGTCTTTGAATGTTTTTGGTACTACTACTGGAGCCCTTCTTTGTCTACACCCATTGTTCACACCCTCTTAAAGCTTTAGCCCCACCCATATCTTTAAGGGTTGATCTGAGCATTCTGTATTAACAACAGCAGTCAAGCACCCAAGCTAACTTGCTAACTACTTCCAGAGACAAATGAGAGAGCAGCTCACTGAACATTACTCACCCTAGCAGAGCTTGTTAGGCTGTTGTTAGGCTGTTGTGTTAATATATTGAGTGTCCACAAACTTTTGTCCAAAATTCGAGGCACACTGACATCTATCGATTGACACGCCCTGCGGTCCAACCATCTCAATTGGGTTGAGGTTGGGTGATTGTGGAGGCCAGGTCATCTGATGCAGCACTCCATCACTCTCCTTCTTAGTCAAATAGCCCTTACACAGCCTGGAGGTGTGTTTTGGGTCATTGTCCTGTTGAAAAACATATGATAGTCCCACTAAGCGCAAACCAGGGGATGGCGTATCGCTGCAGAATGCTGTGGTAGCCATGCTGGTTAAGTGTGCCTTGAAATTTAAATAAATCACCAACAGTGTTACCAGCAAAGCACCCCCACACCATCACACCTCGTCCTCCATGCTTTCATGGTGGGAACCACACAGAAATCATCCGTTCACCTACTCCGCATCTCACAAAGACACAGCGGTTGGAACCAAAAATCAAAAATTTGGACTCATCAGACCAAAGGACAGATTTACACCGGTGGCCATTGCTCATGTTTCTTGCCCCAAGCAAGTCTGTTCTTTTTATTGGTGTCCTTTAGTAGTGGTTTCTTTGCACAAATTTCCATGAAGGCCTGATTCACAGTCTCCTCTGAACAGTTGATGTTGAGATGTGTCTGTTACTTGAACTCTGTGAAGCATTTATTTGGGCTGCAATTTCTGAGGTTGGTAACTCCAATAAACTCATCCTCTGCAGCAGAGGTAACTCTGGGTCTTCCTTTCCCGTGGCAGTCCTCATGAGAGCCAGTTTCATCATAGCGCTTGATGGTTTTTGCGACTGCACTTGAAGAAACTTTCAAAGTTATTGACATTTTCCAGATTGACTGACGTTAACGTCTTAAAGTAATGATAGACTGTCGTTTCTCTCTGCTTATTTGAGCTGTTCTTGCCATAATATGGACTTGGTCTTTTACCAAATAGGGCTATCTTGTGTACCTTGTCACAACACAACTGACTGGCTCAAAGGTGTTAAGAAGGACAGAAATTCCACAAAAAATTGTACTGTATATTATTTTTTTTGTGTATAATTGTGAATATTTATGTTGTATTATACAGGGCGCATTTGAAAAAGAGACATACTGTAAGCCTCAATGTGTCTTCACTGTTTAAAATAAAGGTTAAATAAAATAAAAAATATTCTGGACCCATTCTCTCGATATTCTCGTGAGTCTGTCCACAAAATTAAAATTAAAAGATACACTGAATTTAAAGGGACGGCTTAAAATAAAAATGTTCTGAACCCCCTATTGAATTAAAACTCCATGAGAAAATCTGTTTGCCAGCAAATGGGAGAATTTGGTTGAATTACATTTATTCAGAGCACACAAGGTAGCCTGGGGCGGATTGGCCATCAGGCAATTCTGGCAAATGCCAGATGGGATCGACCATTTTTTTTGTTGGATGGGCTGGTCAAAATTGACAAACACAAAAATATATTTTTTTATATAAAAATACAAAAACATAAAGGTGACATGGTTGGCAGGTACATGGGCCTGTTAAGTTATTGATTTGTAAGATTATTTTGCAATTTCTCTGTTATACTAATCTATAATCAATGTTTGACTTATCAGTTGGCATCGACCAGCCCCCCTACCAAGATGGGCCAGCCTGGATTTCTGATAGGCTGAGATGAGGTCATGCAAACACACATATAAAATTAAAAACACAGAGCAAAATTGGTTCTGATTGTGTAATATTTGAAAATGCAAGTGCGGGAAAAACACAGCTCTGGAAGGTGCGTCCACTCGTCCCTTTCGAAGAGAGGAGGGCCTCAGCTTTCTGTATGTATTATTTCTCAACTCAATATTCAGCTCAATAGCAACTATTTCACAACCAAGATATTTGGGTGACGTGCGCAAAGTGCGCACCAGCCATTGCGAGTCCATAGGTCGCATGGGTAGTAGCTTACAACTGCAAAGTTTTTTAGGACATTACATTTACTGTTGGCTGAATAAATGCATACTAGCAGTGGATAGCATATCTAGAGATAGATAATGTGTTTTTCAGTTTCCACTTCTTCGGGTGTAGAACCCCAAATTAATTAGCCTATGATTTTAGTTAGTGCACATAAAGATACATGTATTTCATCTCTTTTGAAAAAAAAAATCTGGAAATTCTGGAGTTCTATTTTGACAATAAAACTTAGCACCTAAAGTCTAATTGTGAACCCAAAATTCATGACAGTCACTGGACTAGGTTTTACAAAATATCTCGAGTCATGCATTCCTGCTTGGACATGTTAGATGAAACAACTTATTTATTGAATAGCTCAGTAGCCTATTTATTACACTTCTTAATAAAGCACTATGACTTACTTTATAAGATGATTACTCATGATTTGGGTCCGACCAAATCACGTGCTGGTGCAACCAATTGTAAAAGTCAGTGACACCAGTGACAACATGGGAAAATGTTAGTCTGGTTGCCCTGTAATAGTAATTAGCACTATGGTTAGGTGTTGATTCAGGGGAACACATATGACAAGAATTAATTTGCAATATAGCCAAGTTAGTTTGGCTTTAATAATGTAGTTGAAGTCGGAAGTTTACATACACTTAGGTTGGAGTCATTAAAACTCAAACACTCCACAAATTTCTTGTTAACAAACTATAGTTTTGGCAAGTCGGTTAGGACATCTACTTTGTGCATGTCACAAGTAATTTTTCCAACAATTGTTTAGAGACAGATTATTTCACTTATAACTCACTGTATCACAATTCCAGTGTGTCAGAAGTTTACATATACTAAGTTGACTGTGCCTTTAAACAGCTTGGAAAATTCCAGAAAATTATGTCATGGCTTTAGAAGCTTCTGATAGGCTAATTGACATAATTTTAATCATTTGGAGGTGTACCTGTGGAAGTATTTCAAGGCCTACCTTCAAACTCAGTGCCTCTTTGCTGGACATCATGGGAAAATCAAAAGAAATCAGGCAAGACCTCAGAAAACAACATTGTAGACCTCAACAAGTCTGGTTCATCCTTGGGAGCAATTTTCAAATGCCTGAAGGTACCACGTTCATTTGTACAAACAATAGTACGCAAGTACAAACACCATGGGACCACGCAGCAGCCATACCGCTCAGGAAGGAGATGCGTTCTGTCTCCTAGAGATGAACGTACTTTGGTGCGAAAAGTGCAAATCAATCCCAGAACAACAGCAAAGGACCATGTGAAGATGCTGGAGGAAACAGGTACACAAGTATCTATATCCACAGTAAAACAAGTCCTATATCAACATAACCTGAAAGGCTGCTCAGCAAGGAAGAAGCCACTGCTCCAAAACCGCCATAAAAACTCCAGAATACGGTTTGCAACTGCACATGGGGACAAAGATCGTACTTTTTGGAGAAATGTCCTCTGGTCTGATGAAACAAAAATAGAACTGTTTGGCCATAATGACCATTGTTATGTTTGGAGGAAAAAGGGGGAGGCTTGCAAGCCGAAGAACATTATCCCAACCGTGAAGCACGGGGGTGGCAGCATCATGTTGTGGGGGTGTGCTTTGCGGGAAGCTTGTGGAAGTCTACCCGAAACGTTTGACTCAAGTTAAACAATTTAAAGGCAATGCTACCAAATACTAATTGAGTGTATGTAAACTTCTGACCCACTGGGAATGTGATGAAAGAAATAAAAGTTGAAATAAATCACTCTCTACTATTATTATGCCTTTTCACATTCTTAAATAAAGTGGTGATCCTAATTGACCTATGACAGGGAATTTTTACGAGGATTAAATGTCAGCAATTGTGAAAAACTGAGTTTAAATGCATTTGGCTAAGGTGTATGTAAACTTCCGACTTCAACTGTATAAGTCTTAAACCGACAGACAGACAACAAAAGAAGAACAGAGTCACAGCAGAGAAGATACTGAGACAGATAAACACCACAACATGGAGGAAAACAAAATGGCTAGAGCATAAGCAAAGTTATAGTGGTCAGTTGTATCTCCAGTGTGTTTTTACATATTGTATTTGCTTTCAACATGAGCTGGTTAAAAAAAGAGGAGGAGGACCATGTCTCGTCAGTCACTGGTACAGAAATGGTTGAGAAACGCTGTACTGTACTGCCAATGTTGTGTCAGCACTACTGCCTTTGTCTAAGTAGGGTGTGTCGGGTCAGTTGTAGGGTGTACGTGTGGGGATGGGGTGTGTGTATATTGTTGGTGGCCAGCTGGGTGGGTGGGTAGGGTGGGTGGGTAGGGGGATGGTGCGGGTGGGGGTGCATGCATTGATGTGGACTGGTGTGATCAAAATGTCAGGAACTAACTGTCCCAATCCTCCCCTGAAGGTAGGCACATCTGTAGAGTGCATTACAGGACTGAATAAGGTAAGTCTGAATACCAAATAGTGAGAAGTGCGTAGGACAGGCGTGTGTAGGAATGGCGTACATTTTGTGTGTAGGAAAGCCGTACATTTCCTAAATCTGAATCCCCCCCAAATAAATATGACCCTACTGTCCTGCCCGTCTGCCTGCCCTAAGAACAACTGAGGCCTCTTAGAAACTTGCTAGAAGCACACAGAGGGTCTGAGGCGTGGAGTGCATGCTGCAGGTTTGGAGCAGGCCGGGATGTGGCTCTATTGTTTTCAGGGTCACCCCTCTTTTCCTTCCAGGGCTGCAGAAGGCCTGCTCTCTCCCTCAAGGCTGAAACCTCTTAACTAAACACAAAAACGCTTTACACATATCTTTTCTGTTTCCCTCGCTCACCTCAAGACGTTCAGAGATGAGGTGGTTTTATAAGATCAAAGCAAGGTGTGTCTGTGGGGTATCCAATTTGTGATTTATTAATAAATGTAAAGGGGACGTAAAGGGGACCTGTGTGGTTCTAGTCCCGACCGATATTTTAGCTTATAAATCGATCTGTGTATACCATAGATCGAAATGGCTTGCATTGAGCAATAGCCCTTGTTCACAGGGACACAGACTCCTGACTGAATCCTACAATCGTTACATTGTAGTGCAGCAGCAGAGAGCGGTTTCATCACGGTAGCACATTCAGAGATCGACATATAGCCATTAATCTAAAAGAATGAATAGATTTTAAAGAAAAAAAACACTTGCTGTTTGTCATAGACGGGCAAGATTATTATGAGATGAAAGGTGAGTTCCTAACGAGTTCAGGAAGCCAAGCTAGAGCTCTGTGATTAGTTCACAGCGATGGAGGCAGACGTTTTGAACAAGAAAGACCTTCAGAAATACAAATATGTATTTGACAGTTATAAGGAAGATGAAATCTTATAGTTACTGGTTTTATAATTTGATTATGTGTCACGCCCTGACCATAGTTTGCTTTGTATGTTTCTATGTTTTGTTTGGTCAGGGTGTGATGTGAGTGGGCATTCTATGTTGTATGTGTAGTTTGTCTGTTTCTATGTGTTTGGCCTGATATGGTTCTCAATCAGAGGCAGGTGTCAGTCGTTGTCTCTGATTGGGAGCCATATTTAGGTAGCCTGTTTTGTCATTGTGGGTTGTGGGTGATTGTTCCTGTTCCTGTGTCTGTATTTAACCATACGGGACTGTTTCGCTTTCGTTCGTTTCACTTTGTTGTTTTTGTTCAGTGTTCTATTTCGTGATTAAAATATGGACACTTACCACACTGCGCATTGGTCCTCCGATCTTTCCTACTACTCCTCCTCAGAAGAGGAAGAAGACGAGCGTTACATTATGCTATATTTAGAAAGCATGTAAGCATTTCAAGCCTTATCCATACAGTTTTGTTGAATAGGAAATACAACATATAAAACATTTTTATCATATTTGTACTGCGCACTTGAGCTTGTGTCCTCAAAAGTGACTACACCTCAGGAATTTATAACTTTTTTTTACCAGAAAGTTTAGATTTGAACGTTTCTTGAAGTATGCAGAATTACTAGTTATTTTTTATGGCCCTCTCGTGATAAATCATTTATTTTGGGGTTACATAGATCACATTTTTGTTTACATTTAGTTACATTTAACTGGTTTTAAAAATGTACAGGTATTGTCTGTGCTATATCATACCCTGACTGCGGATAGACCGTGTTTTGATAAGTAGGCCTATGTAATGTGTAAATATGAATTTGTATTGATGTGTAAATAACATGGGTTCTCAGCTGTGAACTCAGATAACTGGAAAGTGTTATCCGTAGTACAGACTGCTATTGTGTGTAAACATTAGGACATGCGGGACAAAGCATGTCATTTCAAAGCAACCACCTTCGTTCTTTACTGCATGGCAATATTGACTGAGGCCAGGTCTAGTGAAAGTAGGGGGCGAGCACACCTATGTAGTTACAAAGTTACTCATTAACTTGTCCTTCACAACACGATTGAGGCGAACGCACCCCTTTCGGCCTCCATTTTATAGCAAAGGTGAAAAGAAACGTTCAGTGACAATGCTGCTTCAATGTGAGCTATAAGGAAGAGGGTCATATCCGGACCTGAGTTTCAGGTACATATAGACCAGGCTGACCAGGTAGGACACTTCTAACGAGTGGACTTTCTCAACCCTTTTACCTTTTGGGCTGTGTTACCTTGTTTACATTTGTCAACACTGAGATCATATGACTTCCCTGGATCACCTGTTGATATTTAAGTGCATACACTAAGTACAGTATCTTGGTATATATTACCATGACAACTTACTAGTATAATAACCAAATGGAAAGAACCTTTTGAACAATCTCAACTAGTATACTGTATATCACTAATTATATTTTGATGGATATGGCGATATGTAATAAAATGAAAGTAGATTAATGAGAGAGAAATAAATACATAGATGCATGGGTCCATTTCTGAGTAAGATATCATATTGCAAGCCAATGCTGCTCTACCAGTCAGTCATGCCCACACAAAATAAGGCTAAACCTTTGACAGCCGCTGACTTTTCAGCCTACAGTTGATAATAATGTAAACCATTGTTCATTCAGGCAGGATGTTGTGGTGAAGTGCAGTTACATTACAAAGGAGAAGTAGGGCGCTAAAGGTAAGAGGCAGTGTTGTAGTACTCGATCCCGGCCTCGAGACTACATATTGAGCGTCTCGGTCTTGTCTCGTTGTACTCGGTCTTGACTCGGTCTCGGACAGTGAGGATTCGTAATTTCTTCCCGAGACCAGCGGAGTAAAAAAACTCCCAATTATCATCTTCCATTCATTCAGCGCATAAAAGCGCTTCGCCAGGCCAAATATGAAACATTAATATCTTAACAGCCTTTATATCTATTATAGACATGTTTGCACAGTGCCAAACATATTCGCCTTCAGTGTGTGACAGGTTCGTGATTCTGAAAGGACAGCAACCGATGTATTCACATGCGCGCCACACACATAGCCTAGTTTCAGCGGAATATCATGTGCAGGCAGCATGAGTAAAAAAAAAGCTATCAACTGTTTTTTAGCGTGGAGCAGCTCACAGAAGACTGACATCGGTAGCCGGTAGAGTAGGAAAGACGTTTCCACGTATGATATCTCCCAGCAAATAGGCAACAATGGGTATGCAAACCAGGTATTGAAAAAGTTTAGTCCGAAGTGTTGGTTAGTTGGCTATTTGTGATGTGCAATTGTCATTATGTGCTGTTTGCATCAGGGGTATAGACATGGATGGGCCCGGGTGGACAGAGGCCCACCCACTGGGGAGCCAGGCCCTTACAGGCCCACCCAATCAGATTAATGTGGTTGAAGCATTGTTGTGGATTTAAGACCATCAAATGTGTATTTTTTCAATATAAAAAAAATGGGAGGAAAAACGGACAAATCCATAGAAAAACTCACAAAAAATACAGGATTTTTCATTGGGAACTTTTTAGCTAAATTAGAGTATACCCGCTTCTCCAGGCACCACTACACCTCTGCATAGGGCCAATGGAAAGACAGCAGTCACACACAGCATGATGGTAAAGGAGCAGCAGTCCATAAACTCTGACATAATAAACCAGTAGGACCCAATCATAAGTAAACAAAAACCATGAAGCATGGTCGAAATATACAACTATTAACGTTACTTCCCATTGCAAAAAAAAACATTTCATGTTTAGCACACAAAGTAATCCATGACCTAAAGTTTAAAGTGGAACTGACAGCGTTTTAACAGATATGAAACAGACTATCCTAATATCAGTAAAAAATATCAAATTCCCAGTTTATGCTTCAAAACCAACTTTATAAGAGGTTTTAAAAATAGTTTTTTTAACTATTTTTTTTTTTTTTTTTTACATTCCATGAAGTACACTAAGGCATTGTTGGCAGAATAGATGCATGCAGTTCAATGCATGATTATTATAATTCACTAATACATTTCTTGGTAGTCAAAAATATGTTGCCGTTAGGTTGTAAATGACAGCTGGCCTGGTACATTGTTTGCTGCCTCCATTCGGGATGCACTGTTTCAGTTTCAATAACTGAATATTCTGGGGGGAAAATGACAAAATGTAACTAACGCTGGGAATGTCAATACAATCAAAATAGCAAGGGCAATGATAACAAGTCAGTCATAATTTGGCTAATAGGCTAGCGTATCTATGTATGTAGCAAGCTAAAAACACGAAGCCTAATGTTAGTTAGACCGTGGGAAAACTACTGCTAGCTATTGCACAGTGACCTGTTGACTTTCAAGAAGGCAGATGTTTCCATAAGTTTTAGTAAAAACGGTCCCACTCATTAAGTCAAAATGTGATTGGTTGTTTCCAATGGCACTACAAAATGTTGCCCTAATACAGTTGAATAGCAGATGCCTTTATCTAGCTTCTGATGGCCTAGCAAATGGCTGACTTAGCTAGCAAGATTTATCACCCCAGAGACCAGCAAAGAAAAATCCTGATTGGATCTTTTTTTTCTCTTCAGCGTTAACCCTTTCCTTTCCAACAAAAACTGAAGCGATTAAATTAGAACATCATTGAAAATAGTAATATAGTTATCATTATAGTTATATTATTATAATCATTCTTTTATAAATCCTTAGCCCTTCTCTGAAGGCGTAGAAGGCCCATTGTTCCCCACTGTGTTTGGGTTAGCAATCATTTGTAGAGTGGCTCTATTTTCCCTCAGCATGCATTTTTTCACTATTCTGAATGTCAAAAAAATCCATATGTTGATCTGAAATATGAGCACAGAAGAACTGGACATTTTGAACTCTTATTATGGTGGTGATTTGACAAAATTACAATCATGGTCTTGAATTGGACTTTCATTTTTCTGGTCTCGGTCTTGACTCGGTCTCAGACCCCTTGTCCCCCTCTGGTCTTGATCTTGAATCAGTCTCGCTTTAGGTGGTCTTGAACACAACACTGGTAAGAGGTATTAGTCCGTCAAATATATTACTCTGCTATCTGACTATCCTCTAAAGCTAAATATATCAGTTTCATGGTGTTTTTGTTTGCAGTAGTTGCTTGGCTCTATTGATGACATTGCAGAATGTGTACGCCTTTAAGCAAATGTTAGAAACGATTGTACCCATTGACACTTTCTTTGTTTAGAACAAACAGTATAATTAACATAGTTGCAGTCGTAGATGTGAAACTCATTCAAAGTAAAGAATAACTATTTTTAAGAATAGCCTGCGTAGCAGGCTCCCTGTACCCATTGCATGCCTACAACATCTTCCTCATAAATAACCTCCCTCTCTCTTTGCCAGCTGTTTTTCCAATCACTGTATGATCAAACCATGTCCTTCATTCTTGACAAACAATAGCATCGCTCAGTTCCCACGCAAAACAAATATATATCTGGCACCATGAATGAGGAGGTGGAGGAAGGTGGAAGGATGACTTGCTCAGCGGCACCACAGAGTAGCCATACGTTTCACCAGGAGATCAGATGCAGGATGGCTTTGTGTGTGACTTCTGTACCCAGAGAGGAGAGAGAGGAGGACAGGAGTCACTAGAGCGCGATGAGACAAGGATATCCCTGCCGGCCAAACCCTCTTTAACGACGCTGGGCCAATTGTGCGTCGCCCCATGAACCTCCCGGTCGCGGCCGGCTGCGACAGAGCCTGGGCTCGAACCCAGAATCTCTGGTGGGACAGCTAGCACTGCGATGCAGCGCCTTAGACCACTGTGCCACCCGGGAGGCCCTCAAAGCCTACTCTTAAACATACACTGCACACTTATGCAGTCACAAACGCTAATGCAGATGCAGACACACAGACAAGCATGCACACACGCTAGATGTACGCACACACACATACACACACCCTACTATTACACACACAGCCCCTTGTGGGCTCCGAGGCTTTCCATAGCTCCCAGGCCTGGCGTGTTGTTTTTGTGCCTTGGCTGTGTGAGGACAGGAAGAGATAAAGAGAGCCCCACTCGGGTGTTTACAGCCAACAATGCTGAGCTGAATAGCAGGAGAAGGAGAGGGGAAGAGGCCTAATGGCAGACCGACCAGCCAGCCTGGCCCCTCTGTGAAAAATCACCATGGTGCCAAGACGACTCTGAAAACAGAAAAGGCAGGGTGAAAAAATAGAGAGAGAGACACAAATGGTTCTAAGAACTACATAAGAACACTCTGCAGAACAAAAGCTATTGCTATTGTGTGTGAAAAGCTCTTCATTCTATACCTAAACGCTTTAAATCAACTTTTTAGTGCATAGAAAGTGTGTACACACATCTTCATAGAAGATGTACAACACTAAACTGGTGGGAAAAACAAAAACTGGTATGGACGGACTGTTGTCTTTGTGAGAACATGCCAATAGATATCTTCAGAGTGCAATAAGTCATTTATGACAGCATGAATCAACATCGCATGCAAACAAATGTACATTTAACATATTCACTTACAGAAGAGCACAGAGGTCACTGGTTGCAGCTTTGACTGAACATGTCAAAAACGGTTTATGTTTTTCAACCCAATTCTGGTGTTATTTAGGGCCAGTAGTTTTTCCTGGTCAGGTATATTTCAGTTAGGTCATAAGTCAGGTTATAATGGCTACACAAATGCAGTCCAATTCTAGTTATGACTTACTTTTCAGTCTGATTAATATGTATTGTGTTTCTCCATTTGTCATTTCTACAGGAAGTAGGGGAACCATGGGGTCCTGGGGCCCCGGTCTGTGTGTGGTTTTGTGTTTCTGGGGAACAGTTAGTTGGAACACACTTCACGGTCACATTGTTGGCCCGTGTACTGTCAATACTGGCACGGTAAGAAAGACACACACAGCTTTGTCCTTCTCCCCATGTTCTTCCCTTTGTTCAGTTCTGAGCAGTCACACGAGGATGACACGACGGAGAATTTCCTGTTTGTGCTACACTTTTCCTGTTGTTGATCATACAGTAAACTAGTGTTACCTCTGGGAGTTAAGTCTACTTCGTTATAGGATATCAACATTAGAATTATATGTCAAGATTGTGCTTCTTTAATATAGACCACATGGACAATTCAATAAATCAGATTTATTTTATGTGAATAAAGGCTTGCTAAAGTGCAAAAATACTTCATTTTGACATGTCCCTCCGTCAACCCTGTGTCACCTCTATGAAGATTTGAACCCCCTTAATCCTAACATTTCTCCACATTTCACTGTCATTGTACAGCCTTAGTTATTTTGTTGTTTTGACAAAGTCATGTCTGAAGATGATTTATTTAATGTGATTAGTGATTCATTTTATGGTCAACCCTGTTATGTGCACTGAACTCTTGTTTTAATATGGAGAAACTATTCCTTTTTAAAATATTTATTTCTAAAGAAACATTGAACATATAATAGTCAAATCATAGAGTAAAAGCAAATGAGCTGGTTCTACTCTTTTTGGCCATTTTCTGGTGTTTTGTGGTGGAAAACGGAGCAGATCAAGCATAACACGTCAACCCTGGTACCCATAGGTTGGCTTGACCAATCTTGTCCATCTCTTCCACAAGGCATCATTTAACTGCAGTTGGAGGAAACTGGCCCATATTCCAACAGAGATATGGAACCAAGTGCAACTGCACTGGACCTCTCTCATATAAAAAAGAAAAATTGCACACCTTTTTTTATTCCCTGTTGACACACAGAAGCTTCCATTCCCCTCTAACAAAGGGATTTATGGCTGATTTAAGAAGAAACCGTCAACCCTGTTACGGTGAACCCTGTTTATTTGGCTCTTTTTTAATTTGATCTTTATTTAACTAGACAATTCAGTTAAGAACAAATTCTTTTGACGATGACGTCCTACAAAGGCACTTAATAGACACTTACTAGAGTCTTTTTTTAAATCACCTCTTGAGATGGGAAAACTGGTTTTATGACATTGAACATGTGCTCTTTATGACAGAATGGTTATTAATTAGGTGAAATCAAACTTTTTTTTTTTTAACAAGTTACACTTCTGAAAAGGTACTGAATTGGTGGAATGACCTTCCTCGTGAATTTTAACATCACCATTTTAATAATTCCCTTTCAATTCACCCATACAATGGTTTTAGGGAGAAAATCCTCAAGTTGATTTATTCTTTTCAAAACTCTTCTTGATTCTTGCAAAATGGCAACCACAAAATTGGAAGGGTTGGCTTGACCAATCTTGTCCATCTCTTCCACAAGCATCATTTAACTGCAGTTGGAGGAAACTGGCCCATATTCCAACAGAGATATGGAACAATGCAACCGCACTGGACCTCTCTCATAACCACCTGAACCTTACTAACCCTCAACACCTCAGACAACTACAGAGGTTGGATCAGCTGGTTCACCTAAATCTCTCAGGAAACTACCTCCCTCTGCTGGAGAAAGGCCACTTCTGCAGCCTGCCCTTCCTGCAGATACTAGACCTCAGTGGTTGCCAACTGACCTCCATGGAGGCTGGAGCTCTGCAGGGTTTACCCAGGTTAGGGAAGCTGTTCTGGGGCACAACATACTGCAAGCCACCCTGTCTGTTTCTGCTCAAACTATATCCTTCCTGGATCTCAATGGAACCAAGAACTTGACCATGGCTCTGATGATTCGTCGACAGGAATCAGAAGACCATTCCATAGGAAACTGTTAACAGAGGTCACTGAACATCCCAGCCCAACTCCAACTAACTCAATAACTACAACTAATGGTATGGATCTCAGTTTTAACTTACTCTGCTTCATTACATCAATTAATTCTATGTACTTAGTATCAATTATCTGTTGTCACGCTTACTCACGTGTTTCTTTGCTGTTTTGGCAGTGAACATAATAATAATGATTTGAGTAGTAAAACTATTCCCCTCTCCCAACAGGCAGTGAGGATGGTGGTCAGAGCCATTTCTCCAAAAGCTGGCAGTACCTGGTAGCAGTACTGGTGACGGCCATCTTCCTCTCCCTCCTCATCGCTGTCCTGGCCAAATGCCAGCTGGTCCGTCGCTACCTGGCCAGTTACCGTCACACCCGGCTGATCGAGGGGGACACAGCCAGCCAGTGTGACGCCAACAGCCTGGAGGTAGGCTTCTCCATGCACAACCATGGGGACAGGCACGGAGCCCCACCCTGCTGCTGCCCCCAGGGAGAGATGGACATGAGGATGAGGAGGATGATGATAATGATGGCTTCATAGAGGATAACTACATACAAGCCAGCGAGAGGAGAGGGCTAAGAGGGCACTGGAACTACAGGAGGAGGAGGAGGAGGATGACATGGTATTTTCCATTGGCTAGAAGAGGTGGAATGGGAGGGGAGAAAGAGGGGGAGAGAAAGACAGACGACAGACAGACATACATACAGAGAGGAGAGAGGTCAATGTATCCAATTTGGACACTGATTAGGGCCAATGCCGATATTAAATATATGCATGTCTATCTCCATCATATTGGGAGGGAAAACAACAGTCACAGATGAATACAAAACTGACAATAGCAATCTCTCTCAGAGCAGAGCCAACTCAATGTAGCTTTGCAATAGGGTACCTGTGTGATGTGTTTCATTGGATTTCCAAGTAGGGTTGACTTTGTACGGACTTGAAATACAAATATGTTTGGAAATGATTATACAAAGTGGATCAAATAATGAATCAAATTGTTTTGAGTTTGCTTTTTGAGTTCCGGCATAATTTGATTTTTTGGGTGTGCTTGCACTCCACTTTGTTACATTTGTAGATCAAATAAACGTTTTAAAATCAATAGCACACTTCTGTAGAAAAAGCCATCAAATATTTTGAAACAGGTATGCATCGATCTATTATACGGTATAACAATTTTTATATAGTAAATAGACAAACACTCCTGCTAGTAGTTTATGCATAACCTCAGAAGAACAGAAGAGAATCGATATCGTGGTATGTAGACCCATCATTGATGTAGAGACTCGCGCACAGAATGACTTCCACACGGTGGGTTGGTTTTGGTTGAAAGCTGCTCGACAGGTCTGACGACGAAATACTACCCGGAAAAGAGCCGTAGCGTGGTTTAGACAACAAAACGAGAGAAATGGGAGGTTCACTGAATAAAATGTTGTAAGGGATATGAACGTCAAACATCAGTATATTGTCCGGTATTAGTTTATCAGGATGTCGGCGTCTGCTATATTCATTCTGGATCTAAAGGCAAGGTGAGTTGAGATTTGACAGTTTTCGTGGCGTAGAAGTTTATAGTTTAAAGCATCGAGATCAACAGCGCTGAGCACAGGCTGCACCTGCCAGTGTAGCGCAGTAATCCATGCGTTAAAACTATAAGCGCAGATAAGAATATGAAAGATAGCGGTAGGGCAGGCTATAGTAAAATTACACACTTGTTTATTATCTTTGATTACTTACAACTAAATGTTGTTTATTTCTGAATACGTAAATGTTATATTACATTCACAACATAGCTATTAACTTCGTTATCGGCTCAATTTTCCGTTGAATTTTGTCGGCGGAAATAACAATCTACCTCAGCACTCTCTGAACCCTACACCTAAATCAAGTAAAACGAATTTCTTGACAAAATTATTGCTCAATCACTTATAAACATTCTCAGCAGATCTAGGACAGTGTAGGCAGTGGCGTGTCCAGAACATTTTAAATGGGGTGCACAGACCCAGTTTAGGGGGGGCATAACATTTTGAACCTTAATCAAGCTAGGTAGATTATTTTCAATATAGTTATGATGGTTCAACGCCAGTGGAGGCTGGTGACTTGAACAATGAGGAGGATAGGAGACTCACAGTATAGGCGTGGACAGCACATATGGCAAAACTTGTTTTAAAAAATCGAGGGAGTAGCAGTGTGCAGGACATGCTCATCATGGATGGATGGTGTTGGAGAAGAACTAAACTCTTCCATTCAGGGCAGGATAGGATTGTACTGATAAAGATGTGCAGTTAGTTTAAACACATAATTGATCATGTTATCACTCCTTCCCTATTTATTGCAGGATTGTGATTTATGATTAATCAACATTGACACTAGTTCTTTACAGTCCAAACAACAATATATAATTGAGTAATACAAGTAGTATGTTATTATACTAAAGCATAATTTCAGGTGAACAAAAAATAATTCTATACCAGAGGTGGCCAACCTTGCTCCACTGACCCTTGCTCTACAGGGTGAGCAGACTTCTGTTCCAGCCAAGCAATAGCACACTTTATTATCAACTCATTACAGTAGGTTTGACAAGTTGAATCAGGTGTGTTATTGCTGGGCTGAAACAGAACCCTGCACACCCAGCAGACCTCCAGCGGGTTGGCCTGCTCCAGTTATAGAAGGTATAACATTGTGTGTGATGTTTAACTGCATTATTGTATACAACATTTGCTAACATACTGTATAATCCATTATATAGGTTATACCCTTAGTCTCAGTATTGGGACATTCATTGGGACCTCACTCTTCATCTGGAAACAGCTTTCACAGCTTCCATATGAGTCCCAGTTGATTTGAACGTGGAATTAAGAGTTGGGATTATGATGAATTGTTTAGCTAGCTACTTGTCTAAACAAAAGACTCCACTCTGCAAGTAACCATTTCACTGTACCGTTTACACCTTCTGTATCCTGTGCATGTGACGAATAAACTTGATATAGTGTGTGTTCACCAGAAGACGGTAATGTGAAGAACAACATGACCTGCACCAAAATCAGAAGTTTATTTTTACTACTACTTTTTGCTACCACTTTCACCACTTTTAGTCTTGAAATCTTTGTGTTTACTCTACTGTGAATCCATAAAGAGATGGGTGTGAACAATGCTGAATGGGTGTAGACAAAGAAAAGGTCTCCAGTAGGTGGACCAAACCATTCACAGGCCATTTTCTCAACAGTGGGGTTACAAGTTTATCAAAATGACTTTCTCATTGTTCCTCAACTGCAGTGTATGATTTACAATTTGCTAGCTTGGAGTCTCTACTTTTATCCAATGTAAAAAACTATTTCAAATGTTGCTACATATGACCGAATGCAGGTGTGGGTCAATCCAAAATTAAATCTAGAATCGGCTTCCTATATCGCAACAAAGCATCCTTCACTCATGCTGCCAAACATACCCTCGTAAAACTGACCATCCTACCGATCCTCGACTTCGGCGATGTCATCTATAAAATAGCCTCCAACACTCTACTCAACAAATTGGATGCAGTCTATCACAGTGCCATCCGTTTTGTCACCAAAGCCCCATACACTACCCACCACTGCGACCTGTACGCTCTCGTTGGTTGGCCCTCGCTTCATACTTGTCGCCAAACCCACTGGCTACAGGTTATCTACAAGTCTCTGCTAGGATAAAGTCCTGCCTTTTTTTCAGCTCACTGTTCACCATAGCAGCCCCCACTCGTAGCACGCGCTCCAGCAGGTTTATCTTACTGGTCACCCCCAAAGCCAATTCCTCCTTTGGTCGCCTTTCCTTCCAGTTCTCTGCTGCCAATGACTGGAACGAACTGCAAAAATCACTGAAGCTGGAGACTCATATCTCCCTCACTAGCTTTAAGCACCAGCTGTCAGAGCAGCTCACAGATCACTGCACCTGTACATAGCCCATCTGTAAACAGCCCATCTATCTACCTCATCCCCATGCTGTATTTATTTATTTATCTTGCTCCTTTGCACACCAGTATCTCTACTTGCACATTCATCTTCTGCACATCTACCATTCCAGTGTTTAATTGCTATATTGTAATTACTTCGCCACCATGGTCTATTTACTGCCTTACCTCCATTATCTTACCTCATTTGCACTCACTGTATATAGACATTTTAGTTTTCTTTTTTTTCTACTGTATTATTGACTGTATATTTAGTTTATTCCATGTTTAACTCTGTGTTGTTGTATGTGTCGAATTGCTATGCTTTATCTTGGCCAGGTCGCAGTTGCAAATGAGAACTTGTTCTCAACTAGCCTACCTGGTTAAATAAAGGTGAAATAAAATTAAAAAAAATAAACATATAGCTAAGTGCTTTCTCATTGGCTAAACTAGGCTCATAATAAAATAAAATAAAAATTAATATTTACGGATCCCATACAAGTTTGTAATTAAGGCACATACAAGTTCACATGTTCAAGAAAGCATTTCTGAAAGAAAAAATATAAATGTCCCTCAAACAGCCTTACTGTTAAGTAGAAACTAGCGTCATCTGCCCCCGTTGGGCTGGCATGTCACGTTTAATGTCTTATTAGGCAACTCTATGAACACAAGATAAGGTGCAATAATAGCCTAGTTTAATTGGCTCATTCATGGAGAGTTGTTTGCATACAAAGTCTGTGGTACCTGCTCACTCAGACAGCAGACTATAGGCTAATCAAGCCCAACCTGACTTCCCTTATTCGTGTGGTTGTGGTAATAATATTGTGGAGAAGGAGAGCCTGAGGGTGTTAAGGGGATGGATCCCTGGATCCCTATCAGTGCTTAAGCCTTTTCTGCCCTCAGGCCTTCTCCCTGCTAAAACCAACCCAGACGTGCTGTACTGGAGGCTGAGGATATCTATCTATGTATTTATCGATCGATCGAGACTAGAGTGTCTGGATACAGTCACTGTATCAACACATTGTGTGCTTGTTCTTGAAGTTTGAGATGTCATGAATGTAGCTTTTTTATGCTGAATTGATCATCTGAATGTGTCTTTCTTTGAAATATATTGTTATGCTGATAAACAGCTGCTTGGTTTTGTACACTGACTGCAATCATATATTTGAAATACAACGTTTACACCAACACACTGATGAATGATCCCAAGCTGTTTTATTGAGCAAATTAAACAACTGGAGCATTTATCAGTGTGTGGTATCTATTATTTATTTCATTACTTTACTTTGTGTACCCTGCACATGCAATTCTGGATGTGTGTACACTAGGCTACTTTTAAACTGCACTCATACGTTTGCTGTCTTAAGTAATATACAGTGAATTCGAAAAGTATTCAGACCCCTTTACCTTTTCCAAATTTTGTTACTTTACAGTCTTATTATAAAATGGATAAAAAATTGCTTTTTTTCCTCATCAAGCTACACACAATACCCCTTAATGACAAAGCAAAAACAGTTTTTCTTTTTAAATTGTTGTAAATTTATTACAAATTAAAAACTGATATCACATTTACATACATATTCAGACCCTTTACTCAGTACTTTGTTGAAGCACCTTTGGCAGCGATTACAGCCTTGAGTCTTCTTGGGTATGACGCTACAAGCTTGGCATGCGTGTATTTGGGGAGATCCTCTCAAGCTCTGTGAGGTTGGATGGGAAGCGTCGCTGCACAGCTATTTTCGGGTCTCTCCAGAGATGTTCGATCGGGTTCAAGTCTGGGCTCTGGCTGGGCCACTCAAGGACATTCAGAGACGTGTCCTGAAGCCACTCCTGCGTTGTCTTGGCTGTGTGCTTAGGGTCGTTGTCCTGTTGGAAGGTAAACTTTTGCCCCAGTCTGAGATCCTGAGCGCTCTGGAGTAGGTTTTCATCAAGGATCTCTCTGTACTTTGCTTTCATCTTTCCCTCTATCCTGACTAGTCTCCCAGTCCCTGCCGCTGAAAAACATCCCCAAAGTATGATGCTGCCACCACCATACTTCACCGTAGGGATGGTGCCAGGTTTCCTCCACACATGACGCTTGGCATTCAGGCCAAATAGTTGGTTTCATCAGACCAGAGAATCTTGTTTCGCATAGTCTGAGAGTCCTTTAGATGGCTTTTGGCAAACTCCAAGCGGGCTGTCATGTGCTTTTTACTAAGGAGTGGCTTCCATCTGGCAACTCTATCATAAAGGCCTGATTGGTGGAGTGCTGCAGATATGGTTCTCCTTCTAGAAGGTTCTCCCATCTCTGCAGAGAAACTCTAGAACTCTGTCAGAGTGACCATCAGGTTCTTGGTCACCTCCCAGACCAAGGCCATTCTCCCCCGATTGCTCAGTTTGGCCGAGCGGCCAGCTCTAGGAAGTGTCTTGGTGGTTCCAAACTTCTTCCATTTAAGAATGATGGAGGCCACTGTGTTTTTGGGGATCTTCAATGCTGCAGAAATGTTTTGGTACCCTTCCCCAGATCTGTGCCTCGACACAATCCTGTCTCTGAGCTCTACGGACTCTTCCTTCGACCTCATAGCTTGGTTTTTGCTCTGACATGCACTGTCAACTGTGGGACCTTATGTAGACAGGTGTGCCTTTCCAAATCATGTCCAACAATTGAATTTACCACAGGTGGACTCCAATCAAGTTGTAGGAACATCTCAAGGATGATCAATGGAAACAGGATGCACTTAAGCGCAATTTCAAGTCTCATAAAGGGTCTGAATTCTTATGTAAATAAGGTATTTCTGTTTTTCATTTGTAAAACATTAGCTAACATTTCTAAAAAAAACTGTTTTCACTTTTTCACTATGGGGTATTGTGTGTAGATTGATGAGGAAAAACATGTTTGTAATCCATTTTAGAATAAGGCTGTAACGTAAAAAAATGTGGAAACAGGGGAAGGGGTCTGAATACTTTCCGAATGCACTGTATGAGAAACTAGACACCACAATGTATAGATAGCCTGACATGTGATGGGACATGGTCATAAATATAGCCTGACATTTGTTTTCAAGGTGAAATATAGTAGCCATGATGTGTGTTTGATTGTCAATCCGTGTCATTCTTGGAGGGGAAAGTAATTTTAGACCGTCTGGTAGCGTCATAGATTTTTCATGGATGTTTAACTCCACATCCCTGAGCTTGTTTCCCAATGGTACCCTATTCCTTATGTAGTGCACTACTTTTGACCCTTGTTCAAAAGTAGTGCACTACATAGGGAATAGGGTTCCATTTGAGATGGAACCTGAGGGATCTCTGGTCTGTTTACCTTAACTGAGATGTCGTACAGACGGTAGTTCATATTGATTGTAAACATTGTAAACAATGCCTCATTGACAATAACCAGTGTCCCATTGTCAAACAAACTTCCCCAGGCTGAATCATCCCATCATTTTTAAGGGGATATGGTGTGTGTGTGTGTCTGGTGTGTGTGTGTGTGTGTGGTGTGTGTGGTGTGTGTGTGGTTGTGTGTGTGTGTGTGTGTGTGTTGTGTGGTGTGTTTGTGGTGTGTGTGTTGGATGAATAAAACCAGGCCCTCATAGTCAGCCAGTGTGTTTGACCTTTTGTCAGCCAACAGTGGCACTGAACTTGAACCATAAGCCTGCTTTCATATTCCCAGACATGTCTCTCATTCAATCTCTAACACTTACCACATCACTGCAGCAGTCTGATAGATCTGTCTGTGTCTGGTCTCTGCAGTACTGTAGAAAGATGCACTGGCTAACTCCATTGGAGTTGCTGTGTGTGTGTGTCCTTAGGTTCACCTTTTTACAGTTATCAGAATATTAGTCTCACGGTACCCAGACCCCCAACACAGTATAATGGCTGGAGTCTAGGCTAGCAGAATACAAAAGTAATGGTTCAACAGAGAAAGTGTTTTAATGAAAAACAAAAGGTGGCTGGAGGGAGGTTTGTTAGCTCAGGATGACTGCAGACAGTGGCTGGGGATTAAAACAGGAATGAGGAACTTGCTATGGCCATGATGAACGGTTGGTGACAATGGGTTTGAACAATATTTAAACTTTTTATTTCCTTGAACCTCAATGGCAGTTTAATGTACATTTTAAGCAGAAGCCAATCACGTCCTCCAAAGCCATATTTATTCTCAAAATGGTAATAATTGTGAACACCGAAATCTATCATTTTCCTCTACGTTCTTAACATTCAGGTAGCGTTTGTGTTTCCTGCAAGGGCAGACTGCTTTTTATATGCAACAACCTTTGAAATTTCTGTCCGTCTGTCTGGGGTTCCGCCTGTCCATATCCTTTCACTGTGTGATGAGTTTTTTTCATTTTGGTATTTCCTTTGTCTTATTTGTTATTTCCTCCTCTTTTGTTGTCTCTGCCCTGTGTGATCTCCCCGGCACAGAAGCCCCTCTAGTACAGAGGGTTGTAGGCCATGTCTTCAGTGTGTGTGAGATCCCTCAAGCATAGGCTTTGATCTCTTTCAACACTTATTTCAGAGTGTGAGGGCTCCAGTCCAGCGACTCTCAATGCTGACTCATCTTGTTATTGGTGTTGAAATGAGTGTGTGTGTGTTGTGTGTGTGTGGTGTGTGTGTGTGTGTGTGTGTGTGTGTGTGTGTGTGTGTGTGTGTGTGTGTGTGTGTGTGTTGTGTGTACACATTTTATTATACTTGTGAGTACCAGAAGTCCTCAAAAGAATAGGAAACCAACAAAAATTCTCAAAAGAATAGGAAAACCAACTAAAAATTCAAAGACATTTTGCCGGCCTCACTTGTAAAAAGGCTATTTAAGGCTTAGGGTTAGGTTTAGGGTTAGCAGTTATGTTTAGAGTTAAGGTTAGAGGTTAGGGTAATGGTTAGGTTTAGAGTTAGGGTTGGAGGTTGGAGGTTAGGTTAATGGTTAGGTTTTGGTTTAGGTTTAGGGAAAATAGGATTTTGAATGGGAATCAATTGTTGGACTCTAAAAAGTCCTCACAAGCAGTGGCGATTTTATCATGTAAATCTTGGTGGGGCAAAACAAAAATATTTGTGGGATGCATGCCAGCAAAGCCACTACACAACACTCAGCAATACATTAATTGCACTATAACGGTGACAAACGGGGTCCACAAACTGTTAGAGCCTACATAAAGCTGTCCCAACAGCAGAGTCCCAACAGCAGTCCTATCACCATACCACTGCTACAACTGGCTATCAGCGGAGCCTTTTTTGGCAGCGAAACAGTTCATTCAGCCTCATTTACTGCCTTTAAAAAAACATGATATGGTTGACTTGCTTAAACAATTGTGGTGTCTACAGACAATTGAGATGTACAAACTATGGCATAAAGGGACCACAAGAGGCAATCCGTAATTTAGATTAAGACATTCATGAGCGAGCTAGGACGGATGTAGTCAATATAACTATTTGTTCAGAACTTTTGAAATGTATAGCGACAGAATTCAGAACATGGGATGTTCTTACAGTGTTTTCCCTGTACACCAAGTCAGAACCGTAGGATAAATAAAGGGGGCATATAAGCAGACAATGAAAGCTCTTACAATATTTGTTGATTACATTTCTCTAAAACAGGTTATAGGCTACATGTGCACCACCAAGTCAGAACAGTAGGTGAAATTAAGAGGGGAAAATAGACCAAATTATTAGGGTGAGGCACATGAGCTTCTAACAGTTTACTACACAACATATACTTAGTATTACTTTTCTTAGCTACAGCATACATATCTCTCTGGCATATTACGTAATTTATGCAGCAGCATACAAGACATTTTTGGACACACCTAGTCGTGCTGTGCTCACTTGAACATGAAGTTGGCGCGGCGGTCCTTCGTGGGCAAATTTTGTTATCAATGTCTGGCATTCTCTGGATTTTTGGTGCTTTCAAGACAACTGGGAACTCTGAAAAAAACAAGGTTGAATCATGATGACGTCAGTGATCTTCAGGTCATAGCTCTAGAAAGAGGCGCAACTTCTGGATTTTCAATTGCGAATTGGATGACCGTTCAAAAATTATTTTCCCAGTCTGAGCTAATTTTTCCCGAGTTCCCAGTTGTCTTGAACTCACTGAAGTCAGATTTCGTAGTTCTGAGTATACAGTTTTGAGCGAGGCACAAATCATGCTTCATTGACAGCATGGCCAATGTTGAATGTTTATAGTTTTTTTATTGGAAAAAGAGACCCTTAATCCCCTTGGGACAACACACACAGCCACTCCACTGAATAGCAGGCTAGTGATTGCTTTGCAATGCTTGCAGTTAGCCACTGATTCCTTCCGAACCACTCATTGTTGAATTTGCGATTTCCAACTTGTTGTGTAATGTTTATGTCCAATGGCCGATTAGCACCGATACGTTTATTTCATTTCTCTTTATTATTTCTCATTTATATGACAAGGATTAAAAAGGATTTGCCAGTAGATTGTCAACTTGATTCATGAGGATGACAGCTAGCTAAGATTTTTAAAGTATGATGTTGACATGATCAGTCCAATCAAAGCTACTGTAGATGTAACGTGATTTGACGTCATTTTATCTGTGGCCAATGACCTTGAGCCTTCTTAGATGGGCACTTCTAATGTAACTCTATGGCAGCACCCAAAGGGCTTGAATTTTTTTGCTTTACCCGTAGACTTGGCGGTGACGTAGTGTCCCCATGAGTGACAAAACACTGAGCCAATCACGGTGCAACTAGAGAACATTACCAACACCTTCGCTCCATATTTTCCGCTTGCTGCCTCACCACCACAGAAAGCACTGAGCTAGGCTGAAACACCTGCATTTTGAAGCTGCCTTACTCAAGAAAGCAGAAAAACGGCTTTATTGACGCAATTACTTATTTTTTATTTTATTTTTTACATTGTTTACAAACTGAAATGTGTCACCTGTTAATGCCAAAATAACATGCAAAACAGGCACTTTTTTACTTATAATGTTTTTGGCTTAAAATGTGGGGCTCAAAACAGGTGGGGCTCTGCCACTGCTCACAAGTATAGTAAGACATAGGGGTGTGTGTGTGTGTGTGTGTGCTGTCTCTTATACACATCTAGATGTGTATAAGAGACAGGACTGGTACTGTTTACTTATAATGTTTTTGGCTTAAAATGTGGGGCTCAAAACAGGTGGGGCTCTGCCACTAAGACGGGTCGCCACTGTGTGTGTGTGCTGTCTCTTATACACATCTAGATGTGTATAAGAGACAGCTCTAGTGTATATTGCACAATGCTGTTATTGGGTGTTGTGATCACAGACTAGTTATTTACTGTTTCTTAAGTGGTCTTCCTGGCAGAGGCTGCTGCCCATTTCGACAGACAATTTTATGATGTTACACAACTTATCACTGAGCCGTCAGAACGAGGGGAAGGACATATGCTCCATTTCGGATCTTTTTCAATTTGTACTGTTGCATATCTTCCATTATGGACTCCTTGGAAAACATTTAGAATTTCTGCTGATTTGAAATATACTATCTAAATGAAGATGAACTGAATTGAATAGAAAATGAATGTACATCAATGTGTTACAATGCCCTTTATGTCACGTTATCTAATTGGCCAGGTGTTGATATGTCGTAACTACAAGAGCAACATGGACATGTTACAAACCTTCACCCTCTATTTTTATGTTATGTGTTTTCCTTGTAGGTGTTGATAAGTCGTAACTACATGGGAAACATGGACATGAATGAGATCGACCATTTCATGCCTATAATGATGAGGATGGAGGAGGACGCAGACACGTCGCCCCTGGTGACCAGCGGCTCTTCACACTTCCTGTGGATCAAACACAGCAACCTCTACCGTATCCTGTCCAAACAGGAAGTCCTGTTACTGCTCAGCCAGTCAGGCCGTCTGTCTCAGCTTCTGTCTCGCTCACGAGACGTATCACACAATTCACAGTTCACACCCTCACTGCATGCATGCAGATTCATGATGTCGCGCTGTGTACAGTACAAGTCAAAAGTGTGGACACACCTACTCATTCAAGGGTTTTTCTTTATTTTACTATTTTCTACATTGTAGAAACAGTGAAGACATCAAAGCTATGAAATAACACATATGGAATCATGTAGTAACAAAAAAAGTGTTAAAGAAATCTAAATATATATTATATTTTAGATTATTCAAAGGTTCCACCCTTTGCCTTGATGACAGCTTTGCACACTCTTGGCATTCTCTCAACCAGCTTCATGAGGTAGTCACCTGGAATGCATTTCAAATAACAGGTGTGCATTTTTAAATGTTGATCTGTTTTGGTAAAAAGCTGAGGGTTGGGGCTGGAGAAATGTAACCACTCAAATTCGTAGACAGAGCTCTGGATGCAAGGGCTGACCATCCCATGATATCAAATTATAGTTTTAACCATGTTTTGAGGCTATCTAGTGTTTGTTTACATTGACTTTGTTTACAAACATTGGAGTAAAGCAAGCTTATATGTTGGGTTCTGTTGGGCTACGACAGTTGAACTAAGCTCATGAGGCATTTCTAAGTTATATTCTTCAAGAGTTCAAGTTCAAAAATAGATGTAGCAACTGCAGATAGTAAATGTTCCATTTGATAGATTTAAAACAGCATTGGCACAGTACCTTTTTCTGTTCAACAGTTTAGTACATACTTAACAGTCGTCCTTTAGTGGTGGCAATGACCAAGAAGAATGCCAATGCTGCTCTGGTATACTCCTTCCTCTACAAAATAGTACAGGTGAGTGTGTGCTTCACTGACAACACCTACTATAATACACTGTGCTTACTATTATGGTATTGTATTGATCTTGTATTACGTTGTCTGTAAATCTGTAGGTGTTTAAGGAGTACTTTAAGGAGCTGGAGGAGGAGAGTATCCGTGACAACTTTGTGATTGTGTATGAGCTGATGGACGAGGTCATGGACTTTGGCTTTCCCCAGACCACAGACAGCAAGATCCTGCAAGAGTGAGTAGAGGACTCAGTTACAGTCAGTCAAGACTACAGTCTGGCCTGGAAGGCTTGGCATTTTAGACTGCAACACAGGGGCAATGCTAAAACAGACTACCATCCAACAGACTACCATATTGCTGAGTAGGCTACAGTATAAGGTTCAAAGGCCTTAGCTCAGCTGTTCCCGAACTAGGGGTCGTGACACCAGGTGGGGTCGCTTGATATGAAAATGGGGCTTGTGGGAGAATTTACAAAATCCTGAAGAAAAAATATATATGTATTATAATATCGTCTTTGTATCTCAAAATTATTGTAATGTGGTTAACCATAAAAATGTAAATGAAAATTATTCAAATCTAAAGAGAGTGCCCTTAGATCATGGAAAAGGACCGCACTTGACCGTTGCACATGAATCATTCTCACCGTGAATGGCTAGGCCGGATATGAAACCACGCACTATTGCAGAGACTTTGATATTACCAGCTGCAATTGATATGGTGAAAAGAATGTGTGGGGAGGCAGAGACACTCGCATCAAATCCTTTGTCAGATAGCACTGTTAACCGAATAATTCATGCTTTTGCTAGCAATCAAGAGGAAACTCTGACTGAACGACTCAAACTCCCAGGCGTATGCTCTTCAAACTGACATTAGCTGTGAGGGCCGAGATGCCCATGCATGTCGGGGGATGCTATGCACGAGGACATATTGTTCTGTCTCGCGATTCCTGAGCATGAAACGACATAAGGGATGTTCAGTGTGCTGCGTGGCTATATTGACAAAAAAAGTGATTCCATATGGGATCGAATGGTGGGCTTTTGCACAGATGAGGCTCCATCTATCACAGGACGGCAGGCAGGCCTCTGCACTCTAGTTATGAATGTGTCTCCCTCTGCCATATGGAGACATAGTATGATAAACCGAGAGAAAAAGGTGCCAAAAGAGCTGAGCACGGAACTCGGAGATATGCTGCAGCAGGTATCTTCAATTGTAAACTACATCAAATCACATCCATTGCGCGCACGCCTTTTCGCAAAACTATGTAGGGATATGGGATCAGAGCATGACTGTTCTATTTCACACCGAGGCTTGGTGGTTATTGAGGGGGTGTTGGAAACATTTTTCACATTGAGAGAGGAACTTTTGTCGTTCACAATGGATGTTAAAAATCTGACTTGGTTGACTTTCTGTGTAATGAAAAGAAAATAACAGAAAACAACATCAGTGTGTCCCACGTGAGTGATAGCTGCTCACCTCCAATGCTCGGAAGAGCACTTTGGGACTGACCTACTTCCCAATCCGTTTGACTGTGATCCTGGCTCAGTTGACATGTCGGTAAATGAAATCGTACAGCTGATCAAGCTGTCATGTGACCGAATGCCACAGACAACGCATTTACGGTTCACTACGGAGGAGGCTTGGTTCCTGACTCAAAGGAAATACTCTGCCGTCTCCCTCTGAGCATTAATTACGCGTTCAAGACAACTGGGAACTCTGAAAGAAATGATCTCCGACTGGGAAAAAATAGTTTTGAACAGTCATCCCACTCGGAATTCCAACTCGGGAACTCGGGCCTCTTTCTAGAGCTCTGACTTTCATCACTGATGTCATGATTTGACTTGTATTTTTCAGAGTTCCCAGTTGGTTCGAAATCACCATAAAACACATGGTAGGCAACCCTTCGCCAGCTCATATCAATGTCAAACTAGATTCAGTGCTCTCGTCTGTATTAAAACCAAATACGACCCAGATTGGATGTGACAGCAGAGATGAAGTGCGCACTGTCGACCACGCCCCCTGATTTTGAGAATCTCCGACGCGACATGCATCAAGCACACACATCTCATTAGTGGTGGTGAGATAAGAGACATTACTAATTTGCAATTGACTCCCCCACATCTCATTAGTGGTGGTGAGACAAGAGACATTACTAATTTGCAATTGACTGCCCCACATTAAAAGTACACAATTGTCTTCTCAACTCACAATCAGAAATACTGTTCGAATGTTTTTCAATTGACTGACATAGTGCCAAATAAAAAAAGTTAACATTGGCTGTTAATTACATTATATTTTCACATGGGTGGGGTCGCAATCATTTTCAGATATCAAAATGGGGTCGTGGGCCAGAAACATTTGGGAAACCCTGCTTTAGCATGTTAATAAGACTTTATATTTCATGTTTTCTTCTCTGCTAAAGAGTAGAGTCAGTTCGAGTCAGTCAACACCTCTGTCTACTCATCTCTCTACTAGATGGCTTGCCGTTTGTTGCCATAAAAGACTACCATCTAGGCTAGTGCCAGACAGTATACAGTAGCCTATAGGGTTCAGAGGGTTCAGAGGGTTTAGCTCGTTAACAGGACTTTGTTTTCCTGTTCTGTTACTTGCCCCTGGGAATGGTGCCATATTCTGGCAAAAGTCCAGACTACCATGGCAATCTGCCTATTTTGTCTGCTTAATTACCTGTTTGTAATTAGTCTTACACTTTAATTGAAAGCCTGTTTGTAACATCATATAATATAATTTTGTATTTTTATAATTGCTCAAACAGATGGTTTACTTTGATAATATGGTGACTGTCTGATGTGGACGTATGAAGATGTGTTTTTGCCCTGAGCTTTGATGAGGTCTTTATCAGTGTGTTGTCTGTGTTGTCTGTGAATGTGGGCCTGAATAGGGCTGATAATCGCTAGCCTGTCTCCCATTGACACATACACAATGCCACTGTCAGCTGGCTCCACTCGACACCCAGACAGACGAGCTCAGCTCTGCTCTTCGTATCGCCAAGGAGCCCCTCCACCTCATCCCGACGCTCCTCCATCCTCCCCTGCCTCTCCTCTTTTTCCATCTCCCCCCAACCGGGCGCTTCTACAACAACCCCCCACGCCCTTTTACCCTAAAATACTGCCCACCTGGGCGCAATTTCCCGATTGCGATGGAATTTAGGTTTATGACTGTTTTAACGACGCACTCATTACAACGTGGAATTGAACTGTGCTGTTGCAGGAGCTGTCCCTTGCTGAAATTATTCCCGACAATAAAGGCTAGTGGGTTTTTTTTCGGAATATTTTGTACGCAATGTTTGATTATGTAGGCTAAATTCTGCATTTCTTCAGTTTGTGTAAACTGTGAGCAAGAATGAATAAAGCCAAAGTCAAAGTCGCTCATTGCCTCGTTCGCTATTTAGAAAATATCAACGTGCCCTACAAATAGGACATGATGATAACCTTTAAGTTATTGGTTCGGCTACAGTGAAATGCTTGAGCTTTCAGATAATGTAGCCCAGCTGTAGCCTAATGACCTAATACTAGTTATCTATCGATTGCACTTACATGAAAGTGATGTCAATATGTAGTCTAATCTAGCACTCATATAATTAGGTTATCTCGGTTTTCATTTTTATATCCTTGCTTCGCTTGTTTATTACATTGGGAAAGGGAAAGGGGGATACCTAGTCAGTTGTACAACTGAATGCCTTCAACTGAAATGTGTCTTCCGCATTTAAACCCAACCCCTCTGAATCACTGCAAACTTTTTAGGCTATTTATATTAAACTACGATGTTTTTGGAGGTCACAGAGACAAATAAACATCTTCATTCTATGTTTAGCGGAGATTTTCCGTGTGTAAAGTGACGCGGGAGGGGCAGAGGGCAAACAGTGATCTGACAACGCATTTATCTGTTCTACTGAGTGGTATTTAGATTACGAGCGTTTAGATTACGATCGCTTTCAAGTGCAACACTAATAAAGACAATTTTGGGAAACGGCTCAGAAATGTAAAGATGGTCTTACGAAGGATCTAATGATAAATGTATCCTTAAAATGCTTTTGAGAAAGCCGGGCCCTGGCCTGGCTACCATTCCAATTGTCTTCCCCTGTGTGTATGTGAAAGAGAAGGAGTGTGTTTGTGTGTGTTGTTTCGTAGTATGACTGTCGATTTTCCCGCCAACTCAGATGCTCTTGTTGGATACATCATTAGCATTTCTGGGGAGAATCAGGACCAAAACCAACACACCAAACAAGCCCAATTGTCTCCAACTTGACTTTCATCTCTTTCCACTCTCCTTGAGTCAAGATGAGGTATTGAGATGAGATGATCTCCCTGTATCACGTGGGATTACCAATAAACACTATATTAAGTCACCATGGTGAATTCAAACCAGTGTAACGTAATTTTTGGGGCAATTTTGGGGGGCGGATTTCGGTGCCTTTGCAATGTGCAGACACATTTTGAACCACGCTAGCCTCTTTCAAGCTGAGCAATAAGGGGATTCTCAGAGGAGCCCAGGGAAGGGTAGTGGAGGAGAGAAAGTCTGCAGGCATCAGAAGGATCTATGGTTGAGATTGGATCAGTCTGTCATTACCGCTGGGAGAGATGCAGGCAGAGGAGAGATCTATCTGGTGGGATTACAGGTCGGGTGGCAGGACTGTGTGTGTGTATTTGAGGAAGTAGATGGTGTTGCTGTCTGTCACCCTGGTTGTTTGTCAGTGAGAGGTAGAGGCAGCGGGCAGGTGTTCCACCTACGGAATAAACTATTAAACGTTTTTAACTATTGCAGATTGCACCTTTAAATGAGCTCACAAAATGCACTCCAGGATGATTTGAGCCTTAGAGTTTTAGTTTAGTGCCGTTTTAGTCTTTTGGTTACAATCACAATAGAATCACAATGTAAACCCCCTTGTTCCAATTACACCCATGACTAACCTGCTCACAACCCAAGACGAATCCTTTCATTAATCTATCTAATCCAGTGAGGTTTAATATAATTAACTTTCTATTCTGGGGTCTTATCATAAGCTCATTAATCATGAATATATATATAGAAAGATTGATATCACCTAGAAAACAAACATCTTTGTAGTGATCCTCACGTTCTTGGATTCTACTTCAATATTTTTCATATTCTGCTTTCTCCTCTGTTCTCGAACCTTAGTTGGAAAGTGAGGTACCGACGACAGCATTTTCCCCCTCTAAATAAGCTTACATGGTATCTGTCCTCTCGCCTCCCCCCTCTCCCCTCTCCCACCAACCCCTCTCTCTGCAGGTACATCACCCAGCAGGGTCACAAACTGGATGTGGGCGCCCCTCGCCCCCCCGCCACCGTCACCAATGCAGTGTCCTGGAGGTCAGAGGGCATCAAGTACAGGAAGAACGAGGTGTTCATGGACGTCATCGAGTCCGTTAACCTGCTGGTGAGGAAGCTTTTCACTCGGATGTCAGTAAAAACACCTCAAGTATTGTAATTAATCATGGGTAGTATCAAAAGGTCCCTAGTATACCACGAACACAGTAGCCACAACGTGCTAGTGAGGGTCTGCACTATGATTTCAGTCTGTGACTATTGTATCTGTTTAATAATGTGGTGTCTCTAAGGGCACTGTTTCCCCCCAACAGTACACATTTTCGTCGTAGCCCTGGACAAAGACATATTCAACTCATCGAGGACTTGATGATTAGTTGACAAGTTGAATCATGTGTGCTTGTCCAGGGTTACAATAAAAATGTGTACTTTTGGCAGTACTCGAAGACTAGGGTTGGGAGAAACTGCTCTAGGGTAACAGGGACTATGAGGTCTAAAATAGTCCCAGGTTTTCCCATAGCCGCCCGCAGGAATTAGCCACCACCCCCCTGATAAAAAGCCATTATTACCCCTGTATGAGCGGAGACAAAAATACACCTCAGCTTTATTGTATATAGTTTTACTATGCTTTACTGTATATACACCTACTACAGTGCCTTCAGAAAGTATGCATACCCCTTGACTCATTACACATTTTGTTGTGTTACAGCCTGAATTCAAAATGGATTAAATATATATTTTTAGAAACCCATTCGACACACAAGACCCCATAATGACAAAGTGAAAGCATGTTTTTAGAAATGTTTGCACATTTATTGAAAATGAAATACAGAAATATCTAATTTACAAAAGTATTCACACCCCTGAGTCAATACTTTGTAGAAGCACCTTTGTCGGCGATTACAGCTTTGAGTCGTCTGTATCAGCTTTGCGCAACTGGATTTGGGGATTTTCTCACATTTTTCCTTCCAGATTTTCTGAAGCTCAGTTAAGTTAGATGGGAAGAGGCGGGGAACAGCAATCTTCAAGTCTTTCCACAGATTTTCAATGGGATTCAAGTCTGGGCTTTGGCTGGGCCACTCAATGAGTTTCACATTCTTGTTCTGAAGCTGTGCCTGGTTATATTCTACATTGTCCTTTGCATTCAGTAAAAAGAAAATTGTATCAGACCACAGCATCTTTTTCCTTATGCTCTCAGAGTCTTTCACGTGCCTTTTTTTGAACTCCAGGTGTGCTGCACAGGAGGTTGGTGGCATCTTAATTGGGGAGAACGGGCTCATGGTAATGACTGGAGCGGAATTGGTGGAACAAATTCCTCAAATATGGTTTCCAGGGTAGATCCATTTTTGTTCAAATTAGATTCCTAATAGTCTGATATACAGTTGAAGTCGGAAGTTTACATACACTTAGGTTGGAGTCATTAAAACGAGTTTTTCAACCACTCCACAAATTTCTTGTCAACAAACTATAGTTTTGGCAAGTCGGTTAGGACATATACTTTGTGCATGACACAAGTCATTTTTCCAACAATTCTTTACAGACAGATTATTTCACTTCTAATTCACTGTATCACAATTCCAGTGGTTTAGAAGTTTAAGTTGCCTGTGCCTTTAAACCTGCTTGGAAAATTCCAGAAAATGATGTCATGGCTTTAGAAGCTTCTGATAGGCTAATTGACATCATCTGAGTCAATTGGAGGTGTACCTGTGGATGTATTTCAAGGCCTACCTTCCAACTCAGTGCCTCTTTGCTTGACATCATGGGAAAATCAAAAGAAATCAGCCAAGACCTCAAAAAAAAAGTCTGGTTCATCCTTGGGAGAAATTTCCAAATGCCTGAAGGTACCACGTTCATCTGTACAAACAATAGTACACAAGTATAAACACCGTGGGACCATGCAGCCGTCATAACGCTCAGGAAGGAGACGCGTTCGGTCTCCTAAAGATGAACGTACTTTGGTGTGAAAAGTGCAAATCAATCCCAGAACAACAGCAAAGGACCATGTGAGGATGCTGGAGGAAACGGGTACAAAAGTATCTATATCCACAGTAAAACGAGTCCTATATCGACATAACCCGAAAGGCTGCTCAGCAAGAAAGAAGCCACTGCTCCTAAACCGCCATAAAAACCCAGACTACGGTTTGCAACTGCTCATGGGGACAAAGATCGTACTTTTTGGAGAAATGTCCTCTGGTCTGATGAAACAAAAATAGAACTGTTTGGCCATAATGACCATTGTTATGTTTGGAGGAAAAAGGGGGAGGCTTGCAAGCCGAAGAACACCATTCCAACCATGAAGCACGGGGGTGGCAGCATCATGTTGTGAGGGTGCTTTGCTGCAGGAGGGACATGTGCACTTCACAAAATAGATGGCATCATGAGGTAGGAAAATTATGTGGATATATTGAAGCAACATCTCAAGACATCAGTCAGGAAGTTAAAGCTTGGTCGCAAATGGGTCTTCCAAATGGACAATGACCCCAAGCATACTTCCAAAGTTGAGACAAAATGGCTTAAGGACAACAAAGCCAAGGTATTGGAGTGGCCATCACAAAGCCCTGACCTCAATCCTACAGAAAATGTGCGGGCAGAACTGAAAAAGCATGCGCGAGCAAGGAGGCCTACAAACCTGACTCAGTTACACCAGCTCTGTTTGGAGGAATTGGCCAAAATTCACCCAACTTATTGTGGGAAGCTTGTGGAAGGCTACCAGAAACATTTGACCCAAGTTAAACAATTTAAAGGCAATGTTACCAAATACTAATTGAGTGTATGTAAACTTCTGACCCACTGGGAATGTGATGAAATAAATAAAAGCTGAAATAAATCACTCTATTATTATTCTGACATTTCACATTCTTAAAATAAAGTGGTGATCCTAGCTGACCTAAGACAGGGAATTTTACTAGGATTAAATGTCCGGAATTGTGAAAAACTGAGTTTAAACGTATTTGGCTAAGTTGTATGTAAACTTCTGACTTCTACTGTATATATTTAAAGATTTGATAATCATCTGTAGTGTGCAGACTAAGAAACCAGGTCAGGTTTACAGTATTAATCAGCATTGTGTCAGAGAAGCTTCCAGACACCATTCTCCAACTTCCTTGAATTTTCTTTTTTTTTACCTTTATTTGACTAGACCAGTCAGTTAAGAACAAATTCTTATTGTACAATTACAGCCTACCCTCCCCTAACCCGGACGACGCTGGGCCAATTGTGCGCAGCCCTATGGGACTCCCGATCACGGCCGGTTGTGATACAGCCCGGGATCGAATCAGGGTCTGTAGTGATGCATCTAGCACTGAGATGCAGTACCTTAGACCGCTGTGCCACTCGGGAGCCCCAAAATGTATTGTCAGAAGTGGGAGGAAATTATTTCAGATTTCCTTACCACAGAAACCGGAGGATTGATGTAACAGTGTTACACCAGGATACCCACGGCCCTTTGGTCTGACACGTAACCAGCCCCTTGAGCCCATTTTATGTATCCCAGGGGTCAGAGACAGAGACTAATAACTGACTGATTGTAAGGAAGAGCAAATCTGATGGGCCTCTCATGTTACATTGTCATTTAACTAGATAGCTGGCTTTCCTCAGAGTTCCCTTTTTGTGACAATACACTTTTTCATCTTCAGTCTCTAGGTCAATCTTTTCCATACCGCTCTCATCCTTTCTAAAAACTCATTTTGTCATTTCTTTACTGAAATCCAGGGTTTCCTGATTTCTTTGGTTCCTTTGTGATGAAGGAGACTTCGCACTGCGAGTGTGGTAACACAAGACTATCTCAACTGTAAATGTCCTGCTGTAGTCTCTCCCTATTTAAATGGGGGCTGAACTCACCGATTCCGCCTGGGTTTTTCTGCTTCGCATTAAGAAAAAGCGAGACTTGCATCTTGGTGGTGTGTTATGTTTGCTATATTGTACCCTGGGGAGTTATTGTTGTTTGTCCCTCTTGAGTCACGGTAGCAACATTTCTCCCTCAAAATAGTCCGAATTATTCGAAGATAAATGAACAAATCTCTAATTAATTTGAACGTTTTTGCCGAGGAGGTCTTAGTTGCACAATTTTACATCAGGCAAAGGTGTTTGGTGCAGTATTTCTCAAGTTAAAATATTTGCATGAAAACTAGGTAGGCAGTATCGAGTCAGCTGCTGCTGCATCCACAACCTCATCAGCAAGTTCCATCTCTTTGTCAATGAAGCTAGCTAGTAGCAAGTGGCCACATCAGCAAGTGGTCACTCCATAAAGGGCTTAGGGGCCAAGTGTTCTTTCAACATAACATTGGCAATGTGTTATCTTTTATGTAAACGATTGGATAGAGCACAATCAGCGCAGATGTTTCTCCGTGCATGACAATTCTCCCTAGGCGTTACCATGCTGTGTTAGTGGGCATTATTGAAATCAAAACCCAACCCTCAAATATCCACTGTATCTAGGAAATCTCACAAATCTCTGTTTTGGGAAAATACTGACTTTATGAAAAATTATGCTATTACACTTTGTAGTAAATTTGTACACTTGAATCAACGTTTCTGACTAATATCGATGCAACATAGGCCTTTTTCAACCAGAGAAGTATTATTTTTTTGACTTCAGCTTCCCTTTAATGTAACTGTGTCTGTCTGTCTGTCTCCCTGTGCAAGGTAAGTGCGACCGGCAGTGTCCTGCGTAGTGAGATCATGGGCAGCATCAAGCTCAAAGTGGTTCTGTCTGGAATGCCAGAGCTCAGACTGGGCCTCAACGACAAAGTGCTCTTCGAGATCACAGGAAGTGAGTAAAAACACATGCAGTATAATATACACACACACACACACACACACACACAGTAAGGTGTTGCCATGATTTTGACAGTAATTTGCAGGCAGCGAAGAGGCAAGTTAGTTCCTGTATTTCTTATTACAGTACACATACTGTAATATAAATATGGTATCAAATCAAGTACTGTTTAATTAATGACACACACTACAATACTATAGAATTGGCTGTATTATACTAAAGAAACTACTACTATATTCGTAATGAATGGATGGATGGATGAATGAAATTCATTGAGGGGATATGGTGTTTGTATTTCACAGTATTTTACTTTTACATTGAATTGGTGCAAACAGGTTGGCTGCTGGGTAATGTGTTTTATATCACCTGCACTTCTACAGGGCAGGTTAACAAAGGCTTCCAAACTGGCAGCTACTACAGGGCAAACCAGACCAAAAGGACATGGCAAAATGCTCAAACATTTAAGGTTTAAGACTTGCTGACACTCCAATCTGTCCCCCATACATTTTAAATTGATGGGGCATTACAACCACATACTAGTTGAAATTGGTACTCTCACTAACACGTGCAACAAATGTAGCCTCTTATAAGGCACGCATCAAAATACTGCATTTTAATGACCCAGAAACAACAATACCATGCACCCACTAGTGGTCAAAAGGTTTTTGGAGCTCAAAAAATATGGTACGGTACTGTATTTTGTGGGATGGAATTACAGTATCATTCCAAATACAGCAATTCTTTACCCGCCCACAAAATATTCCCACAATGCACCATAATGTATAGTATGCTGCTGTAAAACATTTCACAGTATTTTACTGTTGATAATACCCCAAAATACCATATAAATGACTGTTTTCCATTACAGTGCGCACACACACACACAACACACTCACACAAGTACACAAACTGTACAAACACAATCCTACAAGTATGTAAACAGACACCAATAGGTAAAGACTATTATACCAAACCCAAATAATTTGACTCTTCAGCCTTGGAGAGCGATGGTCATAATATAGGTAAGAGGGACAATTATCTTCCACTCCCATGGTCAAATCCTCCCCCTTCAAAAGCTGTGTGCTTCCAATCCTGCCCAACTCACCCCCTTTCCCCCTGCCTCCTCTCCCCATCCCTGCTCCCATCACTTCACTGCTCCCCATCCCTACCTACACCCCCCACCTTCACCGCCCCAGTCCCTGGTCTCACCCCTCATGTGCCCTGGTTGTGGGGCGTCTGGTGGATTACTCTTTCTTGGTCTAGCCCCATTGCTAATCCCTCCCCGAGGCTACTGCTGCTGTTGGCAGATGAAAGATGCCCCCTGGACGGCTCCTCACATGTGCATGCTGCCCACGGACTGGAAGTGAAGTGGGATGTCTGGAACAGAAAAGGAAAACTACTCCGACAAATAATGAATAGATAAACATGAGAATTTAAAATGGGCTTCTGCACTCACCCTATTGTACCATAATCAGAGGAGGAGGCACACACTTTAATATCTTTCTTATTTGTATGTTTACTGATCTGTGTCTGTGCACGTCATACGCACGGATGCCTTTCAAGAGACACCCCACTGCAATCCTAAAGTAACTTTCAACCACAAATGCTCATGTGTTTGATTACTAATAAGCATTTCTTTCAAGGTGAAGTCACGCTTACTGTTGTGACTGGCTTTCTACGCGTGAACAGACATGGGTTAAACAACACCTTCTTCTGGTCAGAGCCTGTTACTACATACAGTTTGTGGAAGAGATGGGAGAGTGAGGACAGTCACATCTGGGTATGAGGAAATCATACAGATGAAACTTGCAGGGAAATCAAGACACATGCGTACAGGGAGAGATTTTAAGTAGATTTTGAGAGATGAGACATGAGATATGAGAGCTGGAACAGTTCAAATTGGGAAAACAAATCAAACGCAGGATTCCTATCTGATATGGATACATGAGTGTTATGTTGCCTCGTTAGGGAGATGACACAGCCTTTCGGGTGAACCTCAGGGGACTGTGTACACCCCCTTAGAGCCCAAACATAAAGGACTGTGCCTCCTTTTTCACCTTTCCACAGTTACCCAGTGATGATGCAACATGGGACATCATACCTGTGTCGTGGACCAGTCCTCCAAAGGGCTTACCTGCTGGGATTTGAGCTGTCTAAACAGGTCTCTCCAAAGACTAGACTCTGTGTTCTAGCTCTCTGCATCCATACGACGCCTCTTAACCGACTTAATTTGGCTCCAGTGCACTGTTGAGTCTTCACATAGGAATGAAGGGTGTCACGTGCATCCGTCGATGGCTGTCCATTTATATTCAGCCATTGCTGTATGGACAGGGTTATTCTTTCCAGGTTCATGGGGGGATTTAAGAGAAAGCCCAGTGGCCCTGATTCATTATAAGAGCTTTTAATAGCAGCTCTGCTGGACCATTTACTCTGGGAAAACAACAAGAACATTAGGCTTTCTCACTACGGTACACATCCACATTGCCATGACATTGTTTTCTAGCACACTACTGAAGAGAGTGGTCTCCCGAAGCTTTCTCTTGTAAGAGCTGATCGATGGAACTCTTTATAAAGTACTTATGAAGAAGAAACAGTGGTGTGTGTACAGTGTCACTGTGGGTTTTCAGACCAGGAAGGATGACAGTGGAACATACAGGAGAATTAGCCTTTTTTTAAAGTTAGTATCCGAGGCAAATAAGGTGTACAGGAATGTACAGTATTTTAACTGGTGAACTGCTATGGGCTGCTATTGAGATTTTGCACTTCTCAGGAGTTGACTGTTATTAGGACATAGCATACAATATCCCCCTCCTTGCCTGTGTGTCGGATCAGGAGAGAAGAGTAAGACGGTAGAGCTGGAGGATGTCCAGTTCCATCAGTGTGTCCGTCTGTCTCGCTTCGAGAACGATCGAACCATCTCCTTCATCCCCCCGGACGGAGAGAGTGAGCTCATGTCCTACCGCCTCAACACCACGGTCAGTGACACACGCGCACACACATGCACACACACACACCCCTCCCTTGCCCAGTGTTAACCTGATGACCCTCTCTCTCTCTCTTCTCCTCTCCTCTCCTCCTGGCCTTTCCATGACAGGTGAAGCCTCTTATATGGATCGAGAGTGTGATTGAGAAGTTCTCCCACAGCCGAGTTGAGATCAAGGTTAAGGTAAAGGATGTCCACCATCATTCACTGTCAAACTGTCAACATCTACTGTGTTTCACCAGTAGCTCCAACACTGACCTCTCTTAAGTACATAGACCCAGACTCTTAAGTACATAGACCCAGACTCTTAAGTACATAGACCCAGACTCTTAAGTACATAGACCCAGACTCTTAAGTACATAGACCCAGACTCTTAAGTACATAGACGCAGATCCATGTTGTTTCCATTTTTTGCTTCAATGTGCGAAAACCTTTGGGTTGGGACTGTTTCCTCACCCTTAAACTCTTAGCAAGTTAATAATTGAACAGGAAATTCTTCATACAATAGCCTCCGTTCCATGTCCATGACTGTGTTTCTTTCCTCATGACTGTGTCATCATCGCTGTATTGTAAAAGCGGGTTATACCCCATAAATTGCCCCCCTCCCCCTCTTTATGTCACTGCACGTCCTTGTCGGTAACCCTGTGACCCTTACCTTTTCACCTCCACCCTGCAGGCCAAGAGTCAGTTTAAGAGCCGCTCCACTGCCAACAACGTAGCCATCATGGTACCCGTGCCCAGCGACGCCGACTCGCCTAAATTCAAGACGAGCACAGGCAGCTGCAAGTATCTTCCCGAGAAGAGCGTGGTGCAGTGGAACATCAAGTCCTTCCCTGTAAGTAGCCTACACAGCTAGCGTCATGAGATAAACTAAACATTACTATGCTAATAACCTATTGCAGATGGCAGTCGATGCATTCCTGTTAGTGCATCCTCTGGTATTATCATAGATATTGTAACAGTCACCATGTGTTTTTAGATGCTATTTGTTCAAGCCATGCTCACCCAAAAGTAACACAAGGGCTATACAACAGTTGTACTCTTCATTACCATACTATGGGGTCATTCCATGTCCTTCCAGGAAGCCATCACACCCACCATCTCCGATTGTTCTGAAATAGTTTCTCTAGTTAGAAACAGATACGATTAGCATTATTTTGTTGAAATATAATTTGATCTGAGAAATTAAGAATTGATTGCACTCAAATTGGCCATTTTCATTTATTGGATTCATATAATATATTACCTTACAGTCGATTGGACCAAACTTTAAAAAAATTAAATGAGGAATCCAAAGAAATGATTAAAAGTCCCACCCACGCCAATCCCTACCCAACAACGAGTAGATGGAGAACTGATACTGTGTCTGACACGTTGTATGGAGCTGCGGCTTGGACTATTGTTTCTTCATCCTATGTAATGTATTCTCAGTGAATTTGGTATGTTTTTAGTTTTTCTCCCAGTTCATAGAAATAAGTCATTGAAGTTGTTAGGTTTATGTCCCATCCTACATCCTGATAATACCAGATTCTGACCACTAGATGGTGCTGTTCCTGCTATTAACGTTAAAGGGATAGTTCGCTTAAATTACAAAATGACATATTGGTTTCCTCTATGGACAAAGTATAACAGCAACCCATGCTTTGGTTTATGTTTACCTGGCCACTGTTTCAAATGCTAAGTATGTATTCGTGACACAAATCCAATGCAAGTTAATGGTACCTATATTAGCATTTTCACACCTCATATCCAAATAATCTATGAGTAACATCATTGACTTATTTTTTAGATACTTTAGTATGATTTAAACATGAAGCATGAAATTACTGATATAGGTACCATTGACTTGCATTGGATTTGTGCCACAAAAGCTAAAAAGTTAGCATTTGAAACAGTGGCCAACAAAACCAAAGCATGGGTTACTTTCATACCTTGTCAATAGACTGCTTAAAGGGTAAGGAAACCAATGTCATTTTGTAAATTGGGTGAACTATCCCTTTAACATTCTGGTAATAACAGAGTTTAGGATGGGACATAAACCGAACGAACAACTTCAATGAAAAGAGGATAATTAAAAAAACGTCACAAATTTCACTGGGAATACATTACATAGGATGAAGAAACAATACTCAGAGCCGCAGCTCCGTACTACTGTCAGACACAGCGAACTGATACTATCTAATCGTTGTTGGGGTGGGATTGACGTAGGTTGTAGGGTGTCCGTGGGGGGCTATTGACCATTCCTTTGGATTCCTCATGTCTAACTCATTGTTAATCAAAAAAGTGTTGTCCAAATCGACTGTTAGGTACTATATTTATTAAATATTATATGAATCCTATAAATTAAAAATGGCCAATTTGGATGCAATCAATTAAACATCATTTCTCAGAGATCAAATTATATTTCAACAAAATAATGATGCAGGAACACTAACATTATTTTCTGTCGTGAGCTTTTTGAGGTGGGACATCCCTGTGTGTAATTATCGACTGAATGGTAACTAAATAGTAAAAATAGAGTCTTGTCCTACCATTCTCGGAAGGCAGTACACACAGTATCCTCACAGGAAGCAGCACATTTATAGATAGCATGTTTTTACACTTCCACCAGACGAACCCAGGGGAGGTTAGCCAAGTAATGACTGATAACGGCTTTAGAGGAAATATAAACGCCTCAACACTTCATATTGATAAAGACCGATAAGGATTCTGCACTCAACCCCATGGCCTGACTATTAACATTACATTCAGCATGACTGTCAACTCTCTCTGCTGCTGTAAACCCACATCCTTCCTGGCTTCGAAAAACAACAGAGCCGCATGGACAGTTTTAATAACTGTGTAGTGGTGTTATAGTGATGTGTGTGTGTGTGGTAGGGGAATGGGTTTGATGTGTGACCAACGACATTCAAGTCACCTCTGTAGTTGTTTACTTTACCTTGATTGGACAAGGCAGTCCTGCGAACTGCTGATGTATCCTGCACCAGTGCAGGTGTGAGGAGAGTTTTACAAGTATAGGAATGCATAGTCTAGCTAGTTTTGTTTTGATAAGATCAGGTATGTTACAAAGAAACCTACAGGAGAGAAATGCCACAGATTTCCCAATAAAAGTGTGTGTGTGTTTTGTGTAGGGAGGCAAGGAGTACATGATGAGGGCTCACTTTGGGCTGCCTAGTGTGGAGAGTGATGAGTTGGAGGGGAAGAGGCCCATCACTGTCAACTTTGAGATCCCCTATTTCACTGTATCTGGTATCCAGGTAAGTTAACAGAACCCATTTATCTCTGTTAACGTGAACCCTCGTAGAGCAACACATGAGTTTCATTGAATAATGCATACAGGTTGGAAGGAGCAGACTCACCAGTATGTGTGGTGTGTGTGTGTCTGTTGTTTTTGTAACTGTTCTTTGCTCCTCCTCAGGTACGCTATCTTAAGATCATTGAGAAGAGCGGCTATCAGGCGTTACCATGGGTACGCTACATAACACAGAGTGGAGGTGAGACACACACACACAAACACACTCCTTATCTCAGCACAATACGGCCCAGTAGTGAACCCAGCTTTCATATCCATTACCTCTCTCCTTATAAAGCTGGGGCATGGGGGATCTGAATTATGCCTTGGTGCCATTAGGTTCTCCGTGTCACTTGGCTCTGCATGCCAAGGTGACTATCACCTTTCCACTGTAATCAGCAGAGGTAGAGAGAGAGAGGGATGGAGGCAGAGAAAGAGAGAGATGGAGAGCGAGTGAGAGGAAGGGAGAGAGAGGGGGGGATAAAGAGATAGATAGAGAGGGGGATAAAGAGAGAGGGAGAGAGGCGCACCACACTCCGATACCTTACACTGCCAGTGTTGACTTATTCATAAGCGAGTTCTAAGCGGTTATTGTAATGCCATTTATAAATGCTCCACTGACCCCAATGTGATCACTGTCACTCTAACCTAACATAGCAAACGCATGAAACTAGATCCCCTACATACTGGTTTTGACGAGATTTTTTTATTTTTTATGTAGGGGGAGGTTCTATTCTGACTGTTCAACCAATCCAGTAAATTTGGAGGAGTTAAGAGATGTCGGCTTGTTCACATTCAAAAGCGGAAGTCATCTCAAAGGCTTTCTTTTCATTTCCCCCTGAAAACCTGAACATCCGGTTGTTGGGGACTCGGCAGAAGCCACAGTCACGCCGAGCTCCAGTTTTGTGGGTTTAGATGCTAACAGCGCTAATTTGAACGTTAATGTGATCAGCCACAGTACAGGGGCAAAGTGATGATGCATAGAACAGTGTTAATGTATTACTGTTACATCTCCCTCTTTTGGCAGATTACCAACTTCGGACAAACTAAGGGCAAGCCTGCTGCCAGACGAATGGATCTTCACTCCCTCCCCCCCTCTCTCTCTCTCTGGCTCCCTGGGAGTGAGGGACAGCAGAGGACAAGGAAAGGATAACAATTTTCACCACTCTCCAAAAGGACCAGGCAGCCATCATGCCCCTGATCTGCAGACATTGAGTACCGTAAAGACTCTGTGACGATCTCAATTGCATACTCGTGTCCTCTCTCTTCGTCTCCTTCTCAAACCCCATTGGATGAGAAAGCCAGAGGTCCCACTCCTCTGACCATCTCCTCCAATGGGTTTTGAGAAGGAGACGACGCGAGGAGTATGCAATTGAGACCATTCCATAGTTTCCCTTCAGAACTTGACTGATGTGTCACCTTTGACAAAGTTTTACAGCATCTGGAGACATGTTTTCTCAGTTTATAGAGTAATGAATGTAGGGTTTTCCTATTGGTCTTGTTGTAAAAATTGTATAGTTTGTTTATTCTCAAGGCATAGTGTATTTTATTTACCGTAAGAATTCAGGGTGTGAGACATGGTTGAAAGTCTGTGAACATTGAAACGTGGCTTTTATACAGCACTGATATAAACTTGTATCTGGTGGGTGTGGTTATCAGTTGATGTTATCTAGGGTCAGTTCTGTAACAGCATTCAGTCTCATGAAATGAACACCGAGCTGGTCAGATCAATGATTACTAAATAATACAAAATAAACAATATTGTCATCCGTCGCCATCTTTGTATTTGCACTCAGCTTACAACTATATGGAAAAGACTGAAGGAATTATTTTTATTTTTGGTTTACTGACAAGGAAGTCGTTTATCTATCTGGCGGGAACAGATAACTTGAGGAAAATACACGAAAGAAAGAAATAAACCTCCAGACATACAGGTGGACCAGTATGAACAAGACCTTGCCTGGCTATTGTATGCCAAAATGTGTTAAAATTACTGTTTTTATTTATGTTTCTCCATTAAAAAAAACACCCAACTTTTCCAAAGCAGGTGTTGTTTGGTATAGTTACTGTAGTCTGTTGGGCACCAACCCCTCATATCAGCCTTGGGTCTCTGCCAGAGGAATAGAGTTGAAAGGTTCAGCCCAGACTAGACGCTACAGTCAATTTGTTATGTGCATGAGTTTGCGGTGTGTAGGCCTACTGTATGAAATATTACACGTTCCTTGTAAAATAGTTGTTTGAGGAACAGAACAAATATGACGATTTTCTTTCAGATATTCTCTCCAGTGGGGTTTTAATGATTAGTACATGTGTTTTTCAATCTCTCAATATCTTATTTATTAACCATATGTAAGTCAATGGGAGGCAAAGGGACCTATGTATAAATAAATAAATGTCTTTGTACCTTCTCTTCTAGTTATTTTCGTATATATCAGTGAGATTTGTATTTTATCAAATGAAAGATGGGGACAGACGAGCTGAACCCCCTGGGTCCATACTCACAAACTTTTGCTTAAACCGAGGTTTGACCTTTGGTTTAAAATGTCTCGGTATTAGCTTTTCTCATAGGCAAACCTGGCACAATTAGCCACTATGCTAAGTATGACCAGCTGAACAGCATGACGTCCAGTCCGGTAACAAATTCCGTATCAGCCAATTCAAATTGTCGACGTAGTTCGACATGATCCAACACTTTTTCATAAAAGCGTCCTTAAAGGGGTAGTTCACGACTTTGGTAATGAAGCCCTTTATCTACTTACCCAGGGTCAGATGAATGTGTGGATACCATTTTTATGTATCTGCGTCTAGTATGAAGTTAGAGGTAGTTTCGCGAGAAAATGCTAACTAGCTTAGCACAATGACCGGAGGTTTACAGGAACAGTTAGACTTTGTCGTTGCGACAAAACGAGTTAGCAATTGCGCAAACGCTAAATGGCAACTTCCTTCAAACTGCACACACAGACAGACATAGTATCCAGAGGTTCATCTGACTCTGGGGAAGTAGATAAAGGACCTCATTGCAAAATCCCAAACTATCCCTTTAACAGAATTCCAACGGAACTTCTGTCCCAATCAAAGAAGATTGCGTATGTGAGTGACTGGTCAAATATCTCAGTGTAGGAAATCTAACTCCTGATAGTTGACCCAGTTTGCAGCAAAGGTTAGAAACCCACATGAAAAAAAAAATCCCTTAAATGTAGAATTACATTTATTGTGTTAGTGTGTTGAGACGAGAAGTGCAGACAACACCTTGAATATTAAGATTAAGAATTAATTTAATAAGGAGCTACATCTTTCTTCAGACTAGTAGACAAACACACTGCAAGGACCTAATAATCATATTACATTACATGGACTTGTAGACCTACAATGTTTAATGTACATTTTATAATGATTAATTTGTGAAATATACGTTATTTGACTTGATGACGAGTAGTGAAGCGTTATTCCCCCCCAATTTTTTGTTGTGGTTGTTGCCACAAGTGAAATATGAACTCACAGCCGTCTCATCCTCCAAACTTTGAGCATACCGCCTTAGCAGACTGCACCACCAGTCAGTGAAAGCATAAAAGAGGTACAGTATTTGACAAAACCACCATCCTTTTTTTTAACAACGTAGCTACGAATATAAACGTATAATCCTCCTACATATTTCTTTCCGTAAAAAAAAAATGTCAATAGCCTAGTCAAAGATGCATCATGCAAATATTGGCACACTTTACTTGTTACAGACCAAGGGGAACGACCTCTGGTGGCCAAGTTGACCTAGTTTCAGAAATGCAATTGGATAGTGGCTCTACCATTTAAGATGATTTATTTTGTTACCGAACATACACCGAACAAAAATATAAATGCAACATGCAACAATTTCAAAGTTACAGTTCATATAAGGGAATCTGTCAATTCAAATAAATTAATTATGCCCTAATTCACATTACTGGTAATACAGATATGCATCTGTTGGTCACAGATACTGTACCTTTAACAAAAGTAGGGGCGTGGATCAGAAGACCAGTCAATATCTGGTGTGACCACGATTTGCCTCATGCAGCACAACACATCTCCTTCGCATAGAGTTGATCAGGCTGTTGATTGTGGCCTGTGGAATGTTGTCCCACTCCTCTTCGATGGCTGTGCGAAGTTGCTGGATATTGGGGGGAACTGGAACACGCTGTCGTATAGATCGATCCAGAGCATCCCAAACATGCTCAATTGTCTGGTGAGTATGCAGGCCATGGAAGAACTGGGACATTTTCAGCTTCCAGGAATTGTGTACAGATCCTTGCGACATGGGGCAGTGCATTATAATGCTGAAACATGAGGTGATGGCGGCGGATGAATGGCACGACAATGAACCTCGGGATCTCGTCACGGTATCTCTGTGCACTCAAATTGCCATCGATAAAATGCAATTGTATTCGTGGTCCGTAGCTTATGTTTGCCCATACCTGTTCACGATGTTGACCAGGCACTGCGCTACACCGGGGCTAGGGAGGGCTATAGCTACATCACAAATCTGCGTAGCCCCAGTTAAGCCCCCTCAAAAGCATTTTAGTATTTTTACAATTTTTAAATAAAGAAATATGTAAAAGTTAATAACCAGCTATTCTGTTCCAATCTGATCCCTGGCTGCAGAGGGAGATTGGAAAGATGAGTCAGAGAGAGAAACTCGTGAGCCACGACGTGAGGGAGCACCAGAGCAGTTCGTCACTGCTAGCTGCTCCAAAGCCACCGTTAGCTGCACTGTTAGCACAGCCACCACTCCCTCTGATTTAAGCCAGTCACCTGTTGAAGAACCAAGGCGCCCTCTTCTTCGGCATTATCCAGCCACAATAGTGGGACAGCAAGATCGCTACTACAATCGTAGATGGTATGAGGATTACAAATGGCTGGAATATTCTATTTCAAAGGACTGTGCTTTCTGCTTTGCATGCCGCCACTTTCAACGTCCAGGAAACTATGGTGGAGAGAAGGCAAAATTTACCCACGATGGCTACCAGAACTGGAAGAAGGCGACAAGTTCGTTCAAGACACACAATGCTAGTGTGGAGCATAAATATGGAATGACAGCGTGGAATGAGTGGACTATTCAGAAAGAGTCTGGCTCAACAATATGCAATGCTCTAGGTGATGGACATTCGAAAATAGTCAGAGAACAGAGAGTATATGAGAGCAGTTGTGGAGTCATTGCGTTTTACTGCATACCAGGGACTTTCACAGAGAGGGAAACTTCCTTGAACTTTTACAGGTCATAGGCAAATTCGACAAAGCAGTGGCACAGAACATCTCAGATAATCCTAGAAATGTTAAGTACACGCATCATGATATACAGAATGAAATACTGGGCAAACCCTTGACTCAGCAAGCTTGCCTGCCTGTCCATACACGCAGAAAGAACCAAGGCCCTGGATGTCCAGAAGATTATAGACTAATTTGCACTGAACCACAACAACAGACGCATCGTCCTTCTATAAAACAACACTTGGTGAGTAACTGAAAGACCTTTTATTTACTGACAGAGCGCGCCTGTCCGGTGGGGGGAACATGATTCAATCACGCTGATCTGGATCTGGATGGAACAAGAAGTTGCATGCATATTGTCGGCCAGTCGGCCTACAAGTATTTTTGCAATAGAAATATAATCGCTAAGATTGTGATGATAGCCAGCTCGTTTTACACCATGTGGGCAAAGTTGACAGGCATAGGGTAAATGCACTTCTCGTTGTGGCTGCACTGTGGATATTATTCCTTTAATTTCTGACGTTGTGATAGACATTTAATCCGTAACATTATAACCAATATACAGCAGGACGCATGTATGTCATCGACCTACAAGTTATTTTTGTTTGCAATAGAAATATAATCACTAAGATTGTGCTGATAGCCAGTTCGTTTTACAAGTGTGTGCACAGTTAACAGGCATAGGCTAAATGCATTGCACTTCTCGTTGTGGCTGCACTTAGGATATTATTAATTTCATTTCTGACGTTGTGATAGCCATTTCATCCGAAACATTATTACCAATGCACAGTTGTCTGATTATGCATATGGAATAAATGCCCTTGTAAATAGTCCTGAAAATTTTCTTCGCACCCCAACGTATTGGTCAAGCCCCCCTTTGCACCGGGAAAGAAAAAATCCTGGCACCGTGCCTGATGTTGACATCAGCAAATCAATCACCCACACAACGCCATATACGTTGTATGACATCTGCCCAGTACAGTTGAAACTGGGATTCATCCATGAAGAGCACACTTCTCCAGCATGCCAGTAGCCATCGAAGGTGAACATTTGCCCACTGAAGTTGGTTACGACGCCGAACTGCAGTTAGGTCAAGACCCCGGTGAGGACAACGAACATGCAGATGAGCTTCCCTGAGACGTTTTCTGACAGTTTGTGCAGAAATTCTTTGGTTATGCAAACCCATCAGCTGTCCGGGTGGCTGTTCTCAGACGATCCCGCAGGTGAAGAAGCTGGATGTGGAGGTCCTGGGCTGATGTGGTTACACGTGGTCTGCGGTTGTAAGGCCAGTTGAACGTACTGCCATATTCTCTAAAGCGACATTGGAGGCGGCTTATGGTAGAGAAATTAACATTAAATTCTCTGGCAACTTCTCTGGTGGACATTCCTACAGACAGCATGCCAATTGCACACTCCCTCAAAACTTGAGACATTCGTGGCATTGTGTTGTGCGACAAAACTGCACATTTTAGAGTGGCCTTTTATTGTCCCCAACACACTTGTGTAATTATCATGCTAATTTAAAAACTTCTTGATATGCCTCACCTGGAGAAATGGTCACTAACAGGGATGTAAACAAATTTGTGCACAAACTTTGAGAGAAATAAGCTTTATGTGCGTATGGAAAATTTGGGGTATCTTTTATTTTTATTTCACATGTTGCGTTTATATTTTTGTTCACTATACAAATGACTCATGGTAGCCAGATGGCCAATTGTGCCAGGTTTGCCTATGAGAAAAGCTAGCAGATATACATTTTAAACCTAAGGTCTAAACTGCCAGTTTAAGCACAAGTTTGTGAGTATGGACCCCCTATGGCCTAAAAGGTGGACTGCACCTGAGGGTTTAGCTCTGTCTCTCTTTCTCTTTCTCGTCTGGTTGCTCTCATGTCGCTATATTGTACTGTTTTCTCTTTCTCGCTTCCTCTCCCATCACTGTTTCATGGCTGTCGTCTCTCACACTCGCGGTCGTGAATGCACAGACCTACTTGGCACCACCACCTAAAGAGCATGTCCTGCATAGCATTGCACAGCAGAGACAGAGAGAGACTTCAGGTCAGAGAACAGTCCCTTGTCAATGAGGGATTACAGCCACAGTCGCTGCCGCTGCTGTGTGTGTGTGTGTGTGTTAGAGGGTGGTAAGGGAAAGCCGTACTGGGCGATGCCAACCCCTTACGATCCACAGCCTGCCCATTGTCCATTGGCCTGGCCGGCCGTCGGTACAACAACAATGGCCGCCTCAGTGACCCCTATTGTCTCTGAGCGACAGGCAGCTCACATGCACTGCCTGATAAGGAGTTGCGAGGGCCAGACACACACACACACACACACGCAAACACACAGATGCTTTGTTCAATTAAACCATATTGTACCATTCAACCAGGCGACAATGGCATTCTCCTCAGATTCCTCGTAGAGTTGCAAGGCCTTTGACTACCCAACACAGCTGTAAACCTGTGACATAAAAAGGTGACAAAATGTGACATTTATCAGGAAATCACTTCGTACAGTACAGTAACCTGTTTACATTATTCTATGACATGATTATTCCATACAGCAGCTTTTTCACCAACTGCTTTGTAGTGGATGATACTATTACATTAGACACATTATGAATCTGAATCTTTGTTCTGTGTCCGGGACCAGTGTCTGTGTCACTGTCATTCTGTTTATTTCACATTATAGAGAGTAGTGCTCTGCTGGGGTTCCATCTCATAAAAGTAATTATCCAAGGACGGCCCATGCTTGAATCATTAAAATAAAACATGTTGTGTAGACACAGCTCTCTATCCCATATTGCAATTCATGGACCTGCAAAATTGAATTGATACTTAGTTGCTCAAAGGCAGCCACTTTGCTCAAATGCCATTTTCACATGTGATGTCCATTGGTCCCTCCCAGACAGCAAGGTGGATGTGGCCCACGTTCACACCAAATGGGGCCCCAGCAATTACAAGCCCACATACCTCAAGCCAGAGCTGACCAATAAGCTCCAACCCTCCCCAGTGCCCATATATGGATAAGATCTGGGCCATATGAGTGTTGCGGTCATCTGCTGTTTTGGGCTACCTATCCCATGCTATGTCTCTGGTGGTCAGGTCAGATGAGGTTAGCCAAGCTCGAGGTGGTCTCCCTCCTACCTTGGTCCATGTGTCGTCCAGAGATAGTGAACACCCCCATGGCCCTATCCCTGAAACTCTGTCCCGGCCACGTCCTCTCCAACAGGAACACCACCCCCGTGTACACTCCCACCCCCACCACCGCTGACCCCCCTCCAGCTAACAACACCACCCCAGAGATGTACATATCATTAAGGGCTACGCCAGGCTTGGGCATGTGGTGTTCTAGTGCCAGCTTCAGCAGTACAGCCCCACAGACCACCAGACACAGCCCTGTGATGAGAACCACTAACAGATCCGACAGCCCTCCGCTCTTCAGGATATCGATCCGCCTCCGGCTGCGGACGCAGTTCATGTCCTGCACGGCGGAGCTCAGGAGCTGTTTGAGGAGGACGGCCAGGGCTAAGAGACACAGAGCCATGCCCGCTCCCATGCGCCAGTCACTAGAGAAGCTGGTAGTGGTGGAGAGGAGGAGTATGCCCCCCAGGCCGCAGCCCAGGATGAGTAGGACGGCGACGGAGTAGCACAGCAGAGACTTGGCCGGGTCGCGGAACCACCACAGCTCTACCTGCTCGTCCAGTATGCTGCGCTGGATCTGGACCGGGTCAGGACCAGCCGGCTGGTCACCCCGCATCGGGGGGAAGTCCTCCAGCTCTGGCATCCTGATTCTCCCAGCCTGACGGCCACGCTCGACACTGCAGAACACTAACAGGACACAACCTGGACCACTGGTATGCTCAGTGCTGGGTCATAGTTCCTTCTCTCTGAAACTCTCAGTCCTCAGTGAATCACAGCAGCCCTTAGTGGATCGATCACTGGGCCTCTCTCCGGATCACAGTTCCTTCTCACTGGATTACAGGTATTATTTGTGGATCACAGGGTCCCTCATGTAATCCACTGCAGCCTGAGAGGACAGCCCGTCACTGAACCCTCAGAGCTATGGGACCAGGATGGAGCCTGATAGATACCTGGGGAGAGGAGAGACAGGGAAGATAAGAGCCACCTGCTGACATGCACGCACACACACACATACACACTGCGGCATATGCCATCTTTACAGCAGCTGTAAACAGTAGAGCTCCTGCCATATAAACAGAGGTAGCCTGCAGAGAGAGGTGTTTGGACTGACTGAAACCATACTGCTGAAATGGCAACCTGAAACCCCCTCATTCTCACTCCGCAAATTTGTACAGAGGCAATCAGGTGAGACCACTATCAGAGGCTAATCGAATAAACAACACACACACACTTTCTATTTCGCATCTCTCTCTCTCTCTCTCTCTCTCTCATACCATGGCCTGTCATCTTTACGGTTCACTCCTCCTGTGCATGCAGACCAGCACCCTGAAGCTATGTCTAGTAACCCAGCTCTCGTCCTCCGTGTTGTGAGCAACCTCTTGTTTATTTCCCCGGGGGTGATGTTTCTAAGACAGCGGCGCAAACGACAAAGGGGCTCAAGTATTAATCCCCTTATCAATAAGCTGTCCCTGTAGTCCCAGCGACTCTCAAGGTTACACCGCAGACAGCTCGTCTTTAAAAGCCTGTCGGCGTGTTCGCTATCAAAGTCAGCAGCGCGAGCCGAGGCGCGAGCGGCAGGCCTGCTTACGCGAACCCTACCTGTCTGTCGGAGCTGAACGGCAGCAGGGTGCGATGAGCCCTCGTCACCAACACACAGGGACTATCGCACTGAGACAAGGTGTTCACGTGAGGTGTGAAATGAAGGGATACTTAATTACACAGAGTGCATTGTGTTTATTGGAGTCCCAATGTTCAACGTGGTTTCAGTTCATAACTGTGAGGTGGATGTGTGTACAAGGTGTACACAGTGTGTGTGTGTGTGTGTGTGTGTGTGTGTGTGTACTGTGTGAGAACGTGGTGTGCAGTGTGTGGGAGAGAGGTGTACAGTGTGTGTGTGAGTGTTGTTGAGTCACTAATTAAATCCCAGCAGGTTTTGAACTGATGCCACTGACAGAACAGGAATAGAAAGCAGTAATTGAGGTAGCATATGAGCTGGACAAAAACAATACTCACACACCTACACCTCACACACCTACACATCTCTCTCCCTCTCTCTCTCTCTCGCATGCACTCACTCACACACACCTATACACATTCTACTCTCCCTCTCTCTCCCGCTCCCTCCCTCCCTCTCTCTCTCTAAGCCTTTCTGCCTCCTCTCTTATCACAGCTGACCTCTCCATCACATCGCCCAGATTACACTGACCTCAATATATATACCTTTATCATCTGCTCCTCTGTTTTCACTCCCTGTGCTCTACTGTAGTCTCTCTTCCGTATTTTCTAGCAGACAGGTGCAGACAACGGCTTCTCCCGAACGTCTGCACCCAACAATGTTGATGGTAGTTCTGTGCAGTGCAGCATATTTCAGTTATGCAAATGTTCCCTGTGATAACGATGATGAAATCCCAGAGATAACCGTAAGCCTTGAAAATCAGTTAGTTCATGCCTTTTTGGTTCCGAGTTTTCAGCCTGAAGGTCAGTCTGTCGGTCGGCTCGACAGAGAAGCTGTGCTTTTCTCCAATTACCTGCTACGCTTTAGGGACACTGTATTCCCTCCTCTGTTATTTGGCCCTGCTGAATTCATCCCACCAAGCCATTAGTGTCTAATTTTATGTTGAAGTGCTCTTCTGTTTTTTTATTTTTATTTTTATTTTTTTATTTTTTTCTAACAAGAGTCGGCCATTATATGGTAATCAGTCTGCAGATCAAGTATTAATGGGTTCAATATAATAATAATGTCCAGTAAAGAATAAACACAATTGTGGTTGTTTGACTTCTGTCTGGAGGAGATGAGAGCCAAGGGAGCCAGAGAGTTGCAGAGGTTTTGCTTTGATCTGCAGTTAAACTGCAGAAACTGCTTCTACCTCTTTTCTCTTTGCAGTGTCATTTGACCTATGACCCGTGACTCCGATCCCTTCAATCAGCAAGGGTTTAAAGAGGCCTATAGAGCTCCCAGCAGCACTGAGCCTGAGCTTGGCTGTGGAGTCCGTTTAATAATTCATCCAGGCCTGAGAGGCCAGGCCAGCCAGGAGGGAAAGAGGAGAAGTCCCAGACAGGATGAAGTTTCACTGGCTTTCAGCAAACTAATGTCATACTCCTGCACTGGTCCTGGTCCATCAGCACATTCTTATACAGTCTAAACAGGCATGGAATGGAACGCCTAAAGAAAAAGTCTGATGGTGGTGAAATCTCAAAGGCACAAATTAGCCGGCGACAAACAAAACAGGGACCTCACCGAGGTCCTGCTGTGTGAATGTGTTTATCTGAGGCCCTTGGGGAGGATGTGGGGCTAGGAGTTGCCGTGGCGACGGAGCTCCCTCCTCTTCCTGTTCCTGTCAAAGGGCGATCTATCTGTGTCGGTGTGGTCCCCCGCGGGCGAGGAGAGGGGTCAGGGTTGGCACCATATGTCCTTGTGGTGGGAATCAGTGCCAAGTGCCATGGGGGCCGGGAGGCTGTGAGGCTGGTGCTGCTAGGGGCTGGCGTCTGGGGATGAGGCTGGGATGTTCTGGGTAGAGGTGGCGTGGTGGGTGGAGTGAGGGGAAAAGAGACAAGGAGGGATTGAGGGAGAGAGTGAGGGAGAGATGAGAAAGGGAGGGGAGAGGTTAGTAAGTACACAGAGAGAAGGAGAGCGGGAGGGGAGAGGTTAGTAAGTACACAAAGAGAAGGAGAGGGAAGGAGAGAGAGAGAGATGGAGTGAGAGAAAGAGACAGAGAGCTTGTGAATGGTTCTTTATTCAGGCCGCGTCTCTGTTCCTGTCACTTTCCAGTCAGGGGCCTGGGGACCCTCTCTGTGCCTAGGCACAGTGAGGGGACAATGGGCTGACTCACTGCCTGTGTCTCGATCTCCTTGTCACTGTGTCCTCCTTAGACATCCGACCATCAGACCCAGGATGCCTTCACTCAGCAATGAGAGAGGAAGGGAGATATAGAGAGATGTAGCGAGGTTTGGGAGGGCAGGTTCGGTTCAGTTAGGTTTAGTCACACCACCCCAAATTTGCTTTAATGCTATTTTAATTGGAGACTGTCAAGAGACTCGTACAAACATATAACATGAGGAAAACACTGGTATTTCCAGCCTGCTGGTCTCAGACACCTGGCTCTAGCTCTTCTGAAAACTGGATGGAGAAACAACAGAACACAAGCACACGGTAACCATACGCCCAATCATAATCCTACCCCAATTCTGAACAGCATTTCTATCTTAGGATGCAGACTGTTTCCTCTCTCTTTCTGCGTTGCTTTGTCCTAGCAGCCTGCCTGATAAACTCCCTGTGTTGAGTCCATGGCCCCAGTATGCCTGTACTGAGCACAGCTGCAATATTAAACCACTAATCAAATCACCAATTAACATGCACTCGCGTCTTGTCTCCCTTGCCTTGCTCAACTCCGCTGACAGGAAACTGGTTTACCTATTTGGTTTTTTTGGTTCACCTTTATCTCAGTGTTGCTGTGTGGGTTTAGAGGCAGCCTTCAGCATATTTAGATCTCCCTGCTCTGGAAAACAGGAGACTAACCTACAACCTGATTCTCACAGGGTTCCAGGCTGCAACCTACCTAACACAGCACAGGCCAGAACACAATCTGTGTCATACACATATAGTACCAGTCAGTTTGGACACGCCTACTCATTCAGGGGTTTTTCTTCATTTTTACTATTTTCTACATTGTAGAATAATAATGACATCAAAACTATGAAATAACACATATTGAATCATGTATTAACTAGAAAAGTGTTAAATAAATCTAAATATATTTTATATTTGAGATTCTTCAAAGTACCACTGATTGGCTCAAACACATTAAGAAGGAAAGAAATTCCACAAATTAACTTTTAACAAGGCACACCTGTTAATTGAAATGCATTCCAGGTGATTGCCTCATGAACCTGGAGAATGCCAAGAGTGTGCAAATCTGTCATCAAGGCAAAGTGTGGCTACTTTAAAGAACTTCATAAAATATATTTTGATTTGTTTGACACTTTTTTGGTTACTACATGATTCCATGTGTGTTATTTCATAGTGTAGAAATGTTGAATGTAGAAAATAGTAAAAATAAAGAAAAACCCTGGAATGTGTAGGTGTGTCCAAACGTTTGACTGGTACTGTACATCTGTGACACACACACATACAGTTGAAGTCGGAAGTTTACATACACTTAGGTTGGAGTCATTAAAACTCGTTTTCAACCACTCCACAAATTCCTTGTTAACAAACTATAGTTTTGGCAAGTCGGTTAGGACATTTACTTTGTGCATGACACAAGTCATTTTTCCAACAATTGTTTACAGACAGATTATTTCACTGTATCACAATTCCAGTGGGTCAGAAGTTTACATACACTAAGTTGACTGTGCATTTAAACAGCTTGGAAAATTCCAGAAAATTATGTCATGGCTTTAGAAGCTTCTGATAGGCTAATTGACATCATTTCAGTCAATTGGAGGTGTACCTGTGGATGTATTTCAAGGCCTATCTTCAAACACAGTGCCTCTTTGCTTGACATCATGGGAAAACCAAAAGAAATCAGCCAACACCTCAGAAAAAAATTGTAGACCTCTACAAGTCTGGTTCATCCTTGGGAGCAATTTCCAAACGCCTGAAGGTACCACGTTCATCTGTACAAACAATAGTACGCAAGTATAAACACCATGGGTCCACACAGCCATCATACCGCTCAGGAAGGAGACGCGTTCTGTCTCCAAGAGATGAACGTACATTGGTGCGAAAAGTGCAAAAGAGGTACAAAAGTATCTATAGCCACAGTAAAACGAGTCCTATATCGATATAACCTGAAAGGCCGTTCAGCAAGGAAGAAGCCACTGCTCCAAAACCGCCATAAAAAAGCCAGACTACGGTTTGCAACTGCACATGGGTACAAAGATTGTACTTTTTGGAGAAATGTCCTCTGGTCTGATGAAAGAAAAATAGAACTGTTTGGCCATAATGACCATTGTTATGTTTGGAGGTAAAAGGGGGAGGCTTGCAAGCTGAAGAACACCATCCCAACCGTGAAGCACGGGGGTGGCAGCATCATGTTGTGGGGGTGCTTTGCTGCAGGAGGGACATGTGCACTTCACAAAATAGATGGCATCATGAGGTAGGAAAATTATGTGGATATATTGAGGCAACATCTCAAGACATCAGTCAGGAAGTTAGCTTGGTCGCAAATGGGTCTTCCAAATGGACAATGACCCCAAATACTTCCAAAGTTGTGGCAAAATGGCTTAAGGACAACAAAGTCAAGGTATTGGAGTGGCCATTACAAAGCCCTGACCTCAATCCCATAGAAAATTTGTGGGCAGAACAGAAAAAGCGTGTGCGAGTAAGGAGGCCTACCAACCTGACTCAGTTACACCAGCTCAGTCAGGAGGAATGGGCCAAAATTCACCCAACTTATTGTGGGAAGCTTGTGGAAAGCTACCTGAAACATTTGACCCAAGTTAAACCATTTAAAGGCAATGCTACCAAATACTAATTGAGTGTATGTAAACTTCTGACCCACTGGGAATGTGATGAAAGAAATAAAAGCTCTACTAGCTCTACTCTACTATTATTCTGACATTTCACATTCTTAAAATAAAGTGGTGATCCTAACTGACCTAAGACAGGGAATTTTTACTAGGATAAAATGTCAGGAATTGTGAAAAACTGAGTTTAAATGTATTTGGCTAAGGTGTATGTAAACTTCCGACTTCAACTGTACATGGACGCGCACGCTCCTTAAACGTCACGCGTTCACTTACTATTCTCTCTCTCCTTCTCTCTGTTTCTCCCTGCCATACAAAAGCATGCATTGACCTTTGCTTTGTATGGTAACTTTATAAAAGTGGAGTCATCGTCCATGACATAGCTACATCCTAACAGTGTTCAGAGGTTGGAGGACAACACTAACACTGTGGTCCAAAGGTTAAGGTGTGATGTGATATTGACAGAAACAAGTTACAGTATAGGCTACTTCCTGGTTCACTTAAGTCAAAACACACTAGACAATTCAGTCCTGTTCCACCCATTTGGTCTGTCAATAAAAGGTTCATATTTATTCAGCTATTCCAGTATGGCATAAATGTGTCTGAAAACAGACGAGACTAAATGATTTGCATCATATGTAGACTGAAGAATGGACAGGATAAGGATTATGTTTGTTTTTTAAACTCATGACTGTAAAAATTTTATCATAAGGTCACTGGTCTGCTCACACTATTTGTTAATGCACTAATAATTAAAACGTATGTCAAACAGCTAATAACCATGATGAAAGTTTTAGAAATACCTTTATGAGGGGGTGCACCAAGCAAGTGACCAATTTCCCACTTAACATTTTTTGAGGAATAACTCAATTATGAGCAACAATGTATTTTCCTGGGAGATAACTTTCAGGAAAATAGGCTTGGAGTGTTTCAGAAAATACATCGGGTTATTTGAATTCAATGTGCTGCAACTGCAGTGAGCTAACTCTCCAATGTAGCCTACTCTGTGATGATTGTCTCATGAGAATGGTGACATGGTAGACATTTCAATAAACATACAGTAACACATTTCCTAAGGCTGTCATAAAGCTAAATAACACTGTCATATGATGAACTCGTTCACCTCTAACTGGATAGTTACAAAATGGGAGATAGGCTAGTCTATGCAGTGGTCTGACTACTTACTTCAATTAAGTAGCACAGAAAGGAACTAAAGAGGTGGATCGATTAATATTATAATTGAAATTTACAGTGTGCTTTTGGTCATTTGACTTGATTTTATCAAAACGACTGTGTGATTCATTCACTGTCTGTCTGGCATTTATATTCAGTACGTTATTTACCTGTCCGTGCTGCTGACACGTTCCCTGTCGCTCTTAATCCCCGTTTCTCAACAGCGTGAAACGGAACCGCTCCACACACAGATCTGCGCTCGTGCGCCGGGAGGTATTTCCAATTCCCAACCATATGCCGCGGCTAATCTGGTGCGTGCAGAAACTGTTTGAAGCAGTCTCGTCTCTATAATCAACACAACTCTGACTAGACTACCTTTCTGCGGTGTGGAGCCACTGAGGGTGATGAACGTGTGTGCCTCTCGCTCCCGGAACAGTGCTCAGGTCGAGCGGACTATCCTGTTGTAGGTCTGGTCACAAGACGCCGCAGCGACACCGGTTGGGAGGCGAGAGCGGATCGGGCTACACTTTCAGACACACTCCACGTATGCAGTTATCCTACTTGGGCTACAGTGCAGCGCGCGACCTTTCGCCGACGTCCCACGGGGAAAGCCCGCGCTCTAGCCTTGAATTATAACCACATCTCATGAAGGGGGGTGTGCATGGTTGAGATAGCACGGAGCAAACAGACAAAATGGGATTTTCCCAATACTTTTTTCAGGGCCAGAGAATGACAGGCATATCGTTTTTGCCATATCCCATTATTATGGTTGTAGTAAGAAGGAATATCCTTTCACCGGGCAGCCCCGTTAAATATGCACACCACATGCATCAATCAGAACACAAATAGGCTACTGACAAGCCTATAAAATATTGAATCAATATGCTGTAGACTGTTTTGGATTAACAATAAACAACATTGTCAATTGGTCATGTTAATGAATCGTTTGTCATAAAACATTAATCATTTCCAGTCAGACACAATGGCTTATTGATTTGATCCACCCTGACAAGAGCAGCTTCCATTCACCTTTGGAAATTCCAATGGGCCCATCTCATAAAAAAGAAAGAAATACAATTATATAAAAACTCAAATATTAATTATTGTACTTTTTATTTCCAAGCTGCTTAATTTAAAAGAAATCATTATTACTTCTGCTAAAAGGCACTTTCAATATGTCAAATTGTTCTTTATATTCAGTTTATTATGATGTGGAGGTCTTATACTGCATGGGTCTGTGTGTTGGGTTAGTGGTAGTGGTGGTGAGGAGGTTATGTATTGGTTTGGAGGGAGGGTAGCTTGGCAGGGGAGGGGGATCTGTAGTGGGGGTGATGGTGGGTATGTGTTCGTTTGGAGGGGAGGTAGATTGGTGGTGGAGGGGTGTCTGTATGGGTAGCTATGTGTTGGTTTGGAGGGAGGATAGCTTGGTGCTGGAGGGAGGTCTGTAGGGGGGGTGGTGGTGGGTATGTGTTGGTTTGGAGGGAAGGTAGGTTGGCGGGGGAAGGGAATCTGTAGGGGTGGTTATGTGTTGGTTTTTACGGTAACGTAAAAAGGAATACCCTTTCACCGAGCAGTCCCGTTAAATATGCACACCACATGCATCAGTCAAAACACAAAAAGGCTACTGACAAGCCTATAAAATATTGAATCAATATGGTGAAAACTGTTTTTGATGAACAATACCCAACAATGTCCATTGTTCTTGTTAATGAATAGTTTGTCATAAAACTTTCATAATTTCCAGTCTGACACAATGACTTATTGATTTGATCCACCCTGACAAGAAAAGCCTCCATTCACTTTTGAAAATTCCAATGGGCCCATCTCATAAAAAAAAATATATAAAAACTCAAATAGGAATTGTTCTACTTTTTATTTCCAAGTTGCTTTAAAAAAATGCCATTAATGATTACTTCTGCTAAAAGGCACTTTAAATATGTAAACATTTTCTATAAATTCATTTTACTACGATGTGGAGGTCTTATACTGCATGGGTCTGTGTGTTGGGTGAATGGTAGTGGTGGTGAGGAGGTTATGTATTGGTTTGGAGGGTGGGTAGCTTGGAGGTGGATGGGGTCTGTAGGGGTGGTAGTGGTGGTTATGTGTTGGTTTGGAGGGAGGGTAGCTTGGCAGGGGAGGGGGGTCTGTAGGGGTGGTGGTGGTGGTTATGTGTTGGTTTGGAGGGAGGGTAGCTTGGCAGTGGGAGGGGGTCTGTAGGGGTGGTGGTGGTAGTTATGTGTTGGTTTGGAGGGAGGGTAGCTTGGCAGGGGAGGGGGGTCGGTAGGGGTGGTAGTGGTGGTTTATGTGTTGGTTTGGAGGAGGGTAGCTTGGAGGTGGATGGGGTCTGTAGGGGTGGTAGTGGTGGTTATGTGTTGGTTTGGAGGGAGGGTAGCTTGGCAGGGGAGGGGGGCTGTAGGGGTGGTGGTGTGGTTATGTGTTGGTTTGGAGGGAGGGTAGCTTGGCAGGGGAGGGGGTCTGTAGGGTGGTGGCGGTGGTTATGTGTTGGTTTGGAGGGACGGTAGCTTGGCAGGGAGGGGGGTCTGTAGGGGTGGTGGCGGTGTTATGTGTTGGTTTGGAGGGACGGTAGCTTGGCAGGGGAGGGGGTCTGTAGGGGTGGTGGTGGTAGTTATATGTTGGTTTGGAGGGAGGGTAGCTTGGCAGGGGAGGGGTGGCTGTAGGGGTGGTGGTGGTGGTTATGTGTTGGTTTGGAGGAGGGTAGCTTGGAGGTGGATGGGGTCTGTAGGGGTGGTGGTGGTTATGTATTGGTTTGGAGGGAGGGTAGCTTGGCGGTGGATGGGGGTTAGTAGAGGTGGTGGTGTGGTTATGTGTTTGTTTGGAGGGAGGGTAGCTTGGCGGTGGATAGGGGTCTGTAGGGGTGGTGGTGGTTATGTATTGGTTTGGAGGGAGGGTAGCTTGGCAGGGAGGGGGTCTGTAGAGGTGGTAGTGGTGGTTATGTGTTGGTTTGGAGGGAGGGTAGCTTGCAGTGAGGTGGGTCTGTAGGGGTGGTGGTGGTGGTTATGTGTTGGTTTGGAGGGAGGGTAGCTTGGCGGTGGAGGGGGTCTGTAGGGGGGTGGTGGTGTGGTGGTTATGTGTTGGTTGGAGGGGGGTAGCTTGGCGGTGGAGGGGGGTCTGTAGGGGTGTGTCTTCATCAGGACCTGGATCTCCTCTCTCAGTCTCTGGATCTCCAGGCGCTGCAGCTGGATGATGCGGTCCCCTTCGTCCTCCTCTTCAGACGGACCACCATGTTACTGGGGTTGGCCCTGGGAGACCGCAGGGCTGGGTATAGGGACCAAATACAGAGTGAGATCATGCAGGAGTTACTTTATAGGGAAGTAGAAGTAGACCAATAGGACTTTACCCTAAATTTAGGATTTACCCCAAACAACATATGCCTTCTTGGAATGAAACAGTAACAGACACCCACTTCTAAAGCACTTACAGTTGAAGTCGGAAGTTTACATACACCTTAGCCAAATACATTTAAACTCAGTTTTTCACAATTCCTGACATTTAATCCTAGTAAAAATTCCCTGTCTTAGGTCAGTTAGGATCACCACTTTATTTTAACAATGTGAAATGTCAGAATAATAGTAGAGAGAATGATTTATTTCAGCTTTTATTTCTTTCATCACATTCCAGTGGGTCAGAAGTTTACATACACTCAATTAGTATTTGGTAGCATTGCCTTTAAATTGTATAACTTGGGTCAAACGTTTCGGGTAGCCTTCCACAAGCCTCCCACAATAATACCTCATGATGCCATCTATTTTGTGACGTGTACATGTCCTCCTGCAGCAAAGCACCCCCACAACATGATGCTGCCACCCCCGTGCTTCACGGTTGGGATAGTGTTCTTCGGCTTGCAAGCATCCCCCTTTCTCCTCCAAACATAACAATGGTCATTATGGCCAAACAGTTCTATTTTTGTTTCATCAGACCAGAGGACATTTCTCCAAAAAGTACGATATTTGTCCTCATGTGCAGTTGCAAACCGTAGTCTGGCTTTTTTATTGCGGGTTGGAGCAGTGGCTTCTTCCTTGCTAAGCAGCCTTTCAGGTTATGTCGATATAGGACTCGTTTTACTGTGGATATAGATACTTTTGTACCCCTTTCTTCCAGCATCTTCACAAGGTCCTTTGCTGTTGTTCTGGGATTGATTGCACTGTTCATCTCTAGGAGACAGAACGTGTCTCCTTCCTGAGCGGTATGACGGGCTGCGTGTCCCATGGTATTTATACTTGCAAACTATTGTTTGTACATATGAACGTGGTACCTTCAGGCGTTTGGAAATTGCTCCCAAGGATGAACCAGACTTGTGGAGGTCTACAATTTTTTTTCTGAGGTCTTAGCTGATTTCTTTTGATTTTCCCATGATGTCAAAAAGAAAAGAGCACTGAGTTTGAAGGTAGCCTTGAAATTCATCCACAGGTACACCTCCAATTGACTGAAATTATGTCAATTAGCCTATCAGAAGCTTCTAAAGCCATGACATAATTTTCTTGGACATTTTCCAAAGCTGTTTAAAGGCACAGTCAACTTAGTGTATGTAAACTTCTGACCCACTGGAATTGTGATACAGTTAATTATAAGTGAAATAATCTGTCTGTAAACAATTGTTGGAAAAATTACTTGTGTCATGCACAAAGTAGATGTCCTAACCGACTTGCCAAAACTATAGTTTGTTAACAAGAAATGTGTGGAGTGGTTGAAAAACTAGCCTTAATGACTCCAACATAAGTGAATGTAAACTTCTGGATTCAACTGTATATGAATATAAATGTTATTATAGACTATTCACACAGTGACACCCAGTGGCTAGAAATATGAACGCTCTACTTCAAAGAAAAGTTAAGGGAACTTAACTCAACCAATATTTCCAATGAGTAGAAAGCTGCACTCTATTCTCTTTACTGTAAATCAGAGAGATGAGAGAGAAAGAGGTCACCTTTGAGTGTGTTGGTCTGCGTCAGGCCCTTCTTTCCCACCAGACTCTTGTAGTCATGGACCTGGGAACGCACCAGATGCAGCTGCCGCCGCAGGTCATTGACCTCACTGATCAGAGTCACGTTCTCCTGTAGCAACCAATCAATTATCCAATTAAGCAATCAAGTAATCCAGTCAGTCCGTCAATTAGTCCGTCTGTCTGTCTGTCAGCCAGTCAAGGACTACGACACTAAAACGACAAGCCTAGCTTTAGGGTGTCTTATAAATGGGAATGAAACCAAATCCACAAATCATGTGAAAATAGTTTTGAGCACACAGACACACTTATCCACCTACTCCAATAGTAATTTCTGAAAAGTCTCGTCTCTGTCACCTGCATGATCTTGACGTTGTCAGCATGGTGGACCACGCTGTCTTGGGCCAGCTTCCTCTTCAGGGACGCCACGTTCCTCTCCAGGTGCTCCCTTTGCCGAGCGTACTCCCTCTGGACGTTTGCGTCCACACTACTTTTATCCAGCTGAGAGACATGAAGAGCAGCCATTTAAAAACGTGTATTCATTCACTACTTCTTAACAGGAACACACGGTAGCCAACGCTGTCTCACCACGTCACTCTGCTGTGCGTAGCGGTCGTACAGGTCTCTGATGCTGTCCTTCAGCCTCTTGGGCTCTTGGATGAACCCCACACAGTTATGGAGGTCCGTCTTGAACCTGCGTACCAGGGCCTCCACATCTCTCACCTGAGAAGGAGAAGAGAGGAAAAGTGAGGGATGGAGGTGAGACTGTGGGTGAAGATCGTGGACTTGTCAGACAAATTGGGTGACACTGACAGCCGGACAAAGATAAAGGCACAAATGTAAACGTATGGACCTCTCTCTCTCTCTGTCGCTACGTATACAGTACACACCTTCTGCAGGCCCTTGTGCATTTCCTTGTCAGTCGTGGTGAGTTTGAGCTTCAGCTCAGCGATGTCCAGCTCCCCCTGAGTGTTCTTCTTGTGGAAGGTATCCAGCTCCTCCTCCATCTACAAATCACCGGAAGCCAATAGCCTTTTTACATCGTTTTTAAAAATACATTTAGCAGACACTCTTATCCAGAGCAACTCAGTTAGTCATCTAAAGATAGCTAGACGAGACAGCCACATTATCACAGTCATGGTAAGTCATTTTTTTTCTCGCATTAAGTAGTTATGTGTAAAGTCAGTGCTAGTAGGAAAATACAAGTGTGAGTGTAGTTAGAGTGTAGAGTGTGTGTGTGTGTGTGTGGGGGGGGGGGGGCATAGCTTTGATCTCCATATTCTCCACTCTCTCCCACCTCCCTCTCTCACACAGCTGATCTATAGGACTCATCTAAACCCTGATCAACCCTAAATCGATATGGACCCCAGTGCTCATTTCCATGTAGATGAAAAGGGCCTGAAGTTGGCAGGCGCTTTCAAAAAGTATCAATGATGACAAGTTCAAAAGTAGGAACTGATTTTTTTTCTGTGAATATTGAATTCTCATTCTAATCAAAGAGACATTTCAGTTAGCCTACTGTGGACAACCGCCGATAGAATGTATGTATTCAAGGGACATTTCAGCGATGGTTTTCAACTATTTCAAAAATGGCAGTTATCCCGTTAAAGAGCTGATAAAGGAGGAAGAAGAGAAGCGATCTCGTTTTACCTCGTGGATCTGCTCCTTCATCTCCTTGATATCATTCTCTCTGGGCTCTATTTGTTTCTTCAGTTCTTTGATCTTGTAGTCCAGGACAAATTTAAACTTCTCCAGCTCCTGGTTCTTCTTCTTCAGATCATAGATGCATTTCTCCTACAGTACACATGAACAGGACAAGACTTTAGCCTGGTCCCAGATCTGTTTGTGCTCTCTTGCCAACTCATTGTCACACAACAACAATAGGAGTTGGTGAGAAAGCATAAATAGGCTTCAGATCTCTGTATAAAGTTTGTATTCACACGAACAGACTACACATTTAACAGCCATGAGATTTTTATAGTCACTTTTTTTTAAAGTTCAATTATTTTCACGGTCCTCTTCCAAACTTTGATATCCCATGAAATTGAAAGGAAATGTCATTTTGTATAGGTAGTTCAACAATAAAAGCCCTTTGGTGATCCAAATCTAAATGTTCGGCTTAACTTCTGGGCAGCACCTCTTAATGTTCAAATGTATTATCGTTAGAGACGAGCGAGCAAACCAGACAAGAGAGCGTAGGAACAACAGATGCCAAGGTTATTGCCGCTGAGTGTGAATCTTTATTCATGAAGAGGAAGGTGTTTCAACTGAACTGGGTGGATCCTCTTTTGATGCAGAACCATTTTGTTCGAATTTACTCCCTGTCCAATTAGCTGTTTGAAACCGTTTAATCTTGTGTGTGTGTGTGTGCGTACGTGCGTGTATGTGTGTGTGCGTACGTGCGTGTATGTGTGTGTGTGTAGGGGGGTGATCTTTTCATAGGACAGCATCTGTGACATTTACACACTAATTAAGTTTCCCTGTATGCACAAAGAGAGCCAACAGAGAGAGATGCAAATGCCTTCCTCCCCTGTCTACCCCTCATAACACTGATGGTAAAATATGTACATGCTCTTTAAGGGAAATAACACGCTACAGTGTCTCACACATCAATAGCGCTAACAGCAGCATGCGTGTTGTCAAGGAGGTTTTACGCATTGACACGTGTTGTGCATGCATGTGTGCATGCCTGCGTGCATGTGTGTGCACCTATGCACGTACGCGTTTGTGCGTTCGTGCTCATAGAGCAGGTGTCTGAGTGGGACTAGTCATTAGTGGACCTTCACTTCTCAAGGCTCAGTGCTGTTTTGCGCTGAGGGGGGAGGAGTCTTACAGTCACCTTGCCTGGTGTGATGCATGACACCGGGACTCAGTCAGGATGAATGGCTGGGGGAGAGGAAACTTTTTGATGGACAATCTATGGTAGCGTATGAGTTGATTGTGTTTGATTCTGAGAGACGGGCATTAGAACAAATTGAACTGGAACACAATCATACCAGTAGATCTCCATTATACAAAACAGACTGTTTTCCTTCCTCAGTGTTTTAACAGTTTCAGTGACGTCCAGTCACCTTCCATGTTTCTGCATACCTTGGAGGCAAACCAATATTTTCTTCCTCGCTGCTTTTGGAACAAAACTAACACTCTCCTTTCCTCGGCATCTTGCTGTACCCCCTCACCCTTTGCACCCCTCACCCCAGCCACTCACGCACCTTGTCTTGGATGGTCTCGTCCCTCTCCTGGATCGCTTTCTTCAGAGCCAGGATGTCCTTTTCCAAGGACTTGACGATGGCCTGTAGCTTCTGCTGCTCCAACTTCATCCTCTCCATCTCCACGTTGCTGTTGTCTATATCCTTCTGCAGGCTGCTGAACTGCAGTATATGTGTGTGTGTGTGTGTGTGAGGGAGGGAGGGGTAGAAGGGAGAGGAGGAAAATGTCATCATAACTCATTGTCCCTTACACAATGGTCATATTCTTTATAGCTTCCATAACCCATAATAAGGCCTCCACATCCAAAACCATATTGGATAGTACAAATTGCCAGACTTGATCTAGGAAGAAAGGGAAGGAGACAAAAAAAGACAGAGAGAAGAAAAGACAACAGATAGACAGAATGGGACCAGGTGTATAGGACGGCTGAATATGCAGAGTATCTGATTCAACATCATCCATTTCCATTAAAGTGATCCCTGGGATATTGAGTGAGCATGCAGAGGGAGCGCATTAGAGCCTAATTGTGGACAGACGGACATGCCCTGCTTGCAGTCTGATTGGCTGTAATTATGATCTACCACGCCTGCAGGCTGGGAGAGAAGAGCTGACTGGGAGGTGTGATGAAAAGGCAGGCAGGGGCTAGATGGGAGAGGGTTGAGTGGGGCGTGTAGGATGGGATGGGACTTGGAAGCAAAGTAGGGGTGGATCTTGCATCCTCCCGTTCTCTCCCCACTTCCTTCTCAAAATATCAGAGGAAAGCGAGGAGAGCATTGGAGAAGATCTGAGGAGAGGAGCCTCTGATCTTCTCCTCCAATGCTCTCCTCTTATCCCTCTGATGTCCTGAGAAGAAGGCAAGAGGACAAAAGGAATCAAGGAAACTTTTGAGAGAGATTGGAGGAGTGGGGGTGAGAAGATCATGTCTCTACCTTCTTCTTCATGATGCCGGTGTCTCTCTTCATGCGCATGTTGGTCTCCCTCTCGTCCCTCAGCCACTTCTCGTAGCGGATCCTGATGTCCTGGATCTCCCTGTCTCCATCCTCCTCCATCTGCTTCCTGCTCTCCTCAAACTCCCTCGCCTGGATACGAGACTCCTCCTGACACTACAGAGGGTAGGGAGGGAGCGAGAAATAAGTGGGAGATGGTAGAACAAGCTTCCATCGGACACTAGGACAGCAGAGTCTCGGTTCATCTTTCGAAAACATCTGAAACCCTACCCTCTTCAAAGAGTAACTTAAATATTCCCACAGCACCCCCCCCCCCCCCCCCTCACCCCCACAAAAAATAAACAACACCCTTGCCTTTCGTGTACTAACACTTGACTTTGTCCTACTAGTACTGATTTTGCTGATCGCTACTTTATTAAAAAAATACTGAGATGTGGTTGTCTCACCTAGCTACACTATACAGTATATATAAAAGCATGTAGACACCCCTTCAAATGAGTGGATTTGGCTATTTCAGCCACACCGGCTGCTGACAGGTGTATAAAATCGAGCACACAGCCATGCAATCTCCATAGACAAACACTGGCAGTAGAATGGCCTTACTCCGTGAATTTCAACGTGGCACCGTCACAGGATGCCACCTTTCCAACAAGTCAGTTCGTCAAATCTCTGCCCTGCTAGTGCTGTTATTGTGAAGTGGAAACATCTAGGAGAAACGAAGCGAAGTGGTAGGCCACACGAGCTCACAGGATGGGACCGCTGAGTGCTGAAGCGTGTAGCGCGTACCTCGTCTGTCCTCGGTTGCAACACTCACTACCGAGTTCAAAACTGCCTCTGGGAGCAATATCAGCAAAATAACTGTTTGTCGGGAGCTTCGTGAAATGGGTTCCCATGCCACACACAAGTCTAAGATCACCATGCGCAATGCCAAGCGTTGGCTGGAGTGGTGTAAAGCTCACCGCCATTGGACTCTGGAGCAGTGGAAACACGTTCTCTGCAGTGATTAATCACGCTTCACCATCTGGCAGTCCGACGGACAAATCTGTGTTTGGCGGATGCCAGGAGAACGCTAACTGCCCTAATGCATAGTGCCAAATGTAAAGTTTGGTGGAGGAGGAATAATGGTCTGTGGCTGTTTTCATGGTTCAGGCTAGGCCCCTTAGTTCCAGTGAATGGAAATCTTAACACTACAGCATACAATGACATTCAACGGTTCTGTGCTTTCAACTATGTGGCAACAGTTTGGGAAAGGCCCTTTCCTGTTTAAGCATGACAATGCCCCCATGCACAAAGCGAGGTCCACACAGAAATGGTTTGTTGAGATTGGTGTGAAAGACTGGCCTGCACAGAGCCCTGACCACAACCCCATCAAACACCTTTGGGATGAATTGGAACGCCGACTGTGAGCCAGGCCTAATCGCCCAACATCAGTGCCCGACCTCACTAATGATCTTGTAGCTGAATGGAAGCAAGTCCCCGAAGCAATGTTCCAACATCTAGTTGAAATGCATCCCAGAAGAGTGGAGGCTGTTATAGCAGCAAAGGGGGACAATCTCCATATTAATGCCCATGATTTCGGAATGAGATGTTTGACGAGCAGGTGTCCACATACTTTTGGTCATGTAGTGTATCTTAAGATGAAACGCACTAACTGCTAGTCGCTCTGGATAATAAAAATTGATAGAGAAAGAAAAATGGAAGGCGAAAGAGGTAGCAAATAACAAGGCAAGATATATGGGAAGAGTTAAGTTGAAGAGAAGGAATGAGACACAGAGAAAGAGAGAGGTGAAAGGATAGAGAGTGAGATAAAGATGGTATGAACGGGAGCTCTGCCTCACAACACAGACAGAGGTTAGGTCATCCTAGCATGGCATCTGTGAAGATGGATAATCCCATCGTTGGGTGTTTGTTTATGCACCTTTAGTACAGCCTCAATTATCCCAGTCAGGACTAGGCTACTGAGATTCTCTCTCTCTCTCTCTCTCTCTCTCTCTCTCTCTCTCTCTCTCTCTCTCTCTCTCTCTCTAAATAATAAGGTGATTATGCAGGCCCTGTGGAGAGCTACAAAGGGGAACTTTGAGTCAATGGTAGAAGGTTGGGAAGGCCAAATTATGTGTGTTTAGTCAACAGTATACTTCTCCATCTACTATTTAGATGGAGGTAGTTCAACCAGAGCGACTTACAGTAAAGAGAGAGTCCATACATTTCTATTCTGGTCCCCCGTGGGAATTGAACCCACAACCCTGGCGTTGCAAGCGCCATGCTCTACCAACTGAGCCACAAGGGACGATGAAAGAAACTGTCAGAGTACTTGAGCAGAATATAAACTGTTGAACTGAAACTTCTCACTCCGAATGGCCCTGTTCTAGAAAGAACTTTACTGGAGAAAACACATGAACTGGGGTCATTCTTACATGAGAAGTCTCGTTTTGCTACTTTCTCTCAGTGATATGGCCGCTCTTTGCACTTTCTTTTTTAATCTAGAGTGGTCGGTATCTCAGGTCGGTATCTCAGCGCAAACCCATGCCGTGGATTTCTATTCTGCTCTCTACAGTGCGGAAGACTGTGACTCTGTGTGCACTGCACAGTTCCTTCAAGGACTTCCTAAACTGGGCCCTGAGCAGAGAGCTGCTTTGGACATTACTCTGCAGGAACTGTCCATTGCAGTTATGCAGATCTCCTCTGGCCTCCCTGGTATTGATGGTTTGCCATCAGACTTTTTACAAATATTTCTGGGAATGTATTGGGTGGGGGCGAATGAAGTGTTCTGTGAATCCTTTCAGGAGGGTTCTCTTCCAGTGTCTTGTCAACTTGCTGTGCTTTCGTGATTATTTCTTGAGTATGACATCTGAGGGCTAAATGGTAATGTGATGTATTGTAGTGTGGGGTCTTTAATATTCTCTCTCTCTCTCTCTCTCTCTCTCTCTCTCTCAGAATGAAATAATGAGGTGGTTATGCAGGCCCAGTGTTGCGCCCCCACACATACCCCACCCCTCTCCCCACGCCCGCCACTCACACCCCCATTAGCAATGATGGGAGTTGATTTCCTTAAAGATTACGCAGACATCCTCGATGGAGAACCTGGTGCTCCGATATTCATTTGTCTCTTCGCTTCCAATCAGTGTCACAGCAGGGAGAAGAGGAGAACGAGAGGACAGAAGGGAGGGTGAAGGTTGCCGCTAAATGCCTGACTAGACTACATCGCCTTGAAGTAAGGCCAGGAGTTTTTCCGGACCACATGATCTGACCAGGGAGAACTCTGGGCACTAACCCGAAGTTATTCCTGGTGAGGGGAAAAAACAGAACCTTATCTGTGAGGACACTATATAAAGCCGCAAATCCCACCTCCAAACGTCCCCATACAACCCCTTGACATACTAGTATCCACAACCTGCTCCAGCACCAGTAGTTTCTCCTGCATCTTTCCGTCGTAGTAGAGGGTGAGCTCCTCCAGGGCAGCAGTCTTGCTCTCGTCCATCTGCTGCAGCTGCTTTTCGTAGTCCTGCTGCATCTGCTGAGACTTGAACAGCAGCTCCTGGTACTTCTCATATTCCAGCATCAGCTTCTGACTGTTGGCCGATTCTAGGGGAACGCAGAGAGAGACAGAGAGGATATCCAATGAGGACCCTGGATCAAACACAGTCAATGCTATTATGTGCTGCTGTCAATGTACACACTGCAATGGGAGTCATTCAAGTCTCATTCAAGTCTCTTAACTCCAAACTTAAAGGTCACTTTTGTTTTCTTCTGAAAGACGGACAAGAACTGAGAATAGCATAGAATAGAACAGAATAGAACAGAACTTACCCATATCCTGCAGCTCTTTGGAGTGTTTCTCCACGACCTCGAACATGGTCTCCTGATTAGCTACCTCCATATTGTCTCTCTCCGTCTTCAGGATCTGACAGGAGAGATGGAGAGAGGGATGAAGAAAGGTGGAGAGCGAGAGGGATATCTCTGCACATGCACCTCACTGAGGTGTTCGCCAGCCCAGCCAGAGCCACTTTCAATTCTCATTTCCATGTATCGATCTAGCAGTAGCTCTTATCAAGGCCGACTCTTACAGGGCAAAGTACACTCAGTGCATACCATAATGAGAGCTGAACACTTTTGAAAGTCAAACCGTGTTAAAAGTATTATACTGAGCTACAAGCTTAGAAAAAAAGGTGCTAAGTAGAACCATAAAGGGTTCTTCGTTTTGTTACTTTTTGGTGCTTGGTAGAACCATTTGCAGAAGGTTCTACCTAGAATGTTCTTTATAATCAACCAATCATTGTACATGCAAAAACATAGATATTTAAACAAACTATTCTGAAAATCACCCTTCATTAGCGCATGCTGTGAAATATGATGTATGGTTCTATGTAGAACCCTTCTTGCCTTACGAAGAATTATCAAAGAACCCTTTCCTCCAAAAACGGTTCTTAGGATGTTAAAGGTTCTAGGTAGAACCCTTTGCCTTCCAAAACCGGTTCTTGCAAGAACTCTATCCCCCCACAAAGAACCCTTTTGGGACCCTTTTTTTCTAAGACTGTACAGTACAGTAAACAGACTCAGAGTTATTTGGTACAAGGTAGATGTCGGGGAGACCAGGGGCAATTGAGACCACTTGAACTCGCCAGTCACTTTTTTTAATATAAGGACAGTACAGTACATCTGTCTAAGTAACAGTAGCTGGGGTCAAATGTAACTTCTAAAAAATAAACCAAATACATTCACTTAACTTAAAAAACACTAATGTTTATGAATTATCATAGACATAAGTAATGCTTTTGAAATAAATATGATTATTTATATGTACGCCCACAGAAATACTACAGTTTACTATAGAATACCACAGTACTTACTATAGAAATCTTTAGTAAACTGTAGAATACTATACTACACCCTGCAATATCCCTCAATCATGTCAGTGGAGGGTGCTGAGTGGAGAACGGCTCATAATAATATCCGGAACGTAGCAAACTGTAGTATACTGTAGAGCAGGTATTCCCAAACTGGGGAGTACATTTATATTTTCCAACAGGGCTATACATTTGGGTGAGTTCTTTTTCTCGCCTGAGTAGCCTCGTTTCACTGACAAAAATAAAATGAAACCATCTAGTGTTCAGCGAAATAACAACACAATGTCAAATACAGGAAGCCAAGTCAAATAATTAAAATCCAATCACATTAACCGTTACTCTCTCGCAGACATTTAGAAACGAAACATGACAATTTGAAAAATAAGCCACTGGAGTTTGAGTAGTAAGACATGTATAAAAGCAACAGATACCATTAATAAGAAGGGGCTAGAAGCGTCTTATATGGTGAGCTACCGAGTGGCTAGGACACCCAAGCCCCATACTATTGTGCAGGACTTCATTTTTCCTGCTACCGCGGATATGCTGGAACAATGCTGAAGGAAAAGGCCAAAAAAACTATACAGACAATGCCTTCATCAAACAACACTGTTTCACGATGCATCAGTGATATGGCAGGAGATGTTTGAAACAATTACTGCTTCGCATACAAGCCAGTGAATTATGTGCGTTACAGCTGGATAAGTCAACAGACGTGGCGGGCCTGGTACAGCTTCTGGTATATGTCCGTTACATTCATGGGGGCTCAATTAAGGAAGACATCCTCTTCTGGAAATCAGGACAACATGATAGGATATTTTTTAAAGTACTGGACACCTTTGTGACATCAAATGGACTTTGGTGGTCAAGATGTGTTGGTATCTGTACTGATGGCGCAAAAACCATCACAGGGAGACATAGTGGAGTGGTAACGCACGTGCAAGCAGTTGCTCCCGACGCTGCAGCATCCACTGAGAGGCTCTTGCTGCCAAGGGAATGCCTGACAGCTTGAAAAACGTTTTGGACACTACAGTGAAAATTGTTAATTTTGTTAAAGCAAGGCCCCTGAACTCTCGTGTATTTTCTGCATTATGCAATGATATGGGCAGCAACCATGTAACGCTTTTACAACATACAGAAGTGCGCTGGTTATCAAGGGGCAAAGTATTGACATGTTTTTTTTAAATTGAGAGACAAGCTTAAAGTTTTCTTTACTGACCATAATTTTCACTTGTCTGACCGCTTGGATGATAACGAGTTTCTCACACGACTGACCTATCTGGGTAATGTTTTTTCTCACCTGAATGATCTGAATCTAGGATTACAGGGACTCTCCGCAACTATATTCAATGTGCGGGACAAAATTGAGGCTATGATCGAGAAGTTGGAGCTCTTTTCTGTCTGCATTAACAAGGACAATACACAGGTCTTTCCATCGTTGTATGATTTCTTATGTGCAAATGAACTCAAGCTTATGGACAATGTCAAATGTGATATAGTGAACAATTTCGCAGGTGCACAATTTCGCAGGAACTTTCCCGAAACGGACGACACAGACAACTGGATTTGTTATCCCTTTCATGCCCTGCCTCCAGTCCACTTACTGATATCTGAACAAGAGAGCCTCATCGAAATTGAATTTAATCAGAAGCCACTGGCAGATTTCTGGATAGGGCTGCGCTCAGAGTTTCTTGCCGTGGCAAATCGCGCTGTTAAGACACTGATGCCCTTTGCAACCACGTTCCTATGTGAGAGTGGATTCTCGGCCCTCACTAGCATGAAAACTGAATACAGGCACAGACTGTGTGTGGAAAATGATTTAAGACTGATGTCACGACTTCTACCGAAGTCGGTTCCTCTCCTTGTTCGGGCGGTGTTCGGCGGTCGACATCACCGGTCTTCTTGCCATCGACGATCCATTTTTCATTTTCCATTTGTTTTGTCTTGTTTTCCCACACACCTGGTTTTCATTTCCGTGTTGTGTATTTAACCCTCTGTTCCCCCCATGTCTTTGTGTGGTATTGTTTGTTTGTAAGTGCTTGTGCACATGTTGACTGGTGCGAGTCGGGTTTAGTACCCAAGCTGTTATTTTCTTGATGCCGTTGGTTTTGGAATTAAACTGCTCTGGCTATTACCTAGATCTGCTCTACTGCGTCTGACTTCCCTGCCACCAGTTACGCACCCCTTACAACTGAGACTCTCTCCAATACAACCCAACATTGCAGAGTTATGTGCATCCTTTCAAGCACACCCTTCTCATTAACCTGTGGTGAGTTATTCACCATTTTTGATGAACAAATATGGTTTTATATGTAATGGCTAAACAAAGAGCAAAATTATTTATTATTATTGTATTATTATTTGTGCCCTGGTCCTATAATAGTTCTTTGTCACTTCCCACGAGCCGGGTTGTGACAAAAACTCACACTCATTCTTATATTTAATAAATATATTGTATATTGTGTGTGTGTGGCAGGCTTACAATGATGGCAAAAAACAACATTTGAGAGTGCGCTGACGCTGGTGCTAGAGGGGGTTGAGGTACGGAACTATAAAAAGTTTGGGAACCACTGCTGTAGAGTATACTGTAAATACTACAGTATTATCCACACAAAAAACATTGTAGTAACTACTACAGTAATGTCCGCAAAAATACTACAGTCAACACTAATCCACAAAACCACTACACTTTTTAATCTATTGTAAATACTACAGTATTTCATTTGCATATACCCTGCCCATTACCCTCCCCTATATCCTAATTTGTGCCACACTATGCCATATATTGTGTTCCCTACAGGTTATAGAAAAGAGCATGAATGAATTGAATCAAATTGATGAGTACTATCATGCCTGCTCTCGTTCTCCCTCCCTGGCGCCCTCGCTGCTCATCATTACGCACACTTGTCACCATCGTTACGCGTATCTGTCTGTTTCTCAGTTTGATCGCCGTGTCAGCTTTACTTTAGTTATGTTTCCCCTGTCCAGACGCTGTCCTTGTTTGTTTCATGTCGGTTATTTATTAAAATGTTCACTCCCTGTACTTGCTTCTCGTCTGTCCTCAGAAGTACTTTATTTTATTTATTATTTAGTTAAGTTGTTTGAGGTAGGTAACTGATTGTGTTTGAAGCCCTGTCTGTCTCACCTGTATGTTGGTCTTGAGTGACTCCATCTGCCGAACAAAATTAGTTGACAGCTCCTTGGTCTTTTCGTTGTAGTTCATGTCCTTCAGACGGAGCTGGTACTCATTCTCCATCTTCAGCTCCTCCATACGTGTCTTCAGCTCTAACATCACCTGGTTCTATTATAGGAGGAGAGGAGGTAGTGAGGGAGAGAATGAGCGAGGGAGAAGGTAGAGTGAGAGAAGAAAAGTAGTAGCAGTGAAGTGAAGCGAGTGTGAGAAGAGAGAAAAGGAGGCATGAGAGCAGGGGAGGAGAGGGGGGAAGAGTAGAGGACAGGAGGACAGGGATAATGTGATTAATCAGGTGAGAGTAGGAGTGACCATGGCCCTCACAAACCTACAATAATGGAACACACCCAACCCATGTATCACATCAGTGTAATGCTCCAAAAATCCCCATGGTGGGCTACCTTCTCCTCCAGGTCTGACTTGGTGATGAGGATCTCCTCAGCGTAGGTGATCTCCTTGTCTCTCTTCAGGCCGCGGCACTCCTTGTCTATGATCTTCCAGATGAGCAGACAGCCGTCCTCAGATACCGTCAGCAGGTACTGGTCATCAAAAGTGATCACCATCTGAACACAGAGAGGACACACACTTCAACACCTTCGTTCAGTGCATTCGGAAAGTATTCAGACCCCTTGACTTTTTACACATTTTGTTACGTTACAGCCTTATTCTTAAATGGACTAAATACAACTTTTCCTCATCAATCTACACACAATACCTCATAATGACAAAGCAAAAGGCGATTAGACATTTTTTTAAACTGAAATTGAGCTCAGGTGCATCTTGTTTCCATTGATCATCCTTAAGATGTTTCTACAACTTTATTGGAGTCCACCTGTAGTAAATTCAATTGATTGGACAAGATTTGGAAAAGGTACACATCTGTCTATTTAAGGTCCCACAGTTGACAGGGGAAGGGTACCAAAACATTTTTACAGCATTGAAGGTCCCCAAGAACACAGTGGCCTCCATCGTTCTTAAATGGAAGAAGTTTGGAACCACCAAGACTCATCCTAGAGCTGGCCGCCCGGCCATACTGAGCAATCAGGGGAGAAGGGTCTTGGTCAGGTAGGTGACCAAGAACCAGATGGTCACTTTGACAGAGCTCCAGAGTTCCTCTGTGAAGATGGGAGAACCTTCCAGAAGGACAACCATCTCTGCAGCACTCCACCAATCAGGTCTTTATGATAGAGTAGCCAGACGGAAGCCACTCCTCAGGAAAAGGCACATGCCAGCCCGCTTAGATTTTGCCAAAAGGCACCTGAAGACTCTCAGACCGTGAGAAACAAGATTCTCTGGTCTGATGAAACCAAGACTGAACTCTTTGAACTGAATGCCAAGCATCACGTCTGGAGGAAACCTGGCACCATCCCTACGGTGAAGCATGGTGGTGGCAGCATCATGCTATGGGGATGTTTTTCAGCGGCAGGGACTGGGAGACTAGTCAGGATCGAGGGAAAGATGAACAGAGCAAAGTACAGAGAGATCTTTGATGAAAACCTTCTCCAGAGCGCTCAGGACCTCAGACTGGAGTGAAGGTTCACCTTCCAACAGGACAATGACCCTAAGCACACAGCCAAGACAACGCAGGAGTGGCTTCGGGACAAGTCTCTGAATGTCCTTGAGTGGCCCAGCTAGAGCCCGGACTTGAACCCGTTCGAACATTTCTGGAGAGACCTGAAAATAGCTGTGTAGCGACGCTCCCCATCCAACCTGACAGAGCTTGAGAGGATCTGCAGAGAAGAATGGGAGAAACTCGCCAAATACAGGTGTGCCAAGCTTGTATCGTCATACCCAAGAAGACTCAAGGCTGTAATCGCTGCTAAAGGTGTTTCAACAAAGTACTGAGTAAAGGGTCTGAATACTTATGTAACTGTGATATTTCAGTGTTACATTTTTTATACAGTTGCAAAAAATTCAAAAAAACTGTTTTTGCTTTGTCATTATGGGGTATTGTGTATAGATTGATGAGGGAAGAAAACATTTGAATCAATTTTAGAATAAGGCTGTTACGTAACAAAATGTGGAAAAAGTCAAGGTGTCTGAATACTTTCCCGAATGTACTCAAATCAATGGCCTTTGCCATCAATCTTGAATTCAGCGCGTCATCAAAAATCAAATCAAGTCAAATTTGATTTGTCATATACACCTATTTAGCAGATGTTATTTCGGTATGTAGCGAAATGCTTGTAAAACAGGTTGTGTGTGTTTTTGTGTTGTTGTGGTTCATTACACTGTAATCGCTCAAATTGTCCTGCGTGGTGTAGTATTCCATTGCAATGCACAGTATTTGACTGTTTTGTGAAGGTATTGCAAGTCGTACCTTGGTGACAGGTGAAGAGTGGGCCTGGTACTCGATCCAGTCCTTCTGGGTGGACAGGGGGTACTTGATGGCCCTGATGGTTCCGATGGAGGTCCCAGTGAAGAGCGTGCGCCCAGAACGGGACATAGCGATGGTGGTGTAAGCCACATCTTCAGCGGGCACTTCACGTAGGATCTGACAGAGAGAGAGAAGGGACAACCAGGGGATGAGGACACAGTGGATGTGCATTTAAAGGCTACCAATTTTTTTTTTACTGAACCTTTATTTAACCAGGAAAAGCCCATATAAAGGCTACCATATAAAGGGTCCTATCAAGGGATGGCAAGAAACAAATGCAGCAGAGGTAAAGCGTTGTTAACATTCATGCATAACATTAGCGTTATTATGCCAGCCTCATCCAGGAGTGTACATGTACATTTTTAAGACGAGCTTTGTTACCCCGAGGGACTAATTTATTGAAGTGGATATTCTGTCAGGGAAAGTTGTTTACTTCACCAACACTTGGAATGCAAATAGCCTAATGGGGAAGGATGAAGGCATCCAACATCCCACAAAACCACTGATCTATTCAGGACTGGATAAAACTCTTCCAAATTGAGATGTTTATGATTGTTGTGGGTTTTTCTCTCCAAGCTCCAGCAGCCCAGAATAACTCAAAGGGCCTCTGTCTGACGGACTCTATCCTCTTTCCTGATTATTTTCATAGACTGTCAGAAAGATGGCCGTCACTCAAGGATGAGAAGAAGTGACAACAGAGTGTGAATTTAATCAACTCTCTGGCCCCAGTCATTATGACGGAGAGGGAAACACTATTTATTTCCCTTTCAGAACTTCACTTCACACAGCTGGAAACTGACACCATCAAAAAATGTAATGAAGAGTTAAGGGAAATAAAATATTAACTCCAAACAGTCAGCATAGTACCGCTCTCGAGGGAAACTTCTGCATAGTAAGAATAAGAAGATACTTTAGAACTGGCTAATAAGTTCTAACTGCACCCCTCAATTATTAAAACCATCTTATAGCTAATATTATAGCCAGATCCTCAAAATGTTCAACAGCTGCACCATCGAGAGCATCCTGACTGGTTGCATCACCGCCTGGTATGGAAACTGCTTGGCATCTGACCGTAAGGCGCTACAGAGGGTAGTGCCTGGGGCCAAGCTTCCAGACATCCAGGACCTATATACTAGGTGGTGTCAGAGGAAGGCCCCAAAAAATGTCAAAGACTCCAGTCACGGCAAGAAGTACCGGAGCGCCAAGTCTAGGACCAAAAGGCTCCTTAACAGCTTCTACCCCTAAGCCATAAGACTGCTGAAAAATTAATCAAATGGCCACCCGGACTATTTACATTGACACCACCCCCATTTGTTTTTACACTGCTGCTACTCGCTGTTTATTATCTACGCAGTCACTTTACAAATTACCTCGACTAACCTGTACCCCCGCACATTGACTCGGTACCGGTACCCCCTGTATATAGCCTGGTTATTGTTATGTAATTTTCTTGTGTTACTTCTTGATTTTATTTTTTTACTTTAGGTTATTTAATAAATATTTTCTTAACTCTATTTCTTGAACTGCATTGTTGGATAAGGGCTTGTAAGTAAGCATTTCACGGTAAGGTCTACACCTGTTGTATTCGGCGCATGTGAATTTTTTTGTTGTTGATTTGATTACAAGAAAAACCTTATATAATTTTATAGCATCATTATAACTGACTATATCTCAAAACTAATACGCAGTGGTCAGAGTATCTGACATTTCAATAAGATTAAATCTAATGTTTTACATCAGCAGTTGTCAAGAAAGGCTTTACAGTAACCCACCCTAGACCCCAAAGAGCAAGCAAAGCAGAAGGAACATACAGGAAAAACTCCCTAGAGGGAAGAAACATGTAACTTTTTTGCGGTCTCACTTGACAGGCCTGGATCTCTTTCAGGGTACAATCGGTCCCCACGGCGAAGATAGTCTTGGCGTCAGGGGAGATGGTGACGCTGGTGTAGCTGCAGGACTTGAGGACGCTCTCCGATTCCCGCTTGCCGGTCAGGGTGTTCCACTCGTACACAGCCCCCTCCATACCACACGACACCAGCCTGCTGTCATCACCACTCCAGGCTATGGAGCGCACCTGTAGATGGAGACAGGCGAGCCTCAAACAAAATACCCACTTGCGGTCACGTTATCTCTGCGACCCTGAGTGTTTCGAGCCAGGTGAACTGACCAGGAAAAACTTAAAGCTATAACTAGGGCCAAACGTTTTTCCTGGTCAGGTCACATGGCCAGGAACTGTTGGCCTGAGGTGAGGCCTACTGGAACTGTGGTTGGTCAAGCGGCCGCCAGATGTGGGCGAGAAAATATGCCGGAGGCAGGCTGCTAGCGGCCTAGTTGGAGCTTGCTAGCTAGGGTCTTACTCTCTGATGATAAACCCCACCGTAAACCATCAGTGACCTCCCCCAGTGTACCATTCCTAACCTTCCCATTGTGTCCTTTGAGGTTGAGGACGTTCTCGAACGTGGTGGTGGAGTAGATGTGGATGATGTTTCCATTGACCGCAGCAAACAGGTGTCCTCCGTGACTGAAGGCACACTGAAAGGAAACACAGTACACTGCAAGAGCTGGAATAGCTAGAAATCAATGTTTGAGTACCAGTGATGTTCAGCTATCTACAATGAGGCACTGTTGGGACTGAGAACTCTTCGTTCTGACCTCTCTACAGGCTCGCACGGTGAACTCCTTGAAGGTCCTGACGTCGTCTATGAGCAGGTTCATAAGTCGCAGCTTGTCAGAGAAGCCAACCATGACAAACAGGCCAAACGGGTGGAGGGCGATGCTGAACGCCTCCTCCTGGAACTCCTTATACAGCTCGAGGGTGCTGGGGGGGAACGGAAAGGGAGACAGACCTAATAAAGGGCTTAAAGAACAGACCTAACAAAGGCTTTAAAAAATAGACCTAATATAGGCTTTAAAGAACAGACCTAATATAGGCTTTAAAGAACATACCTAATATAGGCTCTAAAAACAGAGCTAATATAGGCTCTAAAAACATGTAATATAGGCTCTAAAAACAGACCTAATATAGGCTCTAAAAACAGACCTAATATAGGCTCTAAAAACAGACCTAATATAGGCTCTAAAAACAGACCTAATATAGGCTCTAGAAAACCTAACAGCCAGCTAAGAAATGTTTTTTTCTCAGATATACTGTAACTACCATTCAGTGTCTAAAACAACAAAGGAGCTGAGTTAATCATCACAGGCTGGGACACTGTATAGACTTGACATAAACTCCAGAAAATCTGTATTAAAAGGGATTGTGAAACCCGCAGCTCTTACTTGGTCTCAACATTCCAAATGCGTACAGACTGGTCCAGGGAGCAGGTGGCGATGATGGGCTTGCGGATGCAGATGGACAGGCCGGTGATAGCCCCAGAGTGGAAAGAGTGGGAAAGGAACTCAAACTGGACCTGCTCCCCCTTGCTCATCTCAGCAGAGGACAGGGTGATACTGTAGAGCTGACCACGATCTGTGCTGGTCACTACTGTCTCCTCTGATGGACTGATGACCAGAGAGACTATCTGCTGCTGCTCTGCATGGCTGGGATCGTGACTGCACTGGTCTGGGGGGATCTGAATGGAACACATACATGAATACACACACACACATATACATGCACACCCAACACAGTTACATTAATACAAACACACAAGCATAAATACAAAGGCAGAGACATTATCAGAAACCTCTTTACAAATAGTCTGTTTGTACAGAAGGTGCTTAGATTTGCAGTATACAGCTCGCTTGAGTGATTGTTATAGTTTGGTGAAATAAATTCTGTCACCCTGATCTCCCTGGTCTTCCTGTAGTTGTCCTTGTCGTCGGTTCTCTCAAACAGATACACAGTCCCAGGACCGGCCGAGCAGGCAAAGCCTTTCGAGTAAGCTGTGATGGCCGTAACCCGTGGCAACTGAGGGGTCTCTTCATCATTTCCCTCTGCACTGTAAAACATTTTATTTGTATTATTATTAGAATTTTTTACGGCATTAGGAGGGTAACATACAGACGTTTCGGCTTTCACCTTCTTAGGTGTGCAGGTAAAAAGAAACACAGCAGGCATGGAAATTGTGTGACATCTGTTCTGTGCCCTGTGCAATGAAAGAAGTTGCCCAAACTGGACTCTAACTGCCTCTGTGGTATGATATCCAAGAGCACTTTAGATTGGTCTAGCTTTCCTAAACAGCTAATTTGGTAACATTTTATTTCATGGTAGATAGGTAGGTTATTACTGTGTCAGCACAAGTCTCTCTCCTTATGCCCACCTGTCTGGGTCCTGTGACATGGTGGTCTTGGTGGTCACACTCATGTCCCATCGGAGGTCTCCAGACTCAAACACCATCAGCCTGCCTGCTTCTGTCCCTGCAATCACCCTCTCCTCAGACATCCAGGCATGGGATAGGAAGTTATGGGTCTCTTGCTTATGGAAGGTGGACTGCTTCAGAACCCCCTCTGCATAGCGGAACAGCTTGAAGACTCCATTCCCACTCACACAGATCTGGGTGTTGTCGTATGGGTTCAAGCTGACCTGGAAACATAATACACTCTTTGGAAAAAGGGTTCCAAAAGGGTTCATCGGCTTCCATTTTTACATTTACATTTTAGGGCAGAACAGACTTTGGGAAACCCTGCCTTATCTATGGAAAAATAACACTGCTATTTTGAATGAACACGCGGATCATTCCACATCACCATTTCCTTGCCAAGGACTCTTCCCTGGCCCCAATAACAAGAGAGCAGTCCGACATCACCTGGTTGACTGGATTAGCGGCCACAGTGGTCTTCACCATGGCCATGACCTTCTGCTTCTCCCACATCCAGTAGAAAAGGGTGTAGTCTGGCGCTCCTGACTGGCCAATGAAGTACTTGGAGTCGGTGGAGAAGGCCATGGAGACAAACTCCTGGACATGGATGTCCCCTCCATTCAGCACCTTCCTCTTCCGGCTCTGCTCGTGCTGCAGGTCGTACACCGTAATGGTGGCCCTCTCTCCACGCTCCGACACCGCCAGGTAGCGGCGGTTTGAGCTGATAGCCAGGGCATACATTCCCTGACTCCTCTCCAAACCTAAGGAGCAAAATCAAAGATGAATCACAAAGACAACATAACTGGAAGTTGGATATCTTTAACAGGTGCAACAAAAAAATGATGGCAGGTTTAAATTTGTCTATGAATAGATTTCAGAGAAAGTGATGTAGTGTCAGAGACATTAAACAACTATAAAACACCCTGTGACCCTAGCCATATTGTTGTACTCCTGAGATGTGAGCATGCAGATACCTGGGATGAACCTCTGCCATTTCTGATCAATGTTATAACGAACACAGTTGTTCCCGGATGGGAAGATGACAGTCTGCTCATCAAAGTAGAAGAGGTTATTGGCCACGCCCCTCTGCAAACCAAAGCTGTAGTGGCACTGGGCCACCACTGCAGACATCAGAGTGTTGTCAAATCAAAGCTGTAGACTAAAATCTGCCAGTGAAAGGACAGAAGAAGAAAAAACTAATTCAGAAGGGTTTTGATCTTTAAAATGTGGCAAGCAAAACTCTTAAGGAAACTAATTAAATTATTTAAGACCATATTGATCCTTTTCACTTTGATCTGAAATTGCGCTATTGGACCTGTACATTTACATCTACAACTCCTGATCTACAATAGGCACATTTTTATAGCCTTACCTGGAACCATACATTCAACTTTGAAAAGTAATTATTCTTATTTAACTAAGCTACTTACCTTTATTGGGAAAACAATTGGTTGATTCCTCAAAACTCCTTATTCATTATTTATTTTTAAATCATTGATACATCCAGAGATTAACATGCTATGTTTTGCCAAGGCGTGGAATATAATATGAATAGAATGTTATCGTTACATTCTATCACTATGGAAAAGCATTCATACAATGCGTAATTACATAATAAACAATGAATATAAATTATTAAAGCATACACCCATATCAATATAAATTGAATATGTTTTTTGTCCTGACTCTTCTGGTCTTTTTTTCTCCACGAGTTATGAACCAGGAAAAGTGTAAATACTGCAAAAAAACGTTGGGGAGGAACATTTGATCTCTTCGGGCTGAGTGTTTCACCGGAAGATATTTTCGGAGGACCTGAAAGCCGCCACTTCCTTCCCACGTGAACCTCTCCATGTGAGCACTGCTTTTACATCAAATAACTGTTTGTATCCAATGATTCTCGTTAACAAAACCATGGATATTAACGAAGATGACGAGCAATTAGGTGAGACGTCTGAGGATGACAGCGAATTATCTGACGGAGAGGTAACTGGATATTCTATAGCGTGGTGCTTGGTAGCTAGCTAACATTAGCGAAGTTAAATAGTAGTTAACGTTAGTTAGCGATGTCTTTGCTAACTTTAGCTAGGTTATAAAAAGCTTTAATTTGCTGTGTTTCTTTTTCATTAGCTTCAAGATGCATTTGCAAAGGGTTTGTTAAAGCCTGGATTGAACTTTACAACAGAAGAACCGAAGAAGATTGTCAACAATGTGGTGAGTGTTGACATGCGCAACCAACCATTGTTTCCAAAGATCTACGTCCTATGTAGGTTATAATCGTTAAACCTGGTTAAACTGTTTAGGATTTTGTTTTTAATCTCTCTAAATGGTTAAACTAGTGAGATATATGATTATTGGAAAAGTCTGAGTTTGCTTCATTTTTTCTATCCTAAATTGAATTATTGAATTGTTTTACTATCTCATTTATATTACGTTACTCCATGATGTGGACATTGTGTTACTACATTACACACGCTGATGGGGGGGAATTACATACTGTTATTATAGAGGTTATAGAGGTAACATTACACAATATCAATTGCTTCAAACGGATCAATGTCTTTGTGTCATACACGCTTGGGGTTGCAGGACTTAGAATGCAGCTATAATTTTCTTTCTCAAATGGCGCGAATAATTCGGGTAGGTCTCTCCATAAAAGTCGCTGGCCACACACCAATACACAAATTTGACTGTCAAATGTATCACTTTGATAACAGCCAACCGTTGTCACTGTTTTGTATTCTATTTTTTTTTATTTAACCTTTATTTAACCAGGTAGGCCAGTTGAGAACAAGTTCTCATTTACAATTGCGACTTGGCCAAGATAAAGCAAAACAACAGTTTTTTGTTGTTGTTGCAATTCGTTCCAGTCATTGGCAGCAGAGAACTGGAAGGAAAGGCGACCAAATGAGGTGTTGGCTTTGGGGATGACCAGTGAAATATACTTGCTGGAGCGTGTGCTACGGGTGGGTGTTGCTATGGTGACCAGTGAGCTGAGATAAGGCGGACCTTTAACTAGCATAGACCTATAGAGGACCTGGAGCCAGTGGGTTTGGCGCCGAATATGTAGTGAGGACCAGCCATACAGGTCGCAGTGGTGGGTAGTATATGGGGTTTTAGTGACAAAACGAATGGCACTGTGATAGACTGCATCCGATTTGCTGAGTAGAGTGTTGGAGGCTATTTTGTAAATGACATCGCCGAAGTCAAGGATCGGTAGGATAGGCAGTTTACGAGGGTATGTTTGGCAGCATGGGTGAAGGAGGCTTTGTTGCGAAATAGGAAGCCGATTCTAGGTGTCATTTTGGATTGGAGATGCTGAATGTGAGTGGAAGGAGAGTTTACAGTCTAGCCAGACACCTAGGTATTTATAGCTGTCCACATATTTTAAGTCAGAACCGTCCAGAGTGGTGATGCTAGGCGGGCGGGTGCGGACAGCGATCGGTTGAAGAGCATGCATTTCGTGTTACTAGCATTTAAGAGCAGTTGGAGGCCACGGAAGGAGTGTTGTATGGCATTGAAGCTCGTTTCGTGGTTTGTTAACAGTGTCCAAAGAAGGGCCAGATGTATACAGAATGGTGTCGTCTGCGTAGAAGTGGATCAAAGAATTACCCGCAGCAAGAGCGACGTCATTGATATATACAGAGAAGAGAGTCGGCCCGAGAATTGAACCCTGTGGCAACCCCATAGAGACTATGGAGGGTCATGGTTAGTTTTGGGGGTCCCAAGTGGTGCAGCGTTCTAAGGGACTGCATCTCAGTGCTAGAGGTGTCACTACAGACCCTGGTTCGATTCCAGGCGGTATCACAACCGTCCGTGATTGGGAGTCCCATAGGACGGGACACTATTCGGCTCAGCGTCATTAGGGTTTTGCCGGGGTAGGCCGTCATTGTAAATAAGAATTTGTTGTTAAATGACTTGCCTAGTTAAATAAAGGTAAAATAAATAAGTACATTTTTGTGAATATTTTGAATGAAAGACCAAGTGAATAAACAGCAAATATTTTTTTCACAGCCTCTTTTGCTCATATTTACCAAGTGTGCCAATATTAGTGGAGGGCACTGTGCCAGTATTGATGCACAGACCAGTTTAGGTTTCTCAAAACAGGAAGTACCCGCGCTAAAGTCTATTCAATGCTGGTCTGACCAATCGGAATCCATGCTTCAAGTCCTCGGATACAGTGCCTTGCAAAAGTATTCATCCCCCTTGGCATTTTTTCCTATTTTGTTGCATTACAACCTGTAATTTAAATGGATTTTTATTTGGATTTCATGTAATGGACATACACAAAATAGTCCAAATTGGTGAGGTGAAAAATAAAAAACATTACTGCTTTAAAAAATTACGGAAAAGTGGTTCGTGCATACAGTGGGGAGAACAAGTATTTGATACACTGCCAATTTTGCAGGTTTTCCTACTTACAAAGCATGTAGATTCTGTAATTTTTTATCATAGGTACACCTCAACTGTGAGAGACGGAATCTAAAACAAAAATCCAGGAGGCCCAAACTGCTGCATATACCCTGACTCTGCTTACACGGAACGCAAGAGAAAGGACACAATTTCCCTAGTTAAAAGAAATTCATGTTAGCAGGCAATATTAACTAATTATGCAGGTTTAAAAATATACACTTGTGTATTGATTTTATATATATATATATATATACACCTGTTCTGAAAGGCCCCAGAGTCTGCAACACCACTAAGCAAGGGGCGGCACCATGGAGACCTAGGAGCTTTCCAAACAGGTCAGGGACAAAGTTGTGGAGAAGTACAGATCAGGGTTGGGTTATTAAAAAATATCAGAAACTTTTAACATCCCACAGAGCACCATTAAATCCATTCTTTAAAAAATGGAAGAATATGGCATCACAACAAACCTGCAAAGAGAGGGCTGCCGACCAAAACTCACGGACCAGGCAAGGAGGGCATTAATCAGAGAGGCAACAAAGAGACCAAAGATAACCCTGAAGGAGCTGCAAAGCTCCACAGCAGAGATAGAAGTATCTGTCCATAGGACCACTTTAAGCCGTACACTCCACAGAGCTGGGCTTTGCGGAAGAGTGTCCAGAACAAAACAAAAAAAAGCAAACGCGTTTGGTGTTGGAGCTTTTTGGCCATCAAGGAAAACGCTATGTCTGGCGCAAACCCAACACCTCTCATCACCCCAAGAACACTATCCCCACAGTGAAGCGTGGTGCAGCATCATGCTGTAGGGATGTTTTTCATCGGCAGGGACTGGGAAACTGGTCAGAATTGAAGGAATGATGGATGGTGCTAAATAGAAGGAAATTCTTGAGGGAAACTTGTTTGTCTTCCAGAGATTTGAGACTGGGGTGGAGGTTTTATTTTTGAGGTTTTTGGTTCCAACCACTGTGGTTTTGTGAGACGCACAGTAGGTGAACGGATGATCTCTGCATGTGTGGTTCCCACCGTGAAGCATGGAGGAGGTGTGGGGGTGCTTTGCTGGTGACACTGTCTGCGATTTACTTAGAATTCAAGGCACACAACTAGCATGGCTTCCTCTGCATTCTGCAGCGATACGCCATCCCATCTGGTTTGTGCTTAGTGGGACTATCATTTGTTTTCAACAGGACAATGACCAAAAACACACCTCCAGGCTGTGTAAGGGCTATTTGACCAAGGAGAGTGATGGAGTGCTGCATCAGATGACCTGGCCTCCACAATCACCCAAGCTCAACCCAATTGAGATGGTTTGGGATGAGTTTGACCGCAGAGTGAAGGAAAAGAAGCCAACAAGTTCTCAGCATATTTGGGAACTCCTTCAAGACTGTCAGAAAAGCATTCCTCATGAAGCTGGTTGAGAGAATACCAGGAGTGTGCAAAGCTGTCCTCAAGGCGTAGGATGGCAACTTCGAAGAATCTAAAATATATTTAGATTTAACACTTTTGGTTACAACATGATTCCATATGTGTTATTTTGTAGTTTTGATGTCTTCACTGTTCTACTATGTAGAAAATAGTACATTTAAAGAAAAACCCTTGAATGAGAAGGTGTCAACCTTTGACTGGTACTATATATATATATACTGTTTTCTACTGTATTTTAGATGATGCCACTCTGACATTGCTCGTGCTAATATTTATATTTCTTAATTTCATTCTTTTAGATTTGTGATTTGTTAGATACTACCAAGTGTTGGAGCTCTCAATGGTGCAGCTCTAGAACATTTTGAGGATCTGAGGACCCATGCCACAGCTTTGGTTAGCTTATATTCGTAACGTGGCTTGAGCACTTTCACGGGGTGCTGACCCTTCCTATTCTCAGCCACCGAGAATGGGCGCATATCCACGGCTATAAACCAAAGACTGTAAACACAGCCTACCTATCGCTCTTGTTATTTTCTTGGCCAAGTCAGAATCAGCGGCTTGAATGCAGAGGGGAGACCGGCGGTGTTGTGGTGTTTCTTTGCTATTCCATCTTGCTCTGGTATACTGGAGGGATGTTGGCGTAAATGTGTCAACATATTTGAGTTGTTGCCAGCCGCATATCCCATTCTCGTTGAGTTTAGCGACAATACTGCTAACGTTTTATTCACAACGCTCTGTCCTTCGCTGTTGTAATCTACTGGGAAGCCAAAATGTTCCCAAACTGGAGATTTAAACGATGATGGAGCATCCTCCAGTTCTTGTTCCTGGCTGCGCCTCACAAAAGGACCGTTTGAAATGCGACAATTAAGATTTGAATTTTGATTACAACTTGCGCATAGGCTCTAGTTTGAACAGAATAGCCTGATATGTTTTTCAGCTCAGATTTACTCCAGGTAGGCTTAAAACGCAGCGTAGGCATAGCAACAAAAAAATAGGCCTATTCGTTTGGATTTACAGTGCACACCGACTGGTTCGGCACCACTACATGTTACCGTTATTCCCCTAATCGACTGGTATTTCCATCAATGAATAGGCCAAACATTTTGCAATGGGATTACCCCCCCCTTCTCCCTGACAATTGGCCGGCGACAGTTCTTATTTTATTTAGGGGCTTTTTTGTTGTTGCCAGAAACCGGCTATTACCGGCTAACAGAAACCCTAGTGATTAACAAAAAAGTGTTACACTTACTGCGTTGGCGACCCACTAAAATCAAAATGCAACATTGTCTTAAAAAAATCTAAATAAGTAACATATTACGATTGTATGTGTAAGTTTTAGGACTATAAATAACTTACAACATTCGTTTCCAATGGTACTGTACTTAATAAGGTAAAACTGCTGAATGAGTCCAAAAACTTTTCTAATACTTATTTTCTTCATGGTTGTGTACAGGAGGGTTTGAAACAGTGCCTTGCCGACTTCCGTAAGAACACACTACCCTGGGTAGAGAGGCTGGACATGGTCAATCTCCCAGCTGATGACATCGTTGCCAAGTCCGAGGGCAGACTTGACAACAAGGCTAGCGGAGACCTCAACCCGGATGACGACTTCCAGCGAGAGATGTTCTTGTGAGTGTATTGCCCCGATACATGGGTGTGGGGCTCCCGGGTGGCGCAGCATCACAGTGCTAGAGCCGTCACTACAGACCCTGGTTCGATCCCGGGCTGTATCACAACCAGCCGTGATCGGGAGTCCCATAGGGCGGTGCACAATTGACCCAGCGTCGTCCTGGTTAGGGTTTGGCCAGTGTAGGCAGTCATTGTTATTGAGAATTTGTTCTTAACTGACTTGCCAAGTTAAATAAATACAAAAATCCATTCATATCATACTGAAGAGAGACTTTGGTGTAATATTATGCTCTTTAATCTATGGCAATTGTAACACATCCTCTCTTACGTTGATGTCCTCCAGCTACCGCCAAGCCCAAGCCGCTGTTCTGGAGGCGATGCCCCGGCTCCTGAAGCTTAAGATAGCCACCAAGAGGCCTGAGGACTACTTTGCAGAGATGGCCAAGTCGGACCAGCAAATGCAGAAGGTAGGATGCCCTGATGTAGCCTTAGACCAGAGATATCTTGCCATGTGTATGTGACTTAATTGCATCAGGTATGGGTAGATCTCTGACACCAAAACGGTTATAAAAAGAGTTGCTGTTTTACTATTCCGTAATTGCCTGTTTATGGCAGATATATAATTATTTTTTTAATGCTTAAAAACATTATTTGACAAAGTATCCTGACACAAATCAATATCCTCTTTAAATCACATTGGCTATGCATGGAGGTTGGTTCAGGTTGTCTTGTTATCGCATAATCTCTAATCTGACAGTCTGTCTTGCGCTCTTGCTTGCCAACTAGCAACATTGTATCATGGTACTGGCCCACAAAGTTTCCTGCACCACTAACTGAACTGTATGCATACAGGTGAGACGTGCCATACAAGTCCACCAAGAAGGAGTATTAAGATGAAGTCATTTTGATTTCCTCCTCTTCCACTAATCTAATGTCTGGTCGAATAGTTGTCCGTTTAATTTTTTTAATTTTTTATAAAGAAATGCAAATCAAGCTAGCTAACTAGCAACTTTAACAAGGATAAAGGCACAATAAATTGACGCTGAAACAGCGGATATTGACTAGCCAGATGGACAGAGGGAGACGTGCTTTATGCAAGGCGCCAACGTACCCTTGGTGAGCTATCATTCTTGCATTAGTATTGCAGTCACTTCCATCGTGGTGTCAATAAATCGCCAGTGGGCACTCCTAATCAAACTTTACCTTACACGCGGAGGCATTCAAATGGATTTCTGTTGGTATGGCCGGTAAATCTCACGTTTGTCCAGCAAATTCTGACATTTTACTGGCGCTGAAACACTGGTGTGGTCATGAATAATGCGACCCGTTGTCTTTTCCTATAGATCAGGAAGAAACTCATCATGAAGCAGACAATGATGGAGAAGTCCGAAAAGGCCAAGAAACTAAGAGAACAGAGGAAGTACGGCAAGAAGGTTAGTAATCCTCTCATCTCTTTTTCCTTGAAGGACAGCAGTGGTGGTCTCACTGGCACTTAACTTTTTATTATGTCATCTTGGTACATGTGGTCATATGAAATCTGTCCTGTAGGTGCAAGTGGAGGTTATTCAGAAGAGGCAGAAGGAGAAGAAGGCCATGATGTCTGCCGTGAAGAAGTATCAGAAAGGTAGGTCCTCAGTTCTACGTGTTGTGCTTACGGCCCAACTTGTTCACACTTGTCGTTGGTAAGTTGCTCTGGTTGACAGCATCTGCTTAAACTGCCAAATGTGATTCATAACGTTTTAAACACCCTCCTCTTCTCGTAGGCATGACTGACAAACTGGACTTCCTGGAAGGAGATCAGAAGACGGCTAAAGGAGGGGCTCCAGCTAAAGGAGGAGCAGGGAAAACAGCAGGAGGCCAAACACCTGATAAAAAAGCCACGAACAAAAAAGGGTAAGACGCCACACACAGATGTGAATGTTGTGCACAATGCTTATTCTCCACTACCTACCTATACTCATTGTATTCCGTGCTTTTATAACACATTTGTGTGTACTGTACCTCGACTCAAACCTCTTGACTTGACAGCCCCAATGCTAAGAGGAAGTATAAGGACCAGAGGTTTGGCTTTGGCGGAAAGAAGAGTGGATCCAAGTGGAACACCAAGGACAGTCACAATGATGTGTCAGGGTTTCGTGCCAAGGTGGCTCATGGGAAAGGAGGAAAGGGAGGGAAAGGAGGCAAAGCGGGACCTGGAGGAAAAGGAGGAAGGGGCCCTGCCAAAGGAGGGGCTGTAAGTGACTGACAGACATCATTGATCACATTTTAAATTAAAGTACAAATAATTGATTGTTCAAGTACATTTTTCCCCCAGTTATATTATTTGAAATCGTAGATCTTTTGTAATTTTTCTCCTTTTCTAATATGTTTTGTGATTCTTCAGAAACGACCGGGCAAGAATGCACGCAAGAAGATGAAGGGTCGCTCCTAAAGTGTTGAGAGCTGAAGGTCCTGCAGTCTGATTGGTCTCTCGGTCTGTGACATCAGCCAGGTTTGCACCCCGTCATCAGTCTTGGGTTACACACATTGCATCCCAGCGCATATATTGAAGAGAAGAAGTGCTCTCTTTCATTACTTAATTCCACACGCCACCTGTTATTGAGCCCTTGGGGCAGTGGACTGATATGGAGGACTTTGTCACTATGACCCAAGATGTCCACTTGCATCCTGCCCTCAGAATGATCTTTCCTAGAATATCGCGGAGGAGGCTAGATGTGGACTTGGCTGCATGTGAGCTTTAGAATGTCACCTTGTGCATAACCTGACTGAGCGGTACCGTACTATACACGCCAAATTCAATAACTGCCCTGCTACACTCCCTCTGCAGAGGAGGGGAGGTTTAAAACCCCAAACATGAATTTGGACATCAAAAGACAGTTACATTTTGTTTCTTTTATTACTGTCTGTAAAAAAAATCCATGTTTCTTTTAAAATAAATCTTTATACATTGTTGTAACGCGTGTAAGTTTGTGAAGCTATTTTCTGACGGTGAATACAATGATCAAGCCACTTCAATAAATGTATGCTGTCATTTAGTTTTTGGTAATACTTATAGATTTTAGCAAAATCCACACCTTTTCAAGTCTGCGAATTGACACTGATTCACTACCCCCTAGTGACATGACATTTTGTAATATTGAACAGCTGTCATGTTTGGCCTTTAACATCTATCAATAGGCCTTTAACATCTATCAATAGTATTAATATGTGATGGACCAATGTGTTACTTTCTATAGATCTGGGTAAATGTTAAATCTAAACTATTTTTATTTGGCACATTTGGTGCAAGAATTACCCCTGGTTTAGCCTGAGGAGTATACCACCTCAGTCACTGGCTTCATCAATAAGTGCATCGACGACGTCATCCCCACAGTGACCGTACGTACATATCCTGACCAGAAGCCATGGATTACAAGCAACATCCGCACCGAGCTAAAGGCTAGAGCGGCCGCTTTCAAGGAGGGGGACACTAATCTGGACGCTTATAGGAAATCCCACTGTGCCCTGAGACGAACCATCAAACAGGCAAAGCATCAATACAGGACTAAGATTGAATCCTACTACACTGGGTCAGATGCTCGTCGGATGTGGTAGGGCTAGAAAACTAATATGGACTATAAAGGGAAACGCAGCCACGAGCTGCCCAGCGAGCCTTCCAGATGAGTTAAATGCCTTTTTATGCTCGTTTCGAGGCAAGCAACACTGAAGCATGCATGAGAGCACCAGCTGTTCCGGATGACTGTGATCACACTCCGTAGCCGACGTGAGGAAGACCTTCAACCTCTATGGGATCGGTGTGTGTGTCGTCATTGTCGTAATTTTTTTAGGTGAAAATTGTAAAACGGGTCCGATCCTTATAAACAGGTCAGCATTCACAAAGCCACGGAGCCAGACGGATTACCAGGACATGTACTCGAAGGTTGCGCGGACCAACTGGCAAGTGTCTTCTCTGACATTTTCAACCTCCCCTGACTGGGTCTGTAATACCTACATGTTTCAAACAGACCACCATTGTCCCTGTGCCCCAGAAAGCGAAGGTAACCTGCCTAGATGATTACCGCCCCGTAGCACTCACGTAGGTAGCCATGAAGTGCCTTGAAAGGCTGGTCATGGCTCACATCAACACCATCATGCCGGAAACCCTAGACCCACTTCGCATACTGCCCCGACAGATCCACAGATGGTGCAATCGCACTCCACACTGCCCTTTCCCACCTGGACAAAAGGAACACCTATGTGAGAATGCTGTTCATTGACTACAGCTCAGTGTTCAACACCATAGTACCCACAAAGCTCATCACTAAACTAAGGACCCTGGGACTAAACAACTCCCTCTGCAACTGGATCCTGGACTTCCTGACGGATCGCCCCCACGCTGATCCTGAACACTGGGGCCCCTCCTGCACTCCCTGTTCACCCACGACTGTGTGGCCAAGCACGACTCCAACACCATTAAGTTTGCTGACGACACAGCAGTGGTAGGCCTGATCACCGACAGGTCAGAGATCTGGCAGCGTGGTGCCAGGACAACAGTCCCTCCCTCAAAGTGAGCAAGATAAAGGAGATGATCGTGGACAATAGGAAAAGGAGGTCCGAACAGGGCCTCATTAACGTTGACAGGGCTGAAGTGGAGCAGGTTGAGAGTTTCAAGTTCCTTGGTGTCCATATCACAAACAAACTATCATGGTCCAAACACACCAAGACAGTTGTGAAGAGGGCACGGCAACAACTTTTCCCCCTCAGGAGACTGAAAAGATTTTTGCATGGGTCCCCAGATCCTCAAGAAGTTCTACGGCTACACCAGCGAGAGCATCCTGACCGGTTGCATCACCGCCTGGTATGGCAACTGCTCGGCATCTGACCGTAAGGCCCAGAACATCACTGGGCCCAAGCTTCGTGACATCCAGGACCTATAAACTAGGCGGTGTCAGAGGAAAGCCCCAAAAATTGTCAGACTCCAGTCACCAAAGTCATAGACTGTTCTCTCTGCTACTGCACGGCAAGCGGTAACAGAGCACCAAGTCTAGGACCAAAAGGTTCCTTAACAGCTTCTACCCTCAAGCTGAACAATTTATCAAATACCACACAGACTATTTATATTGACCCCTCTTTGTTTTTACACTGTTGCTACTCGCTATCTATTATCTATGCATACCCCCTGTATATAGCCTTGCTATTATGTAATAAATAAATTAAATAAATTACTTTAGTAAATAGTTTCTTGACGCTTTCTTGAACTGCATTGTTGGTTAAGGGCTTGTAAGTAAGCATTTCATGGTAAGGTGCTACACCTGTTGTATTCGGTGCAATTGACAAATAAAATGTGATTTGAGTGCCAGTCTGGTATTATACAAACTCCTTGTCACTCTGTCATGCGGTGTCATCTTTGGCTTGACAATGACCACAATGGAGATGGCAAGGGCACAAACAGTCCTGGGATCAGGCTATACCTGCTCCTGTTTCTTTTTGATAAATGATTTGTACTAGTTCAATATGTATTTCCTGTATGATGTTATGGTGTTTGACATTAAACAGTAGGTCTGTCTGCAATCAGTTGTTTGCTTGGGACAGTAAAGCAATATTCTTCATAGCCATGTTTCCATTTAATATTTCTCAATTGATATCCAGCAAAGAGGCCAATTATCCAGTAGTTTATCCAAATTGAGTCTTGTAGCCTACTTGTAGTAGGCCGGCGATCTAGCCCAGGTTCTGTGTCTGTTCTTTCAGACGCCATGCTGCATCCATGTACTTGGTGATCTCAGAGTTCTGCCGGGGCCAGTTCAGTCTCCTATCGCTGCGATCTGAAACAATCTGACAGTGCAAAAAAGCTATTATTTAGGAAAACATTTGATTGTAGGAGTGCCAGAGCAGGCTAAGGACACTAAAGAAGGGGACACAACTTTGAAACGTATTTTCATAATCACTCACAAAGTGGGAGTTCTTACCAGAGGTCTGGATATCCAGCCTATCTCTTGGCTCTCAGTTTGGGGGTGAGTGTATTTCTTGGTTGGTTCCAAACAAGCCCTGTGGATGATCTTCAGGAAAGCAGCTGGGGGGGGAAACATAATCTAAGAGACTGGCCAACATCTCCGATAATATTGAAAAGCTAGCCATCATACTTACGATCCTCTATGTTGTCGTGGGTGGGGCTGGCCATAGGCTTGTCAGTCAAAACATGAACTGAGAAGTAAAAGAAGATGACGTTATTGGTTTATTTGTCAGAGATTTAGCTAGATATCTGATATATGTAGTCCCGGACAGAAAACGATATACTTCAATACATCATTACAATATAACGCTTAAAATATCTCTCTCTATATAAAACAAATCAAAATAGGCAAAAATATACAATATAATGATACTACTTCAGAGTTTAAATTCCTTTGGTCCTACAGTATCTGACATTTTAAGTAACAGAATGCCTTAATCTTCACATGACTGGTTTTATACTAGACACTTTTTTAGGTCTGCCGTGAAGCTAGCAAAAATACTCTCACTGGTAGGCAGGGTGTTCCATAATCCAGACGCTCTGACTGAAAAAGCGGTCAGGCCAAATTTGGTGGACCGAAACTGAGTTGAGCAGACTCCTCTGGTTGAAGCTCTTGTCGTCCTGGTATTGTCCTTGCAGTATGTTACTAACTGAGTGATCTTATACAGCAGAGGTGTCGGCAAAGCATAAAAGGCTGTCAACTCAGGAGGTTGTATTTCTTAATTGGAGTGTGGTGATAGCTAGGTGTTTTCGTTTTTTTGTCCGGTACTTTGAGTTTGCATATAGCTAAAGCTTTTGAAGTGGTTTCATTCCTGTGACACTAGCTTGTGACCAGGTTATGACGCAGTAGGGGATTGGACAAAAGCAATTACAGTAGTTGTTCATCATGACATTCCTCATCGTTCACATGAATACACAAACCTTTCTACGGCGGTTGAATGTGCTTACGTCTTTTGTACGGGTTTATGCTAAATACCGTGTACAATTGTTGACTCCTATTCTCCTTCTTTATGGTCTCGACGTGAATTGCGTTCTGATGAACAATATCCACAGGATGCTTTTCTTTTGGTTGCTTAGCGGCTGCCATCCTGGTTCGTGTAAATTCGGACGCAATCCAGAGAAAAGACCCGAGACGCTACGTAGTGTGCAACTTTGTTAGCAAGCCAGCCGTCGAAATATAAACTAGCTGTCAATCGCAACAAGTTTTAGTTAGTTCTCTCGTTGCCTAGCAACGGTAAACAGAACCTCAGAATGTACAGGTATTTAGTGGCCACACGAGGGCGCACAGTACACATTTTCTTTCAGTCAGCCATGGATGGAATAAAACATGTATTTCTGTTCAGAGCTACAGGGGCTGTAGTCTACTGTGCTCTTGCCCTATTAGTGAAGAGAGTACATTCTGTCTTGTAGGCCACCATTAAATCAATTTACTTCAACGTTGGCAATTGAAAAACATCAAAGAAAATATTGTAAAATGCAAGCCAAGTTTGCTTGTTTGATATCTAGAGATACTATATCAAACGTTAGGGGCTTTAAATCTTTACACGAGATGCTCCGTTCAGTACGTGTTTTTTTATATTTAGGCCTGGCTGCATGAGTAGAATGTGATGACAAGGTCATAGCTGTATTGACATGAGGATCCCCGGTCTCCCTCTATATAACCCTGCCAGAGGTGGTGTCCAGTTCCAATACAAGACCTTGGTTGTCCTCGGCCGGCCTCGTCTCTAGGGCTATATTTATATCTGATAAGCTCGACGAATAATATATATATATAGCCTGAGATTATTGCTTGGTCAGTCTGTGAGTTTTTGTTTTTCAGACTGCTGTTGATTTAATTTCGAAGACCGTTGTGTTTGATATTGATTACCGAGTTTTCATAGAGACCCATTTGTCTTGTCTTAGGTTTATGTTGTATGCCTACTAGGTTTTGCGAGTGGCTATCAATCTTACTTTTTCTTGTCTTCATATTGTGATTTTTCTTCTCTTTTTTTGCCACAATCTCACCAATCAGAATGTTTTAGATGTACACTCTGATTGTGTCCCAAATGGCATCTTATTCGCTACATGGCACACTTCTTTTAACCAGAGCCCTATGGGCCCTGGACAAAAGTAGTCCACTATATAGGGAAAAGGGTGCAATTTGGGACATAGTCTTTGTCAGGCAGACACTGGCAGAAGATACTTGGAGCACTTTAGTGTTCAGCTGCTCTTTCCCCATCTCCATCTGTTAACGTCTCCGTGTTGCTGATGTACTGTATGTAGCCTACTGGGTTAACTGTTATGAATATTTAACAGCAATGGGAGAAAGTACAGTCTAATGACTGACTGCACAGTGCTTGGAAACCGAATTGAGGTTTTCAGATTGTGCAGAACTATGCTTGAGTTAGTCTACCATCTGTAGTGTCTCGATCAGGGCTTCTCACTCACACACATGCACATTTACAAAGGCACACACACTTCCTCTTGTAAATGGAGCATTTGGTTGGATGGGTCCCTCAGGATCACTGGTATATTTGCAAAGCAGTGATGAAAATCTCACGGCTGTGAAGCACCTGCACTTGTCCCATCACATAAGGCCTTTTATTTAATTTCCCTTTCATTTCATTTCCCTTCCTCCGGTCTTCCTTAGTCCCTTCCTCGTTCCTTCCCCCTGTTCTGAGACAATCATTATTGTCCCCCCTCCCCTTCTGAGGGTTTCTGAGCAGTGTCTGTCTGCTGGATGGTTCTGTGTCGCTGCTTCCCTCATGGAAAGAGACAGGTTAATAAAGTCAGAGATCCTCTGCTGTTCTCCCTTCCCATGTCGTAACCTAATTTAAGGGTTATTGTTGTCTCCGGAAAATAATGAAAAATATAGTAAGTAATAACAGGAAAATAGGACTAGCTTCCCAGGGAGTTGGAGAATCAGCTTGTGTTAGAGTGCAGCTTTGTTATTGGGAAGATCTAGAGGCAGATTAGTAGGCTCCTGTGTGTGTGTGTGTGTGTGTGTGTGTGTGTGTGTGTGTGTGTGTGTGTGTGTGTGTGTGTGTGTGTGTGTGTGTGTGTGTGTKTGTGTCTCGTGTTTGTGATATTTCTCTATGTGTGTGAGGGACTCGGGGTGTGTCATGTCAAGCACATCCCTCTGTCCCCTGTCACAATGTCCATCCATGTTAACGTCAAGACAGTCACTTTCTCTCCCTTTGCATTCTGGATCAGAGAACAGAGAGAGGGCAATTTTTCGATTGTCAGGTTGGCATTTTGATGTAGTTCACATCCTCAGGCCATAATGGAAGAATTTGTAACTATTTTCCCTTGTTTGAATATACCTATTATTTAGAAAGGCCATGGAAAAGAACATTAGATTGTATGGCGACTGTGTACACCATATAATGCCTTTTAGAACTAATGTGTGTGCAAAGTAGAGAGAGATCGAGAGTTTGTGCCCCAGAACATGGCTCAGTATCAAAGCCAATAACGGCTCAATATTCACGACCCTTTCCATAGTAGACAGGCCAACTCTGTGCCATGGCAATCAACAGCTTTTGACCTTTCCTGACGAGGCCATGTTCTAATTACAAATTGCCCTCCAACTAGCCTGCTAATTAAACATTATGTAATGTACAGTATAACACAGCCATTTTCTCCCTGATTAATCCAACACAGAACTAACAAGAGCCTGCGTTTTACTCCTTCACACTCTCTAATCCACTTAGTGATGACCACTTAATGAACTCCGTCCGATATTTACTTACTAAGGGGAAAGAGCAACACACTGGTGGTGGAATTTGGAATTTAGAACTGTAATTTAATGAACTTCCCGTGTAGCTTTTTATTTACTGAACATGACCTTTGGAGCATGAGTGGCTGTGGATGAGAATCAGAGGGAACTGTCGAAATGTCTCATCAAATAGCACTTTGAAAATGTAAATTGATTTTATTTTTCATAAACGGATGTTTTTATGAAATAGGGAGCGTGTTATGCACCAGACCCCTTATGGATTAATGGAATCGGCGGGGAGATAATTTTTTGTTGTTGAAAGACTCCAGAAAAGGAATTTGACGTTACATTTTTTTTCTTTGGAATCTATTCAAACCAAATCAAATGGCGATACAAAACATAAACGGCTATATTTTTATCACATGAAAAAGCAAACAAGACTACCTTAGAGATGACGTTAAGGCAGTGACGAATCCCAACTAACCCTGCTCGTCAGCCAGTAGAGAAGAGAGCCCGTAGAAGACAGTGTTGTACACAGACTTTGCTCTCTCCAGTGAAGACCTAAGGCCGTGAGAAAATGATTTCTCTGTGGTTTGTCCCTGGAGCCCCTGAGCCCAGCGCAGTCTGTGACTGCCAGTCACCCACCACTCCATTTTGAACACAACTCTTAACACATCCCTTCTCTCATGGCCTATTGTCGCCACACACACCAAGATAATGCCCACACACATCTACACATACTGTACACTACTGTGGTACGACATCAAGGAAGGGACTGGCTGACTGTGTGTGTGTAGCTGCTGAGTGAGATAGTGTTTTTCCAGTCTCCCCCCTCCACTTGTGTTTGGTGGAGCAGGGCAGGCACCACTACCCACACATTCAGTGCCATGCAGTCTAGCCATGTATACATACTACACTCACAATGGAGCCAGCAGGACAGGTGATAACAGGGGAACGTTTATCTGGAGACACACAAACACAGCTGATGCTTGTGATTTGTTTATGTGAGGTGCAGTGGAGACACCCCAGTCGTGGGAAAGCCGTCCTCAGATCAGATCTTACTGCTATGTCACCATTGCTCCTTTCTCAAATCTCCCTGTTGTGCCTCCAGTACTAGACTTTCTCAGTAGACTTTCTAACTGATTGAGCGCAGCCGATTTAGAGCTGTACAGATTAGAATATACCTTGTTGTAGAATAGATATCTGACCAAAGTTACTTTATAGTCTACCCTTCCCTGCAGACTCTAGTATCTTTTTTTGGGTCACAAAGGAAAGAGGCACTTTCATAAGTGTTGTATGCTTTCTGCTTTCTTCTTGTCTCAGGCAGTTGCATGGTTTCTCCACCGGGTCGCAGTAGTGGGTGATGTGAGCTCACTCGTCTATGGCGCTCCTCTGCCCTCCGCTATGTAGTCGTGTTTTAATCTAATTTGTCCTCCTATTTGCCCTCCTGACTACACTAGCTCATCTTCATTAATATCACTGGCCTGGAGTGAGACAGGGAGCGTGGAGGCTGCTGATTCTCTCTGCCTTGTTTGCTAACAGAGCTGATTAGCTAGAGGCATTAGAGGAGCGAGGTGGAGAGACGGGGCATCCTCGGGTGCGTGTGTGTGTCTGCTGAACACCCCGTTGATGCGGTTAACGGCGTTGCTAGGATTTGAGGAAATTGGGGGCTTAGCCCAAAGACGGGGAACCTTAGTAGGGGGGTCTGGGGGGTCTCACCCAGAAAAAAAGGAATTTCAACATCCTAAATGCAGATAGTCTTTCAAAATCATATTTATTTATTTTAAGACACATATTGATGCCATAAGTCAATGGCGTAACCTGTCAATGATTGTAGAGGGCAGGATAATTGTGATTTAAATGGATTCACTGTGCAGATCCAGGAACAATGTGTGACTGACTACATCCGGAGGTGGTCAGGAAGGTCTGATCACAATCAAATCACAATGTGTCTTTTAATCATCTACACATGTCAAAAAATTTGAGCACAATCAGAATGTGGACAAGATTAGGACAACAGACACATTAGAACCACGTATAAACGGGGCTTCTGACATGTCCAATGAGCCAAACTGCTTAAAGAATCACACTGTTACCCAAGCCCCCTCACACACTCTTTCAACAATATACAATCACCGGCCAGTTTATTAGGTACACCCATCTAGTTCTGTGTCAGACCCCCTTTGCCTCCAGAACAGCTCGAATTATTCGGGGCATTGATTCTACAAGTCGGAAACGTTCCACAGGGATGTTGGTCTTTGCTGACGCAATGGCATTACACAGTTGCTGCAGATTGGACAGCAGTACGCCACCACCACAAGCCTGTACCTTTGACACCAGGCAGGAAGGGTCCATGGACTCATGCTGTTTGCTCCAAATACTTACTCTGCCATCAGCATGATGCAACTGGAACCGGGATTCGTTGGACCAGGCTGTTTTCCACTCCTCGATTGTCCGGTGTTGGTGATCTTGTTCCCACTGGAGCCGCTTCTTCTTGTTTTTAGTTGATAGGAGTGGAACCTGGAGTGGTTGTCTGCTGCAATAGCCCATCCGTGTCAAGGATTGATCATTTGTGTGCGTTTCAAGATGCCATTCTGCACACCACGGCGCCGTTATTTGTCTGTTTGTGGCATGCCTGTTAGCTTGCACGATTCTTGCCATTCTCCTTCTACCTCTCATCAACGAGCTGTTTTCGCCCACAGGACTGCAGCTGACTGAATGTTTTTTGTTTGTCGCACCGTTCTCGGTAAACCCTAGACACTGCCATTCGTGAAAAGCCCAGGAGGGCGGCTGTTTCTGAGATACTGGATCTGACGTGCCTGGCACCGACGATCATACCACACTCAGGCGCTTAGGTCACTCATTTTGCCCAGTCTCACGTTTAATCAAAGAGTAACTGGATACCTGTCTTCCTGCTTTATATAGCAAGCCACGCGACTCAAGCGATCCAGTTTCGTGAATGGAGTGGTGTACCTAATAAACTGTATGGTGAGTGTACAGTTCAGTCAAATAAAATATGCATTTTCTGTACTATATTTACTGCCCTATTAACACATATTTGTTTTAAAATAGTGATAGCATGGACCATCACACTTTTTTTATTTTCAATTTTAGGACCCTGAAACAAATCTGTAAAGAAAAATGATGAAGCTTTTGAATCTGGCCTTATAAAGAACACAAAGATATGTCAAATCAGGTAATGCCAAATTTAAGTCTGAATTAAGTAATCCTTCAAGTGATTAAAATGCATCGTACAAGTATTGGAATATTCAGGGAAGCAGAAAGAAGATCATCAGGCAATCACAAGATATGTCTTAACTTTCAGGAATGGGGTCATAATTGCAAATAGCCCAAACCGTTCCAAGGCTGGAGCCAAATTTATAGGAAGATTATCACAATTTAATTCAATTAATTTACCCCAGTCATTCTATGGTTTTGTCAAAGTCCCTTCTAACGACTCGTGCGCGGCTTGTGAACGTTGTGGAGGGGAAACAGAAGGCACACAATCTGTATGTTCCTAGGAGTCTTAGCTTTCATTTGTGGGGTCATAATAGCTAATAGCCCAAGCCGTTCACACGCTAGAGCCAAATTTATAGGAAGAAAACAAATTCAACATGCCATGCTGGCTTTAGAAACCGCTGGGTGCATATTCAAACAGCCCGTCTGCCCCTTCCGAGGTGTTTGCACGGTATTTTTTGACAGGCCGCAATTTCACAAATATTTGACCATCAAAAGGTTAGGGGCTGAAAACATTCAGTGCTGCAGCCTTAGAAGCCTACCCCTAACTACGCCGATGCCTTGAAGTCTTAAATTCAACAAGTGGAAATGGGTTGGAGGCATATCCTAACTTTTTCAATATGTTTGACGTAACATTATCCAAATTAATTCATATCCAATAAAGCCTGCCTGAGGGAGACAAATCAATGTAATATTTTTTTGTTGTCATAGCAGGACAGCTTAACGCGCAGGTTGACATTTGTCACAAATCTTGCCCTGGAGGCTGCAAAGAGTTGGTTATATTGTAAAAATTCATGAAAACAAAAATGTATTTACGGTTCGGCATTAGGGTTAGCGGTGTGGTTAAGGTTTAAAATCAGATGTTACGACTTTGTGGCTGTGCTAGCTAGTGACCACTCTGCAGAGCAGCCTTCAGGGCAAGATTCATGACAATAAATGCCAACCCGCATTTAGCTCAGGGCTAATGACACCAGTGCGGCGTCCACGGCTCACCATGCCTCACCTCTTCTGAATGGTACTGCTGTTGAAAGAGGGATGGCAGAAGAGACCAGGGTCGTCCTCCATGTCACATTCCTGACAAGAGCAGAGTGATCTTTGTTTAGGAAGGGGATCCACCTGTGGGGCCATGCCCTAACCTGACCACGTCCCCTGGCATACCTCACAGGTGACAGGAAGTCATGACAGCAGAACTCATCCCAGAGGTCACAGGTCACTGCAGGTATAGAGGAGAGGGACAGGGCAGAGAGAGAGAGAACGAGAGAGCAGAGTCAGATCATAAAATGACCCGAAGGTCACGTCACTGGAAGTGATGAGGTCACTTCATGACTCAATACACTGGCCTTCGTGAAAGGCTGAAAACAGGCTCTGGGTAGCAATAAGGATATTGTCTTGTGTCACCAGACTTTGAAAGGAAGCTGGAGATTGATGTTCATGGGGATATGATTAATTCAATCTATATTATATACACTGAAAAAATATATAAAAGCAACATGTAAAGTATTGATCCCATGTGTCATGAGCTATAAAAAAATCCCAAACATTTTCCATACGCATAAAAAGCTTATTTCTCTAAAATGTTGTACACAAATTTGTTTACATCCCTGTTACTGAGCATATCTCATTTGCCAAGCTAATCCATAGGCTAACATGGTAGGCTAACATTGAATGACAACTGACTCGTGAAATGTGGCTCATCCAGACATGAGACATGTCATTATATTTTAATCTCATATATCAGTTACATCCACTTTAACACTGACAGGAGAGCTCTGCCCTGGCTGTAACTGGCTCTGTCTTGTCCTGCTGTTAAGCACTTGGTGTGTAATCTCTTTAAAAGCTTGCCCTCCTTTCGCGGGCGACTAGAAAGCAGCCATGTTAAATGAACAGTGTAATTCATGTAAGAAATCACACACACACACACACACACACACACACACACACACACACACACACACACACACACACACACACAACACAAACACACAACACACACACACACACACACACACACACACACACACACACACACACAACCCTCGCAGTGACAGGCCAGCTAGACGTCACGTCTGTCAGTCGGCAGCTACCCACTTATAGCGGGCAAAAAAGAGGGATTGGGTTTCCTTAGAGAGGGAGGGGCCTGACCCTGTCTCCATGTCTCTCTCTGTCTCTGAGGAGGGTGAGGTGGGGAAGGAGGGAAAATTGAAGTGATGGAGGAGGTGGATGTGAGGATAGACCAGGGGTAAAGTAGGGGGGGGGGGGGGGGGGGAGCTGGTGAGGTTGTGTCTAGGTTAGGTGGCGATAGAAGGAGTGGGTATGTTCTTCATAGCTTCACATTGATGTCTAGATTATTCATTTATCACATTGGTTCTAATGAAAATTCCAAAATTGAAGCTCTGCACCCTCGACCTCTTCTCATCCCTCCATCTTTCTTCATACCTCCACCTCTCCTCTCTCTCTCTATTTGCGCCTCTCTAAACGGGTCTTTCTTGAGTCTCCTCTGCTCTTCAGACAGGTGGACCAATCAACCCCCTAACAAAAAGACCAAAAGAAGAAAAATCTTAAGGGTTTTCAGAGGCTGCACTGAAAAGAAAAAAAATAAGAAAGATAAAAAGAATAGTCACAACAAACACCCTTTGGACTTCAACAGGGGCAGTTGCACACTCCCATCCACAACGTCGGGGCCTCTGTGGAGAGGGTCAAATGCTTTAAGTTCCTCGATATCCACATCACCTAAGGAATCAACGTGCTCCTGTCACACCAGAACAGTCATGAAGAAGGCACGGCAGTGCCTCTTCTCCCTCGGGATGCTAAAATGATTTGGCATGGCCCCTCGGACATGGCCCCTCGGATCCTTAAGAACCCGTGAAATAGCTGTTTGTGAAAACAAAAGAGACACGTGAGGTCAGTTATTCTGTTAACGCCACCTTCTCACACCCCCCAAAAAAACGTTCACGTGTGAAAAATGTATTAGCATTTTCACATTTGAAAAACGTTTACATGTTGAAATCTAATTTGCACTTGTGAAAAACTTTTCAGTGAAAATCTAACTCTCACGTGTGGAAATGTATTTTCGATTGAAAAACATTCGCGTGTGAAAATTGAATTAGCAGTTTTACGTGTGAAAAACGTTGAAATGTTGTCACGTGTAGACTCATGTTATCACGTTGAAATGTTGTCACGTGTAGACTCATGTTATCACGTTGAAATGTTGTCACGTGTAGACTCATGTTATCACGTTGAAATGTTGTCACGTGTAGACTCATGTTATCACGTTGAAATGTTGTCACGTGTAGACTCATGTTATCACGTTGAAATGTTGTCACGTGTAGACTCATGTTATCACGTTGAAATGTTGCGTCCCCATTTTTGACACATTTATTTCACGAGTTCATGTTTTCACTTGTGCTCAACTGTTTTCACATGTGTAGTTTCATGTTATCACATGTTGCTTTTACAGGTTGTAACATGTTACCTTTACATAAGATCACGTGATCACGTGTGTAATTATTATGGTTTTTCTGTAAGGGTATCCAGAGCGACTTGCAGGAGCAATTAGTGTTTAGTGCCTTGCTTAACCCTTTACACTCGGGAATTGGCCTATAAGGTAGCAAATGAAAGGGAACAGTTTGGAGATAATGGACAAATTATTAGACCAAAGGTGAAGACACAACAGTTCACCTGACACAAGACTGAATCCGAACATTTCAACTGTTGATTTGATGTGCATTTTACATTTACTGTACTTTTTGACAAATATTTTGATAACGTAATCTGAAAATACTCTGCGTACATTCAGCAACATGATAAGACTATTCCCGGAAAATGTGGGGTAGGTGCAACATAAGCCAACAAAAATTACAAGCGTTCGAGTGAGAGGACTAACTGGTGTCTCAAGTGGCCACACACCTCTCCAAAGTGTTCAATGCACTTTAATGACTCAAAGAAGAGTCTTCAACTAAGGTACTGTTTTGAGCTCGCCTAAGCTGCGCCGTTGAGGAACTACAGCAAGCGCACCACTTGTAGTTGTGTCGTTTGGAACGATTACTGTTGTCGTTTACGCGATCCAAAAACGGTCTATTACAAATCGCAAACTGGGTCAGGTGGGCATCATTTGAACGCTTGTTCTATTGCCAACGTGACTAGTTAAGTTATAAAATATGAGCCTACATTGTTAGGCTTTCACAAGGCAATTCAGAGAAACAGATTTTCGGTTCGAAACAGACAGGAGTCATGACGGCATTCAGGTGCATGTAGAGCAGCAAATTGTCTTCGCAATAAACAAACAGCCTCATTCTGTTCAGAACAATCCAGGGTTTGACGCTACGTCATCTTGTAACTGTTTATCAAACCCCAGTGATCATAAACGTCGACTCTGTCAAAGCCGACTTGAGTTTTATGATTTGGAAATGTGACGTGCACATTTGGACTCGCAGGTGTTTGGGCTTGCTTGTTATATTCCTCAACGTCTCCTCTTTTTAAAAAAAATGCATAGTCATCTTAATTTGCAGCATTTCCCTCACTCAGACGACAAAACATTTGCAAAGGTTGCCCAATTCACGGGAGGGGTGGAGGCAACTTCTTGTTGTGCGTGGTACTGAAGTTCAGAATGGCTGACAGTCAAAATCCATACAGCACTGTGAAGCACAGCGCTCTGATGTATAGCATGTTACTGTACAGCCACAACGTTCCAATTTAGGTGCTTATTATGGCCAAAATCTGCCATATACGAGTGGGAGTGTAAACGACTACGATCGCGTCAACAGATTTTTCACCTAGTCAGCTCGGGGATTCGATCCAGCGACCTTTTGCTTACTGGCCCTACTCTCTTAACCGCTAGGCTACCACTCTCTCCAAACAGCACAACATCGCCAGAGATAGTTTCCAGTCTCTCTGTCAACACAAGTCAAAAGCCTCTGTTTCTTCCTGTGCAGTTCCTTCTCGTTCAAAACCCCACATAAAAACCATCACCAGGACAGCGTTCTTTCACCTCTGCAATATCTCCAGGCTCCGCCCCTCACCTTCACACTCCAGCACCAAAACCCTCATCCATGCCCTCATCACTTCCTGTTTGGACTATTGCAACACCGCTCACTGGTATCCCCACCAAACTCACCAACAGACTTCAACTGGTCCAGAACTCTGCCGCCAGAATCTTCACCCACACCAAATCCACGGTACACGTCACACCAATCCTCATCAATCTACAATGGCTCCATATGCAATCCCTTATTCACTTTAAGACACTCCTCACCTACAAAGCCCTCCACAACCTGGCACCCTCCTACCTCTCAGACCTTCTCCCTGTCTAAGCAGCTTCCCGCTCCCTCCGCTCCTCCTCTGATGGTCTCCTTGTCCCCGTACATGCCCGTACATGCCAGGCGGTGTCTGAGAAAGGCCCGAAAAATTGCCGAAGAATCCAACCTCCTGAGACATGGACTGTTCTCCATGCTCCCGGCAGGCGGTACCGGTGCATCAAGGCTCAGACCAACAGACCCCTAAACAGCTTCTATCCCCTGGCCATAAGACTAGCAAATGGTTAACAACTACCGCTCCCCCCTCACACCTACGCTGCTGCTAAAATGATTATTGATTAGGTTCATTATTACCAAATCAAATTGTATTTGTCACGATTCGTAAATAACAGGTGTAGACTAACACTGAAATGCTTACCACTACGCTGCTGTTCATTGACTATTGATTGCCATTACTAATAGTATCTATCTATTTAGCCTGATACTGGTCACTATTATACCTGTTTACATGTATATTACCATAAGCATTTATATATTCCTGCTACCAGTCACTTTTCAGCCCTCTGACATGTACAGTGCATTAGGAAAGTATTCAGACCCCTTAACTTTTTCCACCTTTTGTTACGTTACAGCCTTATTCTAAAATTGATTAAATTGCATTTTCCATCATCAATCTACACACTATACCCCATAATGACAAAGCAAAAACAGGGTTTTAGAAATGTTTACAAATAAAAAACTGATATTACATTTACATAAGTATTCAGACCCTTTACTTAGGGGTCTACTTTGTTGAAGCACCTTTGGCAGCCATTACAGCCTCGAGTTTTCTTGGGTATGACGCTACAAGCTTGGCACAGTTGTATTAGGGGAGTTTCTCCGATTATTCTCTGTAGATCGTCTCAAGCTCTGTCAGGTTGGATGGGTCACTGCACAGCTATTTTTAGGTCTCTCCAGAGATGTTTTATCGGGTTCAAGTCTGGGCTCTGGCTGGGCCACTCAAGGACATTCAGAGACTTGTCCCGAAGCCACTCCTGCGTTGTCTTGGCTGTGTGCTTAGGGTCGTTGTCCTGTTGAAAGGTGAACCTTCGCCACCAGTCTGAGGTCCTGAGCGCTCTGGAGCAGGTTTTCATCAAGGATCTCTCTGTACTTTCCTCTGTTCATCTTTTCCTCGATCCTGACTAATCTCCCAGTCCCTGCCGCTGAAAAACATCCCCACAGCATGATGCTGCTGCCACCACCATGCATCACCATAGGGATGATGTTGGCCAGGTGATGAGCGGTGCCTGGTTTCCTCCAGACGTGACGTTTGGCATTCAGGCCAAAGAGTTCAATCTTGGTTTCATCAGACCAGAGAATCTTGTTTCTCATGGTCTGAGAGTCTTTTAGGTGCCTTTTGGTAAACTCCAAGCGGGCTTTCATGTGCCTTTTACTGAGGAGTGGCTTCCGTCTGGCCACTCTACCATAAAGGCCTGATTGGTGGAGTGCTGTAGAGATGGTTGTCCATCTGGAAGGTTCTCCCATCTCCACAGAGGAACTCTGTCAGAGTGACCATCAGGGTCTTGGTCACCTCACTGACAAGGCCCTTCGCCCCCGATTGCTCTGTTTGGCCGGGCGGCCAGCTCTAGGAAGAGTCTTGGTGGTTCCAAACTTCTTCCATTTAAGAACGATTGAGGACACTGTGTTCTTTGGGTCCTTCAATGCTGCAGACATTTTTTTTTGGTCTTCCCCAGATCTGTGCCTTGACACAATCCTGTCTCTGAGCTCTACGGACAATTCCTTCGACCTCATGGTTTGGTTTTTGCTTTGAAATGCACTGTCAACTGTGGGACCTTATATAGACCGGTGTGTGCCTTTCCAAATCAGTTGAATTTACCACAGGTAGGCTCCAATCAAGTTGTGGAAACATCTCAAGAATGATCCATGGAAACAGGATGCACATGAGCTCAATTTTGAGTCTCATAGCAAATGGTCTGAATACTTATGTAAATAAGGTATTATTATTTTATTTTTTTTGCAAACATAAAAAAAAAAACTGTTTTTGCTTTGTCATTATGGGGTATTGTGTGTAGATTAATTGTTTTCCTCATCAATTGAATCCATTTTAGAATAAGGCTGCAACGTAACAAAATGTGGAAAAATTGAAGTGGTCTGAGTACTTTCCGAATGCACTGTATATCCGCCTACACTGACACACATGCACACACTAACACATACACACACTCACCCACCACTTACGCTGCTGCCATACTGTTTTCTATTTGTAATATTATTTATCCTGCTACCAGTCCCTTTCTCCTAATCCCTGCCTACATGTACGTACCTACCTCAGTACTCCAGTATCCTTGCACATTGTACATTTGGTACTGACTCCGTGTTCAGCGTACTCTCTTATTTCTTATTTATCATGTTTTTTGCAACAATAAAAATATTTGTAATACTATTTGATATTGAATACTGCACTGTTGGGTAGGACTTCCAAGATAAGCATTTCACTGTAATTGTGCATGTGATAAATGTAACTTGAAACTTTAACATTGAAACGCAATCGAAGGGCCTATCGATAAAAATGTCTCGGTAGAGCACCCCTATTGTTTAATGTGGTTGCTCTCTAAGCAGATCAAATGGAGATTGGTGTAATTGTTAACGGAAAATAGACTCCCAGACAGCTCATTGAGCAGAACGACACACAGTCCTCTCTGTTTGCGTTAAAAGACCAAGCGCAGAACATTAAAATGGAGCGTGTCCATCATACAATTACACTATATATACAGAAGTATGTGGACAGCCCTACAAATTAGTGGATTCAGCTATGTCAACCACACCTGTTGCTGACAGGAGTGTAAAACTGAGCACACAGCCATGCAATCTCCATAGACAAACATTGATATTAGAATGGCATTGCTGAAGTGACTTTCAACGCGGCACTGTCATAGAGGGCCACCTTTCCAACATGTTAGTTCGTCAAATTTCTGCCCTGGTAGAGCTGCCCCGGTCAACTGTAAGCGTTCCAAACTGCCCCTGGAAGTAACGTCAGCACAAGGACTGTTTGTCAGGTGCTTCATGAAATGGGTTGCCATGGCCGAGCAGCCGCACACAAGCCTAAGATCACCATGCGCAATGCCAACCGTCGGTTGGAGTGGTGTAAAGCTCGCCCCCATTGGACTGAGCAGTGGAAAAGCTTTCTCTGGAGTGATGAATCACGCTTCACCGTCTGGCAGTCCAGCGGACAAATCTGGGTTTGGCGTATGCTAGGAGAATGCTACCTGTCCGAATGCATAGTGCCAACTGTAAAGTTTGGTGGAGGAGGAATAATGGTTGGGGCTGTTTTTTATGATTCGGACTAGGCCCCTTAGTTCCAGTGAAGGGAAACCTTAACGTTACAGCAAGCAATGATATTATAGATGATTCTGTGTTTCCAACTTTGTGGCAACAGTTTAGGAAAGGCCCTTTCCTGTTTAAGCATGACAATGCCCCCGTGCACAAAGCGAGGTCCATACAGAAATGGTTTGTTGAGAGCAGTGTGGAAGAACTTGACTGGCTTGCACAGAACTTTCACCTCAACCCCATTGAACACCTTTAGGATGAATTGGAACGCCGAGCCAGGCCTAATCGCCCAACATCAGTGCCCGACCTCACTAATGCTCTTGTGGCTGAATGGAAGCAAGTCCCTGCAGCAATCTAGTGCAAAGCCTTCCCAGAAGAGTGGAGGCTGTTATAGCAGCAAAGGGGGGACCAACTCCATATCAATGCTCATGATTTTGGAATGAGATGTTTGACAAGCAGGTCTCCACATACTTTCGGTCATGTAGTGTATCTATACAATAACTGAGAACTCCAATTTCAAACAATTTTGATATCTCAACCTCTCTCCAATGTAGCCTTCTACCGAGATAAATGGGTTAACAGGCTATTTGTCGGGTGCTTCATGTTGGCAGGGTTTTGTTTGCTTAGCTGATTCCTGTGGATCTCAAAGCAGGAACACACTGAGCCCTGTTAACCTGAGCGGATGAATATCTCGGACAGCTTGTAGGTTGCTCTCCCTCTGTCAGTCCTCCGTGATCTGAAGCAATATCTCTGGGTGACACCTCACTTTGTAGTGCCCGGCAACATTACTCTTCAAATGTCAGAACCATGTTGTGGAGACACACACTCATCTTCAGTCTAATTCAAACATACTGGTTTATTTATGGAACACCAACTTGTGGAAACCTCCAATGGGATTTAGTCTATGTTTGCAACACAGTTGTAGCTCTGTGTAGGTACGTGGGTATGTGTTAGTATGGGTTGGAGGGAGTGGACGACTGCCATACTGTTAGTTCAGCTTTCATGTCACACTCCTACCGGGAAGGAAGTTCTGAGTGGTGAATTTCAGAACAGCATATTGGAAAACATCCATGAACACCCACACATGCGTATACACACACTATACACACACTATACACACACTATACACACACTATACACACACACACACACACACACACACACACACACACACACACACACACACACACACACACACACACACACACACACACACACACACACACACACACACACACACACACACACACACACACACTCTTCATGAGGAATGGCTTTACATGGAGCTCTGGTCTGGGGCCAGCTCTTGTGATGCCGCGGCGACTGCCAACAACCAATCGTCACACTTTTCACCTGGCGGTGGCTTGGCAGTGCATCCCCTAACAACTCTCCTGTTAAAGTGTCAGAAAATGACTAGCTGACAATGAACTCAGTCCAAAAAGTGAGCTGTGATGCAGGCATCAAAAGTTTTTGTTTCACCGTGGTACACACACACACACACACACACACACACACACGAGCCATACATTGCCAGCTGGTTATCTGCTAAGCACTATTCAAGGTCCATAAAGTACGGTAATAGGCTTCATCTAAGACCTGTGATCGCTAGCCTATCAGTACATAATGGCTCCATGCATCTCCCTCCATATGCTCTGTACATGTGTTGTGCATCAGTCCAGTTTGGGCAGGGATCAACTGCTTTGGCAGCAGTGGCTGTCGTGCTCTCAAAGAGATGGCTAGCTGCAGGGAAACTCAGACTTTTATCTCTTTTCAAGTGTCCAGTTTTTTTCTCTGGTTTTTCTCCTGTTGTTTTGAGTGCTCGATGTCATGCACATCATACAATGAATGGGGCCGACATCATGGCCAACATGACACATGTCATCATTGACGGTCTACCCCTGCAGACAGCTACATTGGTCAAAAAACTGAACTCAAAAAGGAGATTATGAGGTCATGTGCCTTTTTTTTTCTTATATTATCAACCGTCCCCAGACCACAGAGTAGAAATATGTAAACAATTCAGCCGACCAGTCAAAGCTTCACCGACTTGCTATCAGCAAGTGATGAGTTTTCATGTTAACGGTCGGTCGAAGTCCGATTTGTTTGTTCAGAGCTGAACTGAGTGGTGATGTCTGGAGCCTGACGGATAGAGGGGAGATGAGAGACAGTTTAAGCTGATCCCAAACCGAGGTGGCGACTGCAGGAACGGACAGGTAAGAACAGAGATCGAGGCCCATTCCTCCCCCTCCCTCCATCCTTGGGAGTTGGATTCTACCTGGGAGGGAAGGAATGGAAGATGGTGACTCACTACCTGTCACGTCTAACCCTATTTGGAGGATCGCGTTATAGCAATATCCCCCTCCACTTAAAGAGACACTCAACTCAAGTGGCCTCCTTTGTTCAGGCATGTGTTCTGCCTCTTAAGACTACCTCTGTCTCACTGCTATTCTGCTACTGCCAGACTCTGACAGGATGGTGATAAGGTTAGGCTGGTGTAAATGTTGTACTGGGGGGTATTGAGTTATACCAGGCTGCTGTAGGCATAATGTAGAAGCTTTGTGGAGTTTGTTAACCCAGATATCTGATTGGGTATCTTGGCATTAGGTGAGCTGGGTAGATGTGACATCTCTTAATGGAGGGCTGAGAGTTGTTCGGTACCGACCGGGTTAAGTACCTGTGATGACTAGAGGATGGTGCAGCGTAACACCAAGGCTGGTCCATATTGATAACAACTACATCAACCTAATAGGCCATCTTATTATTATCATGTCATCTCTCCTCAATGTTTCTCTCTCTGTGGGATTACTGGTTCTCTTGCTTTTTGTTGTTGTTGTTGTTTTGGTTCTGTACTCCGGCACGTTTGATTTGAACTGACACAATGACTGAGGTTCAGGTGCAGAATGTAAACGTTCATTTGAGGGTATTTTCATCCATATCGGGTGAACCGTTTAGAAATTACAGCACTTTTTTGTACATAGTCACACCCCATTTTAGGGGACCAAAAGTATTGGGACAAATTCACTTACATGTGAATTAAAGCAGTAAAATGTTTAGTATTTGGTCCCATATTCCTTGTACGCAATGATTACATCAAAGCTTGTGACTCCACAAACGTTTTTGGATGCATTTGCTGTTTGTTTGGTTGTGTTTTAAATCATTTTGTGCCCGATAGAAATGAATGGCAAAAAATGTATTGTGTCATTTTGGAGTCACTTTTATTGTAAATAAGAATAGAATATGTTTCTTAACACTTCTACATTAATGTGGATGCTACCATGATTACAGATAATCCTGAATTAATCCTGAATAATGGTGAGTGAGAAAGTTAGAGGCATAAATATAATACCCTCACAAAAAAGCTTACCTCTCCTGTTATTGTACCAGTGAGAGGTTAGCATGTCTTGGGGGTATGATATCCAATATGGGTCAAAATACCCTCAAATTGAAGCTGACAGTCTGCACTTTCCTTGTATCATTTCAAATCCAAAGTGCTGGAGTACACAGTCAGAACAAAAACAAAATTGTCACTGTCCCAATACATTCGGCGTTCACTGTATTTAACCCCTTTTTAGGGGGCACAAAACTACCTCCATACCAGGTTACCTTCAGACAAGTCCTGTGACACAACAGAAAACACTATCGCGTTCGTAAGCGTCTCCCCTTTCCATAGTTGGGTTCTAATAGTTATTAGGCCAAATCCGAGAAGACTGATTTTCGGGATGTCGCCTGGTCTGACAAACGGCGGCAGTAGCTCTGCCACTTTCTAGTGCAGATGCGGAAGGCTGACATAGGCGGATGCAGTGGATTGTGACACAGCCCGTGCAAAAAAAAAACATCTCTCTAGCTTAAACGTATAGATTTTTATGGGGATGTTTTATTATGTTAATTCGTTTGGGTGAGTCAAAGGATTTAAACCAATACTAGTTATTTTCTCTGTTTTCTCTGTACCATTTCTGGGTGAGACTGTGTCACTTGTTATACTGTGATTCTGGAGACAGACAGATGCAGTGTAGTTTTACCCACAGAGCTAGGATGGCATCAGCCTCATCCAAACAAGACAAAGACAGGTAGAACAGAGCAGTGCAGAGCCATGTCAGTGATAGGGCTGTGATAGATTGAGATGGCTGGAGGGAGATGGAGTGATGGGAGGAGAATAGGAGAAGGAGAAGGAGGGGTGGAGGCATCAGGGCTGACAACCAGTCTGACGATCCTATAAGTACCAGTGTCTTCATTCTCTCCACTCTCTCCCAGCACGAGGAGGTGTGTGTGTGTGTGTGTGTGTGTGTGTGTGTGTGTGTGTGTGTGTGTGTGTGTGTGTGTGTGTGTGTGTGTGTGTGTGTGTGTGTGTGTGTGTGTGTGTGTGTGTGTGGTGTGTGTGTGTGTGTGTGTGTGTGTGTGTGTGTGTGTGTGTGTGTGTGAGACCCATAACATATTGACCTTCAGTCTCCCAGATTGTGACCCTGTTAGGTGTAACATTACTAGACAGAGAGGAGAGGGTGATGACAAACAAACAGAGAGAACCTACACTCTGATTGTCTTAACGAGGCTCCCCAGCTCGTAGCATATGTTCATAGGATCCTGTGACTTTACAGTAGGGGAAAAAGGGTGATGCAGATACTGTATCATTGTGCAATGCAAGTCAATATTCTCATTTAATAAATCCTGAGAAAACGGATAATGTGAAATCCCCTGAAAGCTGAAAGTGGAGTCAGTGTTTCAGTCGGTTCTGCGTGCCGTGCTCCACTCAGGAAAAGCCCCGGCCGCTTAAGTGGAACACAATATCCAAAATCGACGGAGCAGCTACTCTCATCGGTGCATGAACCCCTTAAGTTAAACAGAACCTGTTAATGTCAGACCTATTTTTGTCAGCCATCCATCCACAACCTCATAATACTCTGTCATTTTGGGGAGAAAACTATCCCCATTTGTCAGCTGCTGGGGCTGTATTTTCTCATGGTTCAGAGTGGTGGTAGTTCAGCAGCCGATTAATTCCTGCTGATAATTTGGGGTGCACCCCCAAATGGCACCCTATTCTCTACATAGTGCACTACTTTTGACCAGAACCCTATGGGCCCTGGTCAAAAGTAGTGCACCACATAGGGAAAGGATGCGATTTGAGATCCTTTCTCTGGTGTCCGTGACTAGGAGGGCAGTGATTGAGTACTATACTCAGTGGAAACTAGCAGGGAAGGGAATGGCTTTCCTCCCTCCACACACACGATAATGATTGATAAATAATAGTCTCGAGTCGGTACTCTTCACTCGGTGTGTTAATGATGGGGACATGGTGAGGAGAGAGTGGAGTTAAAGACTTCAGTGAGTTAAACCTTCCACTGCCTCTATGTGCCTTCCTGACTGCCTGGCTGATTGCTACTCAGTCAATATTCACAACACTATATTCAGTGTCAGTGAATTGGGCTTTCAATCCTGAGTAGGCAGGTTTCCATTGACCCGGGTTTATTCGACTTAAGCAATGTAATGGAAACGTCAGATGTAGGAGACATTTTCTAAATGTCAACTATCATTTTATACGTTCGACAGGGGTGTATTTTTTATTTTGTCAAACTTTCTTTATTGCAAAAATGTATGATGGAAACAGTGTTTTTCAAATAAATGGTGATTGTCGAATCATTTTGAAGTTGCGGGCACGTGATGTCATCACGAAAATGCCTACTGCTTGGAAAATCTATTTATTCACCTATAAAATAATGTTTCTTTGCAGGGCAAGGATTGTCTTGACTTTCAAGAATGCCCGCAATTTGAAATATTGGACACTGACGATAAGTAGGCCTAGGCACATGATAATTAGGAAAGGCCAATGACAAATATTTGTTAATTCTTGCATTCTGTCCATGCTAGCTTTTGAGGGCTACCTGAGACATGAAACACATACAGTTGAAGTCAGACGTTTACATACACTTAGGTTGGAGTCATTAAAACTCATTTTTCAACCACAACACAAATTTCTTGTTAATAAACTATAGTTTTGGCAAGTCGGTTAGGACATCTACTTTGTGCAAGTCATTTTTCCAACAATTGTTTACAGACAGATTATTTCACTTATAATTCACTGTATCACAATTCCAGTGGGTCAGAAGTTTACAAACACTATGTTGACTGAGCCTTTAAACAGCTTGGAAAATTCCAGAAAATGATGTCATGGCTTTAGAAGCTTCTGATAGGCTAATTGACATCATTTGAGTCAATTGGAGGTGTACCTGTGGATGTATTTCAAGGCCTACCTTCAAACTCAGTACCTCTTTGCTTGACATCATGGGAAAATCAAAAGAAATCAGCCAAAACCTCAGAAATAAAATTGTCGACCTCCACAAGTCTGGTTCGTCCTTGGGAGCAATTTCCAAACGCCTGAAGGTACCACGTTCATCTGTACAAACAATAGTACGCAAGTATAAACACCATGGGACCACGCAACCGTCATACTGCTCAGGAAGGAAGACGCGTTCTGTCTGCTAGAGATGAACGTACTTTGGTGCAAAAAGTGCAAATCAATCCCAGAACAACAGCAAAGGACCTTGTGAAGATGCTGGATGACAAAAGTATCTATATCCACAGTAAAACAAGTCCTATATCGACATAACCTGAAAGGCCGCTTAGCAAGGAAGAAGCCACTGATCCAAAACTGCCATAAAAAGGCCAGACTACGGTTTGCAACTGCACATGGGGACAAAGATCATACTTTTTGGAGAAATGTCCTCTGGTCTGATGAAACAAAAATAGAACTGTTTGGCCATAATGACCATTGTTAAGTTTGGAGGTAAAAGGGGGAGGCTTGCAAGCGGAAGAACACCATCCCAACCGTGAAGCACGGGGGTGGCAGCATCATGTTGTGGGGGTGCTTTGCTGCAGGAGGGACTGGTGCACTTCACAAAATAGATGGCATCATGAGGAGGGGAAATTATGTGGATATATTGAAGAAACATCTCAAGACATCAGTCAGGAAGTTAAAGCTTGGTCGCAAATGGGTCTTCCAAATGAACAATGACCCCAAGCATACTTCCAAAGTTGTGGCAAAATGGCTTAAGTACAACAAAGTCATGGTATTGGAGTGGCCATTACAAAGCCCTGACCTCTATCCCATAGAAAATGTGTGGGCAGAACTGAAAAAGTGTGTGTGAGCAAGGAGGCCTACAAACCTGACTCAGTTACATCAGCTCTGTCAGGAGGAATGGGCCAGAATTCACCAAATTTATTGTGGGAAGCTTGTGGATCAGGAGAAATGGGCCAGAATTCACCCAACTTATTGTGGGAAGCTTGTGGAAGGCTACCCGAAACGGTGACCCAAGTTAAACAATTTAAAGGCAGTGCTACCAAATACTAACTGAGTGTATGTAAACTTCTGACCCACTGGGAATGTGATGAAAGAAATAAAAGCTGAAATAAATCATTCTCTCTACTATTATTATGACATTTCACATTGTTAAAATAAAGTGGTGATCCTAACTGACCTAAGACAGGGAATTTTTACTTGGTTTAAATGTCAGGAATTGTGAAAAACGGAGTTTAAATATATTTGGCTAAGGTGTATGTAAACTTCCGATTCAACTGTAGGTGGGCATTGGACACAGGATGTCGTCACTTTATTAATGTGCTAAATGGGTAATGGAAACACTTCAGCCACTTTTTATCTTATACATTTTTTTAAAGGTGTGACGTCATTACGTCCAGCTGTTTTTATTGACACAATAGAATAGAAACGCAAGCAATTGTACTTTCTTTAAAAACTTTGTAAATGTCGGGACAAGTTAATGGAAAAAATAGCTAGTGATTGAGTTTTTTGTTGTTGTTACAGCTGAATCAGTATTAGGAGAAGTAGCGCCACTTGCTACCACAGGCATATTTTGTTATTGTTTTTGTTTTGTTTATTAAACGGAGAAGAGGAGCTCCAGCGTTGTGGTAAAACATTTTTGTAGTACATACTCTACTGTTATATCCCTCGTGCAATGATGTCCGACAAAAGAAAACAGTGTTCTTTGTTTGAAGTAATGTCTTGTTGTTGGAATATCGCAAATACGGATTCCAACGTTAAAAGGGAGCTTTTGTTGCCTTCGTACAGCATACAGTGCATTCGGAATGTATTCAGACCCTTTAACTTTTTCCACATTTTGTTACGTTACAGCTTTATTCTAAAACTGGTTAAATTGTTTTTTTTACTCATCAATCTACACACAATACCCAATAATGACAAAGCAAAAACAAGTTTTTAGACATTTTTGCAAATGTATTACAAATAAAAAACGGAAATATTACATTTACATACAGTTCCAGTCAAACGTTTTAGAATACCTACTTACTATTAACTGCATTGTAGAATAATAGTAAATTCACCAAAACTATGAAATAACACATATGGAATCATGTAGTAACCAAAAAATGTTAAACAAATGAAAATATATTTTATATTCTTCAAAGTAGCCACCCTTTGCCTTGATGACAGCTTTGCACACTCTTGGCATTCTCTCAACCAGCTTCAACGGGAATGCTTTTCCAACAGCCTTGAAGGAGTTCCCACATATGCTGAGCACTTATTGGCTGCTTTTCCTTCACTCTGTGGTCAAACTCATCCCAAACCATCTCAATTGGGTTGAGGTCAGGTGTTTGTGGAGGCCAGGTCATCTGATGCAGCACTCCATCACTCTCCTTCTTGGTCAAATATCCCTTTTCCAGCCTGGAGTTGTGTTGGGTCATTGTCCTGTTGAAAAACAAATGATAGTCCCACTAAGCACAAACTAGGTGGGATGGCGTATCGCTGCAGAATGCTGTGGTAGGCATGCTGGTTTAGTGTGCCTTGAATTCTAAATAAATCACTGACAGTGTCACCAGTAAAGCAACCCCACACCATCACACCTGGTTGTCCCATCTCCAAATAGGAACTCTGGAGCTCTTTCAGAGTGACCATTGGGTTCTTGGTCACCTCCCTGACCAAGGCTCTTCTCCAGCTCTAGGAAGAGTCTTGGTGGTTCCAATCTTCTTCCATTTAAGAATGATGGAGGCTACTGTGCTCTTGGGGACCTTCAATGCTGCAGAAATGTTTTGGTACCCTTCCCCAGATCTGTGCCCCGACACAATCTTATCTTGTAGTTATATGGACAATTGCTGTCCACTGTCAACTGTGGGACCTTATATACAGTAGACAGGTGTGTGCCTTTCCAAATCATGTCCAATCAATTTAATTTACCACAGGTGAACTCCAATCAAGTTTTAGAATCTCAAGTATGATCAATGGAAACAGGATGCACCTGAGCTCAATTTCGAGTCTCATAGCAAAGGGTCTGAATACTTATTTGATTTTAGAATAAGGATGTAACGAAACAAAATGTGGAAAAAGTCAAGGGGTCTGAATACTTTCCCAATATACTGTACATTTTTATTTGAATAATAAAAAGTCACTTGTGCTGAAAGAATCAAACACACTCTTACGCTGTTACACAATCTGATTTATTGTATATTCCAAGGTCACAACTCTCCTGTCTCTATAAAGTAGCTGTTAATACAGGAAGGGTTGGCTATAGGCTAATCTGTGAGTACATACAGTATGCACATACAGTCAGGTCCATCATTAATTGTCAACCTCGATAAATAGATTGTATAAAATAAATAATTGAAAAACTTTATGCAAAAAAAAAAGGGAAATTACTTTCTTTTATACTTTGATACAGTATTTTTTGCTCATCTTCATCAAGTGTGCCAATAATTATGGGCCTGACTGTATATAAGCTATGTGATGGGATGAAAGTGTAATTTAAAGGTCTCTTGAGGGGAAGTGTGTGAACATTGGCCTGATCGACCTCTGGTCAGTAACGACTCCCACAGGGCCCTGTGTGTGTGTGTGTGTGTGTGTGTGTGTGTGTGTGTGTGTGTGTGTGTGTGTGTGTGTGTGTGTGTGTGTGTGTGTGCGTGTGCGTGTGCGTGTGCGTGTGCGTTTCTTTAGGTCTGTCTCACTCTCCTGCCCTGGTTCAAAGGGATAGAGACGGTCTACTGTGCATTGGTATAATCCCCACAACACATGTTTAACCATTACGCTCTCAACAGAACCGTGTTGTCGAGCCCCTGCTGATTAACCCTGCATATACGCTGAGACGTAGCTAGTTATCCAATCAACTCTCTATAAGCCGTGTTTTGTGTTCAGAGCTAAGGCCTAGTGATCCACTGAACCAGTGTCTTATTAAACTCCCTTTGGGTCTCAGCCAAAATTAGCAAACAGTCCCCCTGCTATTTTCCGACAACCCCAGCTTCCCACTCCTTCATCTCTACTGAATACACAAGAACATACCTGTGCCCATTGTGTTAAGAATCACTCAGTGACTAAGAAAGCCTGACAATCACCCCCTTCGCTATGCTCTTCCAGGACCATCTACCTGTCACCACAGCCTTCTAGAAGAACTGTTGCCATAACAGGGCTGTGAGACTGGTTGTCAGGGGCTTTTCTCACAATCGAGGGCTTGACTGATCACAGGTCAGTGAGTGGGTGGAGGTTTTAAGAGGTCTCAAGGTTGATTTATAACAGTTTGGCAGTCTTCACGTGTAATGATACCACAATCAACTCAATGAGGTGTTCTCAAATAGACACTAGCTAACACTCTAGCTGAAAACATTAGCTTGAGTCTGTCATGTTCTCTCCTTCCTGTCCATCATTTAGATTTTCTGTCCGCTGTACATTATTATGATGGTGACACTCGCTGTTTATTATCTATGCATAGTCACTTTACAAATTACCTCGACTAACCTGTACTCTTGCACATTGACTCGGTACCGGTACCCCCTGTAAATAGCCTCGTTATTGTTCTATAATTTTCTTGTGTTACTTGTTTTTTTTTTATTCACTTTTAGTTTATTTAGTAAATATTTTCTTAACTCTATTTCTTGAACTGCATTTTTGGTTAAAGGTTATAAGTAAGAATTTCACGGTAAGGTCTGTTGCATTCGAGGCGTGTGACAAATAAAATCTGATTTGATCTGAAGCCGTCAATGCTGTCTCTGCATCTGTGTGATAAGGAATTGCGTGACGTGATTCACACCCATCCAGTTGTTTTTCTTTTTGAGTTTTTCCATGGACTATGACACACACGGGCGTTGGGTGTAAATGTCCCATCGCAATTGCTACAACTGTCTCTTATTAAATCTAGTCTTGTCCCACCTGTCAACATGCTGCCTTGCCTCCCCGAAGTCTCTGATGATCCAAGTCTCTCAGTGTTGTAACAGGAGAGAGCCATCTGTAAGTATGTGTTCAAAGCGACATACTTTCGTCTTAGATATCAAACATTTGGCAGAGCACCAGTGTAAGTAACTCAATAAGTTAATGCAGTAAAGGGGATACAAGGCGCTCAAGCGTAACATCACGCAGTGCCTTTCATTTGTCTCTACTCTCTCTCTCTTTCTACCTTTCTCTTTCTTTCTCTTCATCCCCTCCTCTCTCTCTCTCTCTCTCTCTCGCTCCACTTCACTTCACTCCACACTGGGGATCTCCCCCGTTCCCAAAGCCAGTGACACTAACAAATCCCCCATCTCTCCTCTCCAGGTTTCAAATGGCCTTTTCCCTGTGGCTAATGTTTTGTCATCCGGTACAGTGATATTGTGTGAATTATCCTGCCTAAGCTGATGCTGGAGAGGTGCCTTGTGGGTGATTCATCACCTGCTTGGTCGAGCGGTTGGTTCCTCTCGGTCTGACATGCAGAGAGAGCGTCTGGTGCAGGGGGGTTAATTGAGGGCGATTAAGGTGATTCATACGTTTGTTTGAAGTGAAAACACAAGACAGAACGGCTTCTGTTACAGCCCAAATATTTTGGGGAAAAAGCCATCAGCCAAGTGTGGGTGGAGTGGAGGGAGAGGGGAGGAGGAAAGGGGGCCTGAGTGGTAGTGACAAATACGATTAGGCTGTGTGTGAATGTGGTGTGTGTGTGTCTGAAATGGATGTATGAAAGCAGGTTTTGTGTGTCCGTGTCCCTGTGTGTATCCCTGTGGTGGATGTTCTCAGGTGGAGGCGTTGTAAAGCCAGTGTGTGTGCCAGATTGTGCTGTGACCTGTGTGTGTGTGTGTGTGTGTGTGTGTGTGTGTGTGTGTGTGTGTGTTTGTGTCCCTCTCTCTCTCTCTCTCAGACCATGTCTGGCAGTAACAGAGCAGGCTCCAAAGACAGCCCCAGGTCGGAAGGGAAGGTGAGAGGCTGAAGGCCGGCAGGCAGGTAGGCCTGATGGTGATGGTGTGGGGAAACAGAGCCCTGTGCTGTGTGCACTGAGGGGGAAAGAGTAATATTGACACGGAGCTAGCTGGTCATAAAGAGCCACTGTTTCTACTCCAACTCTCATGATTGTCTGTGCAAGACGACTCAGTTTAAGTTTGCCATGACGTTGGTGACTGTTTAACAAGAGTGTGTGTGTGTGTACATCTGTGTGTGTCCGAGCAGAGCATGTGTATTAGGGAGTAAGTGTGTGTGTGGTTGTGTGCTTCTGTAAGAAACTACAACAGTGTGTGTGTTATCTTTTGTCTTACTTGAGAGTGTGTTTGAGAGTGTGTGTATTTGTGTGTGCGTGTGTGCATGCCTGCGCAGCCAAGTCGTTCAAGATTGATGTGGAAATTGGACGTCTATACACATCCTGAGGACGTCGGGAAATGCCTCCTAAACCAGCCACTAGGGGCAACATTGAGCGTTATTACCGTCAATTAGGCTGGTAATGGGTAATCCCATGAATCTGGATCAGAAGGTTGCGTGTTCGATCCCAGTCGTGGACACTGGTTTCAATGTTTCGGTTTTAACCCTGTCCCAAACCTTAACCTTAACCATTAGGAATGAATGTTTAAACTTTACCCTTGAAAAAGAAAAGGAGAGTCGAAAACTCTCGGAGCTCAGATGCAATAATTTAATAAGCTAATAACCAACGTTTCGACAGACAAGTTGTCTTCATCAGGGTGTAATGACAAACACTGCAGGTCACTGGTTTATATAGTGTCAAAGGACACACACAGGTGTCTGTAATCATGGCCGGGTGTGTCTTGATAACATTGGTCAATTTAGAGATATAAGTAGAACATACAAAAAACATGAATGGATAGCATACGATCATTGATACAATTTGGCTACATACTGTAAGCCTACAAACATTTACAATGAAACGCAAAATCACAATAATCACAAGAATGGCTTCAGATCAAAGTCTACGTTGAGACCGAAGGGACCAAGGGTCTTTAAATGAAAGATCCAGGCAGCCTCTCGTTTTAACAATAAATTGTCGAGGTCACCCCCTCTCCTAGGGAGGGTGACGTGTTCGATGCCAATATAATTTAGGGACGAAATCGAGTGGTTTGCTTCCAAAAAGTGGGCCGCAACTGGGTACGTCGAGTTCTTTCACCTAATGGTGCTACGATGCTCTGAGATACGTACTTTTGAATCACACTTGTTTTACCCACATCATTTTTACCACAAGGACAAGTTCTAAGATAAATAAGTGCCGTAGTAGAGCGCGTGATAACACCTTTGATCGGGATCCGTTTCCCTGTTTGGGGTTGTGTGAAGGATCTACATTTGTAAGTGCCATTGCATTGAGCGCAGGCATTACACTCGTAGTTTCCATCCAGTAGACGCGCAAATAGTCGTTGTGCAGGGATATTTTGAGGTTTACCAATTGATCTCTGAGATTTCTGCCCCGTGAGAATATGACCAAGGGAGGTTTCCGAAAACACATTACCGTCATCGGATCTTAGAATGTGCCAATGTTTGTTAACGATTCCTTAATTTGTTCAGAGCACTTTGAATGCAAGAATGCTTCATTTTGCGAGACTGTCCTTGGAAGAGATAATGTCTTGATTTGTTTCGAATTTTCTCAATGGCAGTATTCATCTGACCATTTTTGTGGCCCCTCTACTTGAATTTCCTTTGCGTCTCAGCCATGGCACTTACAAATGTAGATCCTTCACACAACCCCAAACAGGGAAACAGATCCCGATCAAAGGTGTTATCACGCGCTCTACTAYGGCACTTATTTATCTTAGAACTTGTCCTTGTGGTAAAAATGATGTGGGTAAAACAAGTGTGATTCAAAAGTACRWATCCCAGAGCATCGTAGCACCATTAGGTGAAAGAACTCGACGTACCCAGTTACGGCCCACTTTTTGGAAGCAAACCACTCAATTTCGTCCCTAAATTATATCGGCATCGAACACGTCACCCTCCCTAGGAGAGGGGGTGACCTCGACAATTTATTGTTAAAACGAGAGGCTGCCTGGATCTTTAACTTAAAGACCCTTGSTCCCTTCGGTCTCGACGTAGACTTTGATCTGAAGCCATTCTTGTGATTATTGTGATTTTGCGTTTCATTGTAAATGTTTGTAGGCCTATGTAGCCAAATTCTATCAATGATCGTATGCTATCCATTCATGTTTTTTGTATGTTCTACTTATATCTCTAAATTGACCAATGTTATCAAGACACACCCGGCCATGATTACAGACACCTGTGTGTGTCCTTTGACACTATATAAACCAGTGACCTGCAGTGTTTGTCATAACATCCTGATGAAGACAACTTGTCTGTCAAAGCGTTGGTTATTAGGTTAGGAAATTATTGCATCTGAGCTCCTAGAGTTTGCGGCTCTCCTTTTATTTTTCAAGTGTTCTATTCCGTTAGCCAGCACCTCGCCTAAACTACAGACCCGGGTTTGATCCTGGGCTGTATCACAACCGGCCGTGATCGGGAGTCCCATAGGGCGTTGCACAATTGGCCCACCGTCATCCGGGTTAGGGGAGGGATTGGCCGGAGTAGGCCCTCATTGTAAGTAAGAATTTGTTCTTAACGGACTTGCCTTGTTAATTAAAGAAAAGAAAATAAATGTTAAAAAAAAAATATTTTGGAGAAATGGAAAGATACAGAGCAGCAGGAGCAACAAAAACACGTTTGTGTGTGGAGCAACGTCGAAATTTGGAGCAAGGTGGATGAACGTCTCATTCTGTAGTGAGACTGTGATAGCGTGTTGTATTTGTGTGCGTGTGGGGTGTGCACACTTGCCCATACAGCCCGTGCAGTGTGTGTGTACCATTCCGAGAGTGTAAATGAGCTTCTCCTTCATAGGAAACATAGTCTCACAGTCTATGGTTCCCATAGTCTTTCTCGAAGGCATTCCTCATTACCCGTGGAAAGCCTGAAGTTATGTGTAGTACTACTCATCTGAATCAAGTACTGCTTTTTTCCCACAAGCACCACATAAATGGGAGGCAGTCAATACTGTTGCATAATAATAGATACCATTACCTTCAGAGCGTAGAATCCCCTTCTCTTTCCATTTCAGTAAATGAAGTGTCAGTGGAAGACTTTCTGATTTATGTCTGTAATTCTACACCATGATTGTACCTGTGTTAATTCCTTTTGTATTATGCTGCATTGCCCTAGCCTGCACTGGACCGTGTTAGACTTAAAATCTGTTTATGCAATATCATTACAAGTAACCTTATACAAGATATAGAGTGATATATAGAATCATTCATGTTGAATGTGGTCAGTCAGTTGGAGCGTAGAGAAGGAGTGGGTTACTCTGGCCTATAGGCTTGACTCACTGTTCAGCCTTTTATGGATCTGCTAATATACCCATGAAGGTCATCTGTCAAAACAGAGACTTACGATCAAATTGAAAGGAAGTGTTTTCATTTCAAAAAGAAAACAGCCTATCTGTGTGTGACAGATAATGACCATACGTTAAAGTGGCGTTGATTGTCAATCTAATTAACATGTCCCAATCAAAACATGTCTGTTTAAGACATAGAGCCTGTTTAAGGCTAGAGATATCACGTTTTTTTTGGCATGTTTTTTTTTGCATGAGTCTCAATCCACCGCATCTGCCGATGTTGGCCTTCCGCATCTGCAGTGGAAAGAGGCAGAACTGCAGCGCTGTTTCTCAGACCAGGAGACATTGCGAAAATTGGTCTTCTCAYGAAAACGCCTGTCGCCTCCGAACTGTTTGGGCTACAAACTAATATGGAAAGAGGAGGCTCTCACWAACACGAWGGTGTTCTCCGTTTTGCTCTGCGACCGGGACTCGTCTGAAGTTAACTGTACCGGTTCAAATGTATTAAAAATGAAAAAMTGAAATGTCTTGAGTCAGTAAGTATTCAACCCCTTTGTTATGGCAAGCCTAAATAAGTACAGGCGTAAGAATGTGCTTAAAAAGTCATGTAATAAGTTGCATGGACTCACTGTGTGCAATAATAGTGGWTAACATTMTTTTTGAATGACTACCYCRTCTCTACATCCCACAGATACAATTATCTGTAAAGTACCTCYGTTGAGAAGTGGATTTCAAGCACAAATTAAACCACAAAGATCAGGGAGTTATCCAATCCAAAGGGAGTTATCCAATGCCTCGCAAAGAAGGGCACCTATTGATKGATGGGTGAAAATAAACAAAACAGACACTGACTATTCCTTTGCGCATGGTAAAGTTATCAGTTACGCTTTGGATGGTGTATCAATACACCCAGTCACTACAAAAGGTACGGCATCCTTCCTAACTCAGTTGCCAGAGAGGAAGCAAACCGCTCAGGGATTTCACCATGAGGCAAATGGTGACTATAAAACAGTTGCATAGTTTAATGGCTGTGATAGGAGATAACTGAGGATGGATCAACAACATTGTACACTGCCCCAAAAAATAAAGGTAACACTTAAACAACACAATGTAACTGGATGAGCTGCACATTTGTGGCCTGCTGGAGGTAATTTTGCAGGGCTCTGGCAGTGCTCCTCCTTGCACAAAGGCAGAGGTAGCGGTCCTGCTGCTGGGTTGTTGCCCTCCTACGGCCTCCTCCACGTCTCCTGATGTACTGGCCTGTCTCCTGGTAGCGCCTCCATGCTCTGGACACTACGCTGACAGACACAGCAAACCTTCTTGCCACAGCTCGCATTGATGTGCCATCCTGGATGAGCTGCASTACCTGAGCCACTTGTGTGGGTTGTAGACTCCGTCTCATGCTACCACTAGAGTGAAAGCACCGCCAGCATTCAAAAGTGACCAAAACATCAGCCAGGAAGCATAGGAACTGAGAAATGGTCTGTGGTCACCACCTGCAGAACCACTCCTTTATTGGGGGTGTCTTGCTAATTGCCTATAATTTCCACCTTTTGTCTATTTCATTTGCACAACAGCATGTGAAATTTATTGTCAATCAGTGTTGCTTCCTAAGTGGACAGTTTGATTTCACAAAAGTGTGATTGACTTGGAGTTACATTGTGTTGTTTAAGTGTTCCCTTTATTTTTTTGAGCAGTGTAGTTATGTCACAATACTAAACTAAATGACAGAATGAAAAGAAGGAAGCCAAATTCAATATTTGATCAAATGTTTTTTCGGGGGGGGGGGATACCTATAGGGACCCTAGAATTCAAGTTAAAAACAGACAAGCTTCATTCACCTCATCATCCGGTATATTGATCTCCAGTCAAAACACAGGACTGGAATAGGGAGGCCTGTTTGATCCCTGTGAATTATCATGGAAACCTGAGATGGATAAGAGCAGCCTTTTATTGACACTATATATTGTCACAGCTATTAGAGTAAATTGTATTCCGGACTCTAACCCTTCACAGGTTTTCCGCTCTCTCTGCTGGCGTTCTTTGTGTGTGGGGATCAAAGTGGATGGTTAGCTATGTAAACTATGGTTAGCTACAGTATGTCTGTAACCCTAAATAGCTTTTAAACAGCTGCTGTTATTGGAAGGTGAGGGCCAGCTGCTTAATGCGCTAATGACTAGGCTTTAGCTCAGCGGGCTAACACAATCTTGTGGCGTCTTCCAGTCAGTCACATACAGCACATTTTCTCATACAATATTACATCTTGCCATCTTGCCTTGCTCCAGCACCCCACCCTCCTAGCTCTCAGCTTCTGCCAGCTGTTATTCCCCAGAGGTCTCGTAACCCGACATCAAAACATTGTTTCATATGTCAATAACCCTCCACTTTTYCCCTTTTACGAGATTGGTCCCTGTGGTAATCAATCATTCTTAAGAGTGTGCCAATAAGTCAGCGTAGGAGCTTTACAGACGGAGACCCACATAACATTGTGGTGGATTGCCTTACCGGGACTGGGAATATGTTAGGCATGTTGTTGGTGTGGGTTACTCTGGGGGTAGAATCAGAACCAGGCTGGGTAAATACTGCGCTAATGGTTCACAGGGTGGAGGATCAAGGCTTTTTTCAGGGCTGTGTTAACTGGCACCCTCTGCCAATAAAAGTATTGAACTGACTGTGCTGGCATGCCTCTGCCCTGACATGGAGGGTGAAGGGGGTGAGGGTTGAGGCTGGGGTGGACTATGAAGTTAAACCGAGAGCACTGTGGCGGGGATAAGGCAGGGATATCCTCTCACCTCTATGTTGCAGTAATCAATTTATGATGCAAATGGTACGCCCCTGAGTCACAAGTGGGGGGTCACTGTATCTGGCGATAGAGAGGTGATTTAACCCTATCATGAAATGAGATGAAGGTGAAGGTCACTGTCGCCAAATGACAATGCATCATCACCATCACCATAATCATAATTGTTATCTTCATAACTGCACATGACCCAGCAGCTTCTATATAGCCCTCGGTCTTATTGGCCTGTGCGGCTGAAAGGGGCTGAGGCAGGCTGACAGAGGAGAGGTTGCGGTGTGGTTTGTAATATTGCAGAGGTAGAGCTCCAGTGGCCAAGTGAAGGTAACAGTATCGCTGCACAGCTGCAACTGTGGGTGCCAGGGGCTGTTAGCTGTTGACTTGGCCTGAGAAGAGAGTGGCAGAGAGGGGAGTTGCCCACTCAACCCAAGTGGATGGATGGAAAATCCCCAAGCAGGTAGTTGTATGTGGGGAGAGACGAGAGAGAAAACTCTGTATGGACGGTTTCAAATATGTTTTTAAAGCTGTGAAATGTCTATTCCACYAAGGCTGTCTCAGTTACACAGCCTGTCTATTACTAAGTGCTTGTGTTTGTGCTTCTGTAAGTGTTATGTGTGGTGGTTAGACCAAACCAAAAAGTGTATATTAGGAGAGGCTCAAAGTCGAGATCAGAGAAGGACAGTCCTGTTCCTCTTGATCCTAAGTGATGAAAAATATTCCTGAGAAATACTGTTTTATTCACTAGTTTCTGTATCTGTTACACTGTGTTGCTATACTGACCCACTTTGTTTATTTTACTGTGCCGTTACTTTGGCTCGCTGTACTGGACAACACGTGGTGTATATTGTGTTGCATTGGAGTACCTTCAGTTTTTAACTGGTCTTGGTATATTCTGAGGCACGTGACTCCATACAACTGGCCTTTATTTTACTGGGCTCAGAAGGTGAAGTACGAGTGGTCACTGTCCAGCCCACCCACACTGTGAGGGATAGCACGCCTAGCAGAGCGAGAGGGTTGAGGTAGAGGGCCAGAGTTCTTGAACTGTGACAGCCAGGGCTCCAGGACCTTCCGGGGTGTGAGCCTGCCTGCCAAACTCAAGAACAGGGCAGAACCCAGAAAATCCCAGAGTCAGAGGAGCTGGATTAAAGAGCCTCCCTGTTGTCTCTGATACTAAACGTTGCTCAGGAACTGTCAGGGGACCTCAGACACTGATATGTACATTACACTAACATTATGGGCCGGTGGCTTCATGCTAGGCACTGCGCTAGGCCAGCAGAGTAAATAAATCTGTGGCGGTTGTGAGGTTGGGGATGGAGAGAGGCTTGGCCTGTGTTTGAAATAACAGTTCGGTCAGGGTCTGCTACAAGCCAAGCAGCGCTGTGTTTAGTAAAGGAAGCAGAGCTTAAGGGCCAAAGCAAGCTTTTTAAAACCATCTCTCTGAAATGAATATGGCTATAATGGAAAAGAGGTATAAGCGGGTGGAGGAATCTTAAAGCAGCCAAAAAGGTGGGTGACAAAAGACTGGAGGTTGAAGCTGTTTTGTAGAGCTGTTATGAATCTGATTGTGTTTAAAACAGCATCGAACTRCTCTGTCAGATACTGGACGCACTAACGCACACACTTATTTTGTTTTTTTATAAACTGCCGATAGGAAGCCGATTCAGACGTTTCCAAAGAGCAGACAGACAGGGAACATTATGGCTAATATTTCTGTCCCACACAATCCTAATGAGAAATGAGACAAGACTAGCATTCTGAGTGAGGTCACAATCTATTAAACCCACAGCACACTATTTTAGCCGCTCTAAAGATGCCCCAAAATGGAATGTGGGGATGAATGATTGGGTCTTCCTCTGTGCGAGGGGAAAAAATTGATTTATTTTCCATGTATTATTCTTTACACGAGTCACTATCTCCCTTTGTGAGGGGTGCTTGTGTTTAACTACTACGGTGAGAATGGTCATTTCTGCCCTCCGCAAGGTCTTAATATTGCTAAATCCACATTGATAGACTAAATTAAAGACACAGACGCACATTCTTCTGTTCTGTCTGTCATTGGCACTGGTGGGCACACCTCTCTCTCCTCAGTGCAGAGCCTACCGTCTATGAAAGGCCTGAKMGAGAGAGAAAAGAGAGGTTAAAGGCCTATCTTTCTGCATTCCCGAGATGTGCTGAGATAGTGAGCAAAGACCGGAGCAGCGTGCTATCACCACACGGTTGACGCCGCACAGTCCAGAGTTGTCTGTGCAAACATTCACAGAACATTAGCGAAGATTCTAGTTCTAGTTAGGGTTTTGTCTAACAATAGGATGATAACATCCCGACATTTCTTTCAGAAAATGTTTAAACGGAATATCCTTGGAATGTTGTGCACGACATCTGTATCAACCACCACAGAACATTGCCCAAATGTTCTCATTAGGCTTCCAGGTAATGTAATAACACAATGTACCAGTAATTTTTTTAGAACATACTGCCACAACAAAATGTGAGAGCAACGTTCTGGGGAGGTTCTTGCTACATCAGGCGAATGTTTTATACAATCTATAATCATATAGACAACTGGATAGTATCATCAACAGCACAACTGGATCGTTTTTGTGTTAAGAGAACATTTGCCGCAACATAACGAATGTTCAGGGAACCTTCATACAGTAGAACAAATGTTGGTTGCTGGGTAGGTATTGCTGGCACCAGCCCCTCCCCATCCTGTCTGACTAAAGAAAGGGAGTGTGGTTGTGTGTGTGTGTGTGTGTGTGTGTGTGTTGTGTGTGTGTGTGTGTGTGTGTGTGTGTGTGTGTGTGTGTGGTGTGTGTGGTGTGTGTTGTGTGTGTGTTGAGAGTTACTATTTCTATTTTTGTACAAAGGCATGGAATGATTAAATGTTTTTGGTATTAATATATTTTATAACATTTATATAGAGCACTAGAAAAGTGTTGAACAGGCTTAGAGGTGTTTCTCTTTGGTTTCTAATGTTCTCTCTCTCTCTCTCTCTCTCTCTCTGAGAGCTGCAGGCCACCTGCCTCCCCATGTACTCCTTTCTTTGTTAGTTTTCTTTAGAATTAAAGGGATTTTTGACCACCACAGAGTTTATTTTGACAGTGTTAGCCCTGAGAGGGAGGACAGGAGCAGGCAGTGTGGATACTGGGATTCGAAACATAAACGCTTTGGGCAACAGTTCAATCACTGAGCTATCTATTTTTCCATTTTTTCGTAGAACTTTTATGTGTGAAAACAAAAATGAGATACAGAAATATCTCATTTACATAAGTATTTACACCCCTGAATCAATACTTTGTAGAAGCACCTTTGACGGCGATTACAGCTTTGAGTCGTCTTGGGTATGTCTGAATCAGCTTTGCACGTCTGGGTTTGGAGATTTTCTCCCATTCTTCCTTGCAGATTTTCTCAAGCTTTGTTAAATTAGATGGGGAGGGTGGTAAACGGCTATTTTCAAGATTCTCAATGGGATTCAAGTCTGGGCTTTGGCTGGGCCACTCAAGGACTTTCACATTCTTGTTCTGAAGCCATTCCAGCGTTAGTTTGGCTGTGTGCTTGGGATCATTGTCCGGTTTGAAAGTAAATCTTCGCCCCAGTCTAAGGTTGTTTGCACTCTGAAGCAGGTTGTCGTCAAGGATTTGCCTGTATTTGGCTCCATTTATTGTTCCCTCTATCCTTACCAGTCTCCCAGTCCCTGCCGCTGAAACGCATCCCCATAGCATGATGCTGCCACCACCATGCTTCACAGTAGGGATGGTGTTAAACGGGTGATGAGCTGTGCCTGGTTTTCTCCAGACAATAGCGCTTTGCATTCAGGCCAAATAGCTACATTTTCAGGCCAAATAGTCTCATCAGACCACAGAATCTTTTGCCTATGTCTTTCACGTGCCTTTTTGCAAACTCAAAGCGTGCTGTCATGTTTCTTTTATATCAGGAGTGGCTTCCTTCTGGCCACTCTCCCATAAAGCCCAGATTGGTTAAGTGCTGTAGAGACTGTTGTCCTTCTGGCAGGTTCTTCAGCCAAGGAACTATGCAGTTCTGTCAGAGTGGTCAATGGGTTGTTGGTCATCACTGTTCTCTTGGAAACGTTCAACACTCTCGAAATTGTTTTACACTCTTCCCAGGTACTGTATATGCCTCATCACAATTCTATTTAGGAGATCTATGGACAGTTCCTTGGACTTCATAGTATAGTTTCTGCTCTGACATAGACTGTCGACTGTGGGACCTTAGACAGGTGTGTTTCTTTCTAAATCATGTCCAATCAATTGAATTGGCCACAGGTGGACTCCAATCAAGTTGTAGTGACATCTCAAGGATGATCAAAGGAAATTGGATGCACCTGAGCTCAATTTGGAGTGTCATAGCGTGTGAATACTTATGTAAATGAGATATTTCTGTATTTGGTCAAACCAAAAAATCTGTTTGTTATTATGGGGTATTGTGTGAGAAAAAAACAAACAATTAAATCCATTTTGAAATCAGGCTGTAACACAACAAAATGTGAAAAAGTCCAGGGGTATGAACACTTTCCGAAGGCACTGTACATTATAGCTCAGAMATTTTTATTATTTACTTCATACAACAGTCATTATTGCTCATCTTTATCAAGGGTGTCAATTATTTTGGATCCCACTGTATACATGTATATTGTGCTCTAAAAATACTATCTTACAATCCTTTGAAAAATGCTGAGCACATTTTTTTACACTAAATACTGAAATAGATTTGGGTATACTTMTTTTCTTAAATACAGTATTTCACTAGTTATGCATTTTACAGTAACCAGTGTTGTTATAGAAAATGCACTTATGGACATGAGTTCCTCAGGCCCTCAGCAATGACTCCACTGAGAACGGTAATGGCCGCCTCACCACTGTGGGTTTCATTGAGTTGATCTGAGGCCTGTCATGATGCCTAATCCCTCCTGCTGACCAGTCCTTGGGTGTGAGGAAGTGGGGCTCTGGGAACCTGCTGGGTTTGTAGGGTTCTACCTCCCCCTGAAACATATGCTTTGGTTCAGAGGGAGAGTCAGCGTGTGTGATGGCTATTTTTGGCATGATGGCCGTTGGAACGGTTGGATCGTCTTTGACCCATTTTGGCACGGCCTTATCCTTGTCCAGATCAGCTGAGCCTTCAGAATACCTACTCCCCCGCTGTTGGAGTTGTAGTAAGGGCACGAGTAACGGCTCTCGACAGCTCTCCCTCTTCCCGGAGCACTCCCAGCTCTCCAGTTTCCTCTCCCTGGCTTGCTCCATGTGTTCCAGAACCCCAGAGTTAGAGTTACACTTTGACATGAACTGACCATAATTATAACCACTTTCTGCTGATCTGGCCTTGAGCTCTTCCTGGTAGCAGTGGAAGTCACACTCATACAGCACAGGGCCTGGTTTGTATTTGTACACAGGCACGTAGGTGGATGCCCCAGGGTCCTTGAGTGGGCAGCAGTGGTGGGGGGAGGCGGGCATCACTGCCAGGGCCGGGGGGTGAAGCAGGGTGAGACCTGATATGTCCTCCAGCTCTCTCTGTCTCAACTCTCTCTCCAGCATCACACTCTCCAGCTCCTTATCAGCAAACGCCCTCCTCTTCCTCATCCTGGCACTGACAGAGGGGAAGTGACGTCGCTTGGACCAGGGCCCGTCCTCCGCCATAGGGAGTTTGTACCCTATTGGGTAATGTACAACACTGATGTCATTTAGCTGTATATTGATTACCTTGAACACATTCTGTTTCACTATAATAACTTAAATCTACAAAATAGGAAGTTAAACAATGAACACATTCATTTACCAACTTTATTTAGGTAAATGAAGTTGAAATTCATAAAGCCAAAGTAGATGCTCTAAACACAGCTGTGATGACATTGCTGTAGTGTGTGTTCATGTGCTTACTCAGGGGAAAGTAGAGGTAACATGACCTCATCATTTTGTCTCCCAACCGCTCGCTGGTAAMCMCAGCTTGTAATTCCATAACCTCCATTTGCATAATTACCATAAATAAAATACAAACAGATCTAGTCCCTATAGACGAAACAGACAGTGTAATTACTGACTTTTCCCGTGTGGTGTAGCCCACTGTYTGGTCTGAGACGGGAGATGGGGTAATGAGCTAGATGCTAATGAAGCGTCATCCTCTAATCTACAGTGCCTTCATAAAGTATTTACACCCCTTCACTTTTTTCACATTTTCTTGTGCTACAGCCTGAATTTAAAATTGATTAAATTGACTTCTTTTTTTTGTCACTGGCCTACACACAATACCTCATAATGTCAAAGTGGAATTATGTTTTTCGAAATGTCTACAAATTAATATTTTTTTTGAAGCTGAAATGTCTTGAGCCAATAAGTATTCAACCCCTTAGCTATTGCAAGCCTAAAGTTCAGGAGTAAAAATGTGCTTAACAAGTCACATAATAAGTTGCATGGACTTTCTATGTCAGATGGTGTTATATTTCAATCTTCAGTGATGTATTGTATATAACTAAGGGATAAACGCCTCCGTTCTGTACATTACCTTGGAAATAATGGACGATACATTGGAACGAGACAGAGTCGAGTTCATTTTTCCAAGTGAATGTACAGAACGGAGGCTTTTATCCCACTTATACAACCCACTCAGGGATTTCACACAAAATCCCGGTGTGGAAAGCACTCAGACTTACCCAGAAAGACTCACAGCTGTAATTGATGCCAAAGGGGATTTTAACATGTATTGACCCAACTGTGCTATTTTGTTTGTTTTGTCGCATTGTTTGTAACTCATAAGTCTGACGCGAAGGATATACTGCTTTGACGAGACAAGGCCCAAATCCCTGTCATCTGCATGAAGAAAAGACAGCGAGGAAGGGGGATGAGGGCAGGTGCCTTGTAAGAATTTGCCGACGAGTAGGTAAACCACCACTACCCTCTGTATTATTGGCCAACGTGCAATTGGAAAACAAACTGGACGATCTACGATTAACACTATCCTACCAACGGTACATAAACAACTGTAGTATCTTATGTTTCACCAAGACGTGGCTAAACGACGACACGGATAATATAAAGCTGGCTGGCTTCTCCGTGCATCGGCAGGACAGAGCAGCTATGTCTCATAAGACGAGGGGCGGAGTTGTGTGTCTATTTGTCAATAGCTGCTGGTGCGCGATGCCTAATATTAAAGAAGTCTCGARGTATTGCTCGCCTGAGGTAGAATACCTCACGATAAGCTGTAGACCCCACTATCTACCAAGAGAGTCCTTATCTATATTATTCGTAGCCATCTATTTACCACCACAAACCGATGCTGGCACTAAGAACGCACTCAAAGAGCTGTATAAGGCCATAAGTAAACATGAAAATGCTCATCCAAAAGCATCCAACTGGCCGGGGACTTTAATGCAGGCAAACYAAAATCCATTTTACCACATTTCGACCAGCATGTCACGTGCAACCAGAGGAGAAAAAAAACTCTAGACCACATTTACTCCACACACAGAGACTTATACAAAGCTCTCCCTCGCCCTCCATTTCACAAATCTGACCATAATTCTATCCTCCTGATTCCTGCTTACAAGCAAAAACTAAAGCAGGAAGTACCAGTGACTCGCTCTATACGGAAGTGGTATGATGACGCGGATGCTAAGCTACAGGACTGTTTYGTTAGCACAGGCTGGAATATGTTCCGGGATTCATCCAATGCCATTGAGGAGTATACCACCTCAGTCACCGGCTTCATCAATAAGTGCATAGACGACGTCGTCAACCACAGTGACTGTACGTACATATCCCAACCAGAAGTCATGGATTATAGGCAACATCCCCACCGAGCTAAAGGCTAGAGCTGCCGCTTCCAAGGAGCGGGACACTAATCCGGACACTTATAAGAAATTACGCTATGCCCTCAGACGAACCATCAGGCAAAGCGTCAATACAGGACTAAGATTGAATCCTACTAAACTGGCTCTGACGCTCGTCGGATGTAGCAGGGCTTGAAAACTATTACGGACTATAAAGGGAAACCCAGCCACGAGCTACCCAGTGACGCGAGCCTACCAGATGAGCTGAATGCCTGTTATGCTCGCTTCGAGGCAAGCAACACTGAAACATGCATGAGAGCACCACCTGTTCCGGACAACTGTGTGATCACGCTCTCCATAGCCGATGCRGGCCAGACGGATTACCAGGACATGCACTCAAAGCATGCGCGGACCAACTAGCAAGTGTCTTCAATTATATTTTCAACCTCTCCCTGACCGAGTCTGTAATACCTACATGTTTCAAACAGACCACCATAGTCCTTGTGCCCAAGAAAGTGGAGGTAATCTTCCTAAATGATTACCGCCCCATAGCACTCACTTCGGTAGCCATGAAGTGCTTTGAAAGGCTGGTCATGGCTCACATCAACACCATCATGCCGGAAACCTTAGACCCACTCCAATTCGCATACCACCCCAACAGATCCACAGATGACGCAATCTCAATCACACTCCACACTGCCCTTTCCCACCTGGACAAAAGGAACACCAATGTGAGCATGCTGTTCACCATAGTACCCACAAAACTCATCACTAAACTAAGGACCCTGTGACTAAACACCTCCCTCTGTAACTGGATCCTGGACTTCCTGACGGGCCGCCCCCAGTTTGAAGAGAGTTTGAAGTTCCTTGGTGTCCACATCACCAATGAACTATCATGATCCAAACACACCAAGACAGTAGAGGGCACAACAACACCTTTTCCTGCTTTAGAAGACTGAAAATATTTGGCATTGGTCCCCAGATCCGCAAAAGGTTATATAGTTGCATCATCGAGAGCATTCTGACCGGTTGCATCACCGCCTGGTATGGCAACTGCTCGGCATCTGACCCTAAGGTGCTACAGAGGGTAGTGCGTACGATCCAGTACATCCCTGGGGCCAAGCYTCCTGACATGCAGGACCTATGTACTAGGCGGTGTCAGAGGAAGGCCCAAAAAATTGTCAAAGACTCCAGTCACCCAAGTCATAGACTGTTCTCTCTGCTACCGCACGGCAAGCAGTACTGGAGCGCCAAGTCTAGGACCAAAAGGCTCCTTAATAGCTTCTACCCCCAAGCCATAAGACTGCTGAACAATTAATCAAATGGCCACCTGGACTACTTACATTGACCCCCCTGCCCCCTTTGATTTTACACCACTGCTACTAGCTTTTTATTATCAATGCATAGTCACTTTACAAATTACCTCGACTAACCTGTATCCCCGCACATTTACTTGGTACTGGTACCAGCTGTATATAGCCTCGTTATTGTTATGTAATTTTCTTGTTTTCTTGTGTTACTTTTTGAATCAATTTTTTTTACTTGAGTTTATTTAGTAAAAATTTTCTTAACTCTATTTCTTGAACTGCTTTGTTGGTTAAGGGATTGTAAGTAAGTATTTCACAGTAAGGTCTATACCTATTGTTATCGGCGCATTGTGACAAATAACATGATTTGAGGTTGAATACTTACCTAATCAAGATATGTGTTTTATTTTTTAATATTTTTTACAAATGTTTATACATTTTGTTCCACTTTGACGTTAGAGTATTTTGTGTAGATTGTTGGGAAAAAAATACAATTAAATCCATTTTAGACCCACTTTGTAATTCAAGGGGTGTGAATACTTTCTGAAGGCACTGTATAGGATAGACTACTGTTAGCCAGTGCGCTTCAGTAGGTGATCTGGTCTATCACTGATACTTACCCTCTAGGATACTCTTTGCTAAGATGCTAGGTGCTCTGGTCTATCACTGATACTTACCCTCTAGGATACTCTNTTTGCTAAGATGCTAGGTGCTCTGGTCTATCACTGATACTTACCCTCTAGGATACTCTTTGCTAAGATGCTAGGTGCTCTGGTGTAGCGCTGATAAGCGGTGCGACGGAATGGTGCGGCTGCTCCCCTGATCCCTTTCTTACCCTGCAAAGGAACGGGGTAGAAGTAACATACATTAAAATATATTTACATAATATTCAAGTCAGGGCTTTGGCTGGGCCATTGAAAATCTGTGGAAAGACTTGAAAATTGCTGGTCACCGCCCCTCCCCATCTAACTTAACAGATCTTGAGGAAAATCTACAAGGAACAAATGGGAGAAAATCCACAAATCCAGATCTGCAAAGCTGATACAGACATACCCAAGACGACTCAAAGCTGTAATCGCCGCCAAAGATGCTCCTACAAAGTATGGACCCAGGGCTGTGAAAAATTATGTAAATTTAATATTTCTTTCATTTGCAATATATATATATTTTTAATCTAAAAACAGTATTTTACTTTGTYATTGTGAGGTATTGTTGGTAGATAGGTGAGAGAAAAAAAGATTCAATCCACTTTGACATTACAGAGTATTTTGTGTAGATCGTTGAACAAAATGACTGTTAAATCCATTTTAGTCCCACTTTGTAACACAACAAAATATGGAATAAGTCAATGGGKTTGAATGCTTTCTGAAAGCACTGTATGCATTAACCCCATGGCRAAATGACTTAAGGCAATATATCTTAAAAACACTAGAGCAGTAAATACAGGCAGGTACTGTACATGGTAGGCGTACGGTCATAGCCATAGGCATATGATATATTATAGGCTAGTTTGTTACAGAATAATGAGATGTTAGTTTCCCTAGTGTAAAGCCAATAATTCATATGACAAAATGCTGTGTAAATAAATTAGTTTTATGAGTGGAATAACTGAATTTAAATAAAATGTTAATAACATTAATTATCCAGAAATGTAAAGCAAAAACAGCCTATGGTTTTTATGTAAAAGTGAACAATATCGTTTTTTGTTTTCATTATCACTAAAGGAAAAGAGCAATGCATATTCATTTGCTTATCCATATGTGTTATTTCATAGTTCGCTGGTCCTGCTCACAGGGGTACAGCATTTTGGCCTAGATTATATAATAATGATCTTTCTTCAATTCTATYCCACCAGTAAAATACGGATGTCCCAGCCGCATGGCTCACCTCTGTCGCCTGTTGTCTCCGCAGGGCGACTTGCGCAGCCATCACCCGCTGCCGCTCCACCACCAGCATACAGTTTGTGCACTGGCAGTCACGCCAGCGACAGAAGCGCTTGTGGCCTTTGAGACAAGACACGACGCCGTGGTTCCGACAGCGGGCGCATTTGGGGCTGCGGGTCATTTTGCGCTGCGTCGCTGTCTGCTCCTCGGCCACCTTCGCTCCTTTCTCCGCGTCGCCGTGCCGCTCCTCGGGCAGGCATCCGTCAAGACTCTCAACATCAATCTCCTCACCCAATTCGAGTTTCAGCGCATTACGTCTGGTCTTCTCTAGCTGTAGGCCTCTTTCCAATTGAGTGGACATCTATGAGAAATGTCTTCCACGCTGTTGCAGTGTGTTGCAGTGCTGTATTTCCCACTTTACAAGTTGTTAACGTTGTCGAAGCGCACCGTTTCGTTTGGCTGTGACGACACACATAGCCTAAATTCCTCTGAGCAGGGAGACGAGACTTTTGAAACAGCCAGCCTTTTGAAACGTTAAGCTCTCCGCTGTTCCCTGACGTTTGACAGAGTTGTTTTCCGAGAACAGAGGCGAGTCGCACTGACACTGTTGGGCTCTTGGCTGGTGAGACAACTACTGTGGTAGGATATGTTTGCTCACACCACAGCCTGTCGCCTACTTGCCCTACCTACCTTCAGACAGCAGACCACACCACATTTTATTGGGCTTCCCAATTTTGCGAATCTCCATACATCTTCAACGTCATCAATTTGACATTTCATCCAGGTTAACCCCTCCTGTCCACAGAGCACACGCACTTGACAGTAAACACTACTAGTTGGATAAATKAAGGTATTTCCCAATTTAGTTTATTTTAGTCTTCCCTATATCAAATTGATTTTGTACTAATTTCAACAACAAAAAAATATGAGTGATTTGTATGTCCAAACTTTCCAAAACAAATATGGAATATTACATCATTTTCATAATGAAGGAATAACTACACCCCTTTATCCAGTTTACGTGACACACCATGTAAACACAAAAATTATGTGTAAATTAAACACAGTGTAATACATTACTTTTGGCACAGGTGAGCTGAGAAGGGCAGTTAAACTGTTTTCACACCAAGGTGAGTTTAGACATGACAGAGAAACGAGGCACAATGTAGATGTTAATTACACACGGCAGGCGCCTCGGGGGGCTCGAGCAGAGCTCTACTTGCAGAGTATGGTGTCACCATAGAAAGTGAAACGAATTATATTTTTCTCATTTACAGTATCTGCCAGTTATCTTTACTCCCTCAGTCATAACTGCTCTTGAATTATTCAGGTTTTTGCATTAATGGAGTTAAGAATATTCAGAATGTGTCTTTTAATTCCGCTGCATAAAAATTATTCACTTTACTGAGGCCAAGGATTCTGCTTATTATAGAATATGTTTTGCAATAATATAGACATCAGTATTCTATGACTACCCAGTAAGCAAAATGAAAATAAAAATGTTCTGGTCATTGATTCTATGGCACATATATTCTCTATGAAGTAAGCATTATATCACAATAATATTTTTTMACCCATATAATATCACAAAGTTGAGCCAACTGAAGATTGCAAACATTGAGTATTTCTTATTGCACCCATATGTCACATGGACTTATGTTAGCTTTTTCAAAAGTAAAAAAACAGCAGCGATGATATTCATACTCTGACATACATACAGAATAAACCAACAGACCACTTCAACTACAGTAACTTTCTCAGTAGCGGTTACAGAAATGTTTTTATGCTGTTTTGACTGATATGTTGTTGTTTAGCTACCTTAGTAGTTAAATGGCGCACAATTGGCCCAGAGCCGTCCGGGTTAGGGGAGGGTTTGGCCGGCAGGGATGTCCTTGTCCCATCACGTACTAGCGACTCCTGTGGGAAGTGCCGTGCACAGTGCACGCTGACATGGTCGCCAGGTGTGCGGTGTTTCCTCCGACACATTGGTGCGACTCGCTTCCGGATTAATTGGGCATTGTGTCAAGAAGCAGCCTCTCGGCCTTCGCCTCTCCCGAGTCCGTACGGGAGTTGCAGCGATGAGACAAGACTGTAACTACCAATTGGACACCACGAATTTGGGGATGCAAAGGAGTAAAAAAAATCTAAAAATCAGTAGAGTACATTAAAGTAAAGGAGGGTAAAATACAGTACATTATACTGTACTACACTCTACTGTACTGAACTATACTTTTCTTTACTTTACTCTACTGTACTATGTTGTGCTCTACTATATTGTGTGTATTTTACTGTACTGTGCTATACTTTACTTTTATTCACTGTACTGTAATGTACTGTACTCTACTGTGTTCTACTGTACTGTGCTGTCCAAACTTGTGAAACAGATATCTATGTTTGGGCCAAATCAATGCCGGTCCAGACCAAATCTGAACCAATTATAGACATCTATGCTTGGGCCAAATATACGCCGGTCTGGAAGGGACCAAATCTGAACCAAACATAGTCTATGATTGGTTCAGATTTGGTCCGGACCTGACCAAAAATGAACGTACGTGGAAGTTGTTCAAATCAATGCCGGTTTTGGCCGCACCAAAAAAAGAAAAAAAAAGAGCGGATGAAAGTTTATTGTCATGAATCTTGCTCCGGAGGCAGAACTGAGCGATTTCTGCTAGAAGGGCCAGCTGAATCGTAAAAATGTATGAATAAATAAATTTGTTTTTTGGTCATAATTTAAAGTTAGGGTTAGGCATTAGGGTYAGCAGTGTGGTTAAGATTAGGGTTAGGTTTAAAATCAGATTTTATGACTTTGTGGCTGTGCYAGCTAGTGACAACTCTGCAGTGCTGCCTCCAGGGCAAGATTCATGACAATAAATRCCAACCTGCAAAAAAAGACGTCCGGACAGGACCAAAAAAAGACATCCAAGAGATGTCGGAATCGGGCTGTGCTTAGTGGGTAAAGCATATTATTTCTAGGCTTTTCCTTGCTGAACTTTTGTATTTAATATTGCAGTTATGTTAATCTATTATACTTACATAGGCTATACCTCTTTGCTGCAGTTAAAATCATGGCCAGTCAAGAGTTGACTATATCATTTCACACAAGATTACTTATGAGCACACCAGCAACAGCGCCACCCTGTATTTAACTACACTGAACCAAAATATAAACGCAACTTGTAAAGTGTTGTTGGTCCCATGTTTCATGAGTTATAATAAAAGGCACCAGAAATGTTCCATACCCACAAAAAGCTTGTTTCTCTCAAATTTTGAGCACACATTTGTTTACATCACTGTTAGTGAGCATTTCTCTTTTGCCAAGATAATCCATTCACCTGACAGGTGTGGCATATCGAGAAGCTGATTAAACAGCATGATCATTACACAGGTGCACGTTGTGCTGGGGACAATAAAAGGCCACTCTAAAATGTGCCGTTTTGTCACACAACACAATTCCACAGATGTCTCATGTTTTGAGGGAGCGTGCAATTGGCATGCTGACTGCAGGAATGTCCACCAGAGCTGTTGCCAGAGAATTTAATGTTMATTTCTCGACCATAAACCGCCTCCAACTTCGTTTTAGAGAATTTGACAGTACGTCCAACCGGCCTCACAACCGCAGACAACATGTATGGTGTCGTGTGGGCGAGCAGTTTGCTGATGTCAACTTTGTGAACAGAGTGCCCCATGGTGGCGGTGGGGTTATACACTGCTCAAAAAAATAAAGGGAACACTTAAACAACACAATGTAACTCCAAGTCAATCATACTTCTGTGAAATCAAACTGTCCACTTAGGAAGCAACACTGATTGACAATACATTTCACATGCTGTTGTGCAAATGGAATAGACAAAAGGTGAAATTATAGGCAATTAGCAAGACCACCCCAATAAAGGAGTGATTCTGCAGGTGGTGACCACAGACCACTTCTCAGTTCCTATGCTTCCTGGCTGATGTTTTGGTCACTTTTGAATGCTGGCGGTGCTTCCACTCTAGTGGTAGCATGAGACGGAGTCTACAACCACACCAAGTGGCTCAGGTTAGTGCAGCTCATCCAGGATGGCACATCAATGCGAGCTGTGGCAAGAAGGTTTGCTGTGTCTGTCAGCGTAGTGTCCAGAGCATGGAGGCGCTACCAGGAGACAGGCCAGTACATCAGGAGACGTGGAGGAGGCCGTAGGAGGGCAACAACCCAGCAGCAGGACCGCTATCTCCGCCTTTGTGCAAGGAGGATTAGGAGGAGCACTGCCAGAGCCCTACAAAATGACCTCCAGCAGGCACAAATGTGCATGTGTCTGTCCAAACGGTCAGAAACAGACTCCATGAGGTTGTATGAGGGCCCGACGTCCACAGGTGGGGGTTGTGCTTACAGCCCAACACCGTGCAGGACGTTTGGCATTTGCCAGAGAACACCAAGATTGGCAAATTCGCCACTGGCGCCCTGTGCTCTTCACAGATGAAAGCAGGTTCACACGCACATGTGACAGACGTGACAGAGTCTGGAGACGCCGTGGAGAACGTTCTGCTGCCTGCAACATCCTCCAGCATGACCGGTTTGGCGGTGGGTCAGTCATGGTGTGGGGTGGCATTTCTTTGGGGGGCCGCACAGAGGTAGCCTGACTGCCATTAGGTACCGAGATGAGATCCTCAGACCCCTTGTGAGACCATATGCTGTGCGGTTGGCCCTGGGTTCTTCTAATGCAAGACAATGCTAGACCTCATGTGGCTGGAGTGTGTCAGCAGTTCCTGCAAGAGGAAGGCATTGATGCTATGGACTGGCCCGCCCGTTCCCCAGACCTGAATCCAATTGAGCACATCTGGGACAACATACTCGCTCCATCCACCAACGCCACGTTGCACCACAGACTGTTCAGGAGTTGGCGGATGCTTTAGTCCAGGTCGGGAGGAGATCCCTCAGGAGACCATCCGCCACCTCATCAGGAGCATGCCCAGGCGTTGTAGGGAGGTCATACAGGCACGTGGAGGCCACACACACTACTGAGCCTCATTTTGACTTGTTTTAAGAACATTACATCAAAGTTGGATCAGCCTGTAGTGTGGTTTTCCACTTTAATTTTGAGTGTGACTCCAAATCCAGACCTCCATGGGTTGAAAATTAGATTTCCATTGATAATTTTTGTGTGATTTTGTAGTCAGCACATTCAACTATGTAAAGAAAAAAGTATTTAATAAGAATGTTTCATTCATTCAGATCTAGGATGTGTTATTTTAGTGTTCCCTTTTATTTTTTGAGCAGTGTAGTATTTGCAGGCATAAGCTACGGATAACGAACACAATTGCATTTTATCGATGACAATTTGATTGCACAGAGATACAGCTACGAGATCTTGAGGCCCATTGTCGTGCCATTCATCCACCGCCATCACCTCATGTTTCAGCATAAAAATGCACGGCCCCATGTCGCAAGGATCTGTACACAATTCCTGGAAGMTGAAAATCTCCCAAATCTCCCTGGGCCTACATACTTACCAGCCATATCACCTATTGAGCCTGTTTGGGATGCTCTGGATCGACGTGTACGACATCTTGTTCCAGTTCCCGCCAATATCCAGCAATTTCCCACAGCCATTGAACAGGAGTAGGACAACATTCCACAGGCCACAATCAACAGCCTGATCAACTCTATGCAAAGGAGATGTGTCACACTGCATGAGGCAAATGGTGGTCACACCAGATACTGACTGGTTTTCTGATCCACACACCTACCTTTATTAAGGTATCTGTGACCAACAGATGCATATCTATGTTCCCAGTCATGTGAAACCCATAGATTAGGGCCTAATGAATTTATTTGAATTGACTGATTTCCTTATATGAACTGTAACTCAGTAAAATCTTTGAAATTGTTGCATGTTGCGTTTATATTTTTGTTCAGTATATAATASCACACAGTCAATAAGGTGAATACGCACAGAATAATTCCTCTCAATCGCCTCTCTGTTCTTTTCCAGGTCCGAGTGCTCTCTTGCAAATAAGCATTAGCAGTATATCTGTCAGTGGAGGGACCACCCTACCTGGAGGGCTGTGGCCCCACAGAAGTAAGAGAGCGTGACCCCACAAAGGTAAGAGAGCACAGCATCAGACTCAGTCTCCACGGTCAACCATGTTTAGAGGGAAATCAAATCAGTTCACACCTTTCAGAAGACTTGTAGTATAGATACTGAAAAGCTGTCATTTACCTGAAATTGGCAAGATGATTGTTGTACTATGGGCTATGGATTTATAATATGGTTTCTTYAATGTATAGAGAGCTCAGTCATCACACTGACTGGGCTTGTGTGCAGTGGAGAAAACATGCACTGCTTCCTGATACCACCATGAGGACCAAGAGAGGGCATGAGAGGTGTGCTCCCTAGTGGTCATATTAAGCAATTACACCCTGGGTAGTAATTACTATGGTCTATGTATAGAATCACGTCATTGGCTTTGATACTCTGATTGGTTTGAGACGATCCAAATCGCTGAAACTAACAAAAACATTGTATGGGTGGCCATACTCATGTTCCCCCAGGCCTGGAACCCAGGAGACTTGAAGTCCCACCCCATAGCACCCAAATGTATACATTTCTCCTCTGTTACAGGTGCAGTTCATCACCTGTGTTCAGGGATAGAGGGAGGAGAGAGAGGGAACCAAATAATAAATAATAACACTAAATAATTCAATCACATAACTCCAATTCAGGCAAATAGTTAAGAATAATGGATCAGGGGGTAATGATGAAATTATGCATATCACTAACTGCAAGTTGATTAAATATGGATTATGATACAGGCTTATTTATTGGCCAGTGGAATAAAGGATAAACATATAAACATAAACATTCGTACATCCATTCTCTCATTCTCAGCCCTCCCACACCACATAGAGATCGCAGGTACCCGTGAAGGCCTTCCTTCACAACGAGTTGTCAGGCAAAAGCGTGAAGCCTCTTTAGAGGGTGGCATCTTCTCTCGTGTATTACTCTCTTCTCTCTCTCTCTTTCGTTCTCCGTATCTCTATTTTTCTCTGCCCCCCCCCCCTCGCTCTCACTTTCTGTCTCTCTCTCTCTCTCTCTCACTTTTCCTGTCTATGTATTTCTTCTCAATGTTGAGACATGGGCGGAAAAACCTGTCTGAATTACAGTACTCAATTCGACATGATTTAGGAGACTGGATGGAGTGAAATCCTGAACATGGAGAAGTCCTTGAGAACCCAGATGCCAAGTGTTGGCTCTGGAACAAAGTGACCCTCATCTGCTCAGACATTTACTCTAGCATTCCGGTCACAGTCCCCTTCTCCCTTCTCCTTTCTCCCTTCTTCCTCAGTTTATCCCTCCATCCACTGGATTTTTTAGGGGGGGGGGAAGAGAGAGAGTAGTGCCCCCCCCGCTTCCGTTAATCTGAAGAGATGGACTTTGACAGATTCGTTCCTTCATTGGCCGTGTGAGTGCGTTCTTTCCTAGCCCCCGCCTTCCTCCCTATGACTGCTAGCTCTTTGTCAGTCTCGACTGAGAAAACACATCAAAAGAACACCAAAAGAAAACCTGGAAGTTAGCCTCAAGGTCAGAGAAGGCTCTACTTTTTTTAATGCGGTGAAGTTTAAGGATAATTTTTTTTTAAAGCAGAAGAGGACGGTGTGTTTGACTTTCAAACTGAATCCTGAGCTTAATGTCAATCTGCTTTCAAAGGGAAAGGAAAGGTCCTGGTCTTTGTAGCTTTACTTTTCACACGGTGTTTAACACCTTTCCCACCTTATCTAAGAGAAGAGACTTCAGTAGGCAGCTAGTTATTAGTTTTGGGCAGGGTTAGTCAAAGCTGTCTTAGATTACATTTTATTTTGACCTTTAGTTGTCTTTAGCAAATTAGGTACTTTGGAAATATGTAAACAAGCGTAGGGCCCTTGAACTGACCATAGACCTGACAACCTRATGCAGGGCTCTTTTCATGGTCACTGTGGTAGCATACAGAGCAGGAAGACACTAAAGAGAGGAGTTGGAGGAGATGGAGAGCAGGAGGGCCCAGATGGAGGGGCAGCCATCCAGTCAGCCAGCCTCCCTTCCCCAGCAGCCATCACAGTCAGGTACTAAGCATCACTCTGGCATATCCATGCAACCGGGTCTTCATGCCACGCTGCCTATGGAAACCCCCAACGCAGCACACTCCGTGAGCACATATGGCGCTAGGCTTAAAGCACCGGAGGGGAGCCTATACCCTACCTTTTTACCAAAGACAACCCCAAGTAGAGCTGTGAAATGCTCTGTAGGCCCAGTGTGGAGGCATGGCACAGTGCCTGTGTGTGTGCGCGCTGCGGAGCAGGTCACGCCTGCCTGACGAGATGCTTGATGACCTGGAGAAAATCTCAGAGCCAGGAGTCTCTCTTCTCCAGTCCATTTGAGCTGGCACTTTACATTGTTTGATCTCCTTTCTTTCTTTCTTTCTTTCTTTCTTTCTTTCTTTCTTTCTTTCTTTCTTTCTTTCTTTCTTTCTTTCTTTCTTTCTTTCTTTCTTTCTTTCTTTCTTCATTTCTTCATTTCTTCATATCTTTCTCTCTATCTCTCTCTCTTTCTCTGTCTCGTCTCTCTCTCGTCTCTCTCTCTCAGTCTTGCACGTTATCTTTCTCTCAATTTCTCTCTCTGCCCTCTGTTTTCCCATACAGTACTATGTCTGTTTCCTTCTCTCTTTCCCTATTGAACATATACAATGGAGTTTGGGTTTAGGAGTTGCAGCCAGGTGAATGGAGGTTGAAAGGTGACTTACAGTGCACTGTGTGGCCTGGACTCTGTCCAAAGGGCCTGTCTGTAATGAGATACTGACTCAGGTGAGTGCTGTTCTAGTTGTGTATGTATGCAATTACTTACAGTATAGCATAACATTAGGTTGTATATGATTCATAATCAAGGCATATTGATATCCGATTAAGTGCAACCCATTCATCACATATCTGTCTGTGGGTGTGGGGTGTTTCCATACAAAACACAGAGCAGCATGATTAGTGTGTGCTATTTAACGTGTGACACCACAGACAGAGGAGAATCAGTGCAATAGCAGTCTCCCTCTCCAGGCTAGATGAGTTTGTTCTCTCAGTAAATGTGTTCGGTCCACATCTGCAATTATATCTTGCCCTGTACCCCATATATCTTTCACAGACGGGGAGGAGGGAGAGAGAGATGAGAGGAATGAGCAGTGCACACACACACAYGCGCACACACACGCACACGCACACACACACACACACACACACACACACACACACACACACACACACACACACACACACACACACACACACAYAGCCAGTCTCTGAAGCTGTGTTTCTCAGCTTAGCGTAGCTATTGATTCCTTCCGTATTGGAGCTCAGGTTAATGAGAGATGTTAAATAATGTAGATGAAGCTCTGCCTGCCTGCATGCTGTGTAGGTTGTGCACATACCAGTCTCTCTCTCTCTCTCTCCCTGATCTCATTGTATTTCTGAAGCATCTACTTCTGGCAGTTGCAACTGAGATAATTCTGCTGCTACATTTGTTGTATAATGAAAAGCTCATTCTACTGTAAACAGCCTCCGCTTCTTCCTCTCTTTCTGAAAAATGTTCATCCTTTCCTTAAAGGGGCAATCTGCAGTTTGAACAATAACAAAGCGCTCACTAGGCCTCTGTTTTAGTAAACAGCAGAGGGATGGGGCTGGAGAAATGTAAACAYTCTCAAATRCATAGACAGAGCTATAGATACAAGGACTGACCATCCATGATGTCCAAAATATAGTTTGAATCCTGTTTTGAGGCTCTATAGTATTTGTTTACAATGACATTGTTTACAAATAAAGGAGTAAAACAAGCTTATATTGTTGGTTCTGATGGGGTATGACAGTTGAACTAAGCTCACGAGGCATTTATAAGTTCGATTCTTCAAGAATCAATGGGTATATATCATTCATTTAAAAGTCTAAACATGGATGTAGCAATCACAGATTGTCCCTTTAAAGCCTATGSGCTGGATTTTCTCAATTTAGATTGTCTGTTGTTGTTTTTAAGCAATGCTGGATCAACCCTCAAGTTGGCCACACTATCTGCCTCACATAGATTTCCTTGGAAAATAATTACATCAAGTGTTATTTAAGGGCTGATATTTCGGGCCTAGGCTGAGTTGAGGCGTAAGGGACCCCCTCGACTCCAGCGTGGGTCTGACAGAGCAGACAGAGGCGGTGCTTTGCATGGCAAAACACATCATTATGACTTCATGTGAGTATTCTGCTGTGTCTGGCTGCACCAGGGAGCTGGATTAAATGGGTTTGAATGTAATTTTATTCAGATGAGATGCAAATAAAGATAAAGATTATTGCAGCACTCCGCATCCCGACGGAAACACTGGAGGAAGTATTTCCCCAAACAATTATGTTCAGTAAGAGAGTTTTGATATTTGTTTATAGGCTTTTAGAATGGTTTTACGACTAGACAATTAGTGAATTCATTAATAATCTGCCTGTCTTTATTTTGACAAGATCCATTAATAGACACTGGAGACCGGTGGAGATGAGCAAATGCTAATTGTAACTTGTTCTTTGACTAGTGCATTTGATCGTCCGCCCGGGCCTGCATCCAGTACTCTGTGGTTGGTGCTGTGTAGGGTATAGAGTACTGTATAGGCTTCGTTACATTGGTGTTCAGTCAGTCTCACTCTGGTTCTCCTGGTTGAAAGGTTCAGTAACTGACGGTGTGACAGCTGGCCCAGATGGTATGGTGAACAGTCTGGTGTGTTGGCTACTCTTTTGCGCCGTACGCAATAGCTTGTGAATAGTTGTCACGCCCCGACCATAGTTTGCGTTGTTTGTTTCTATGTTTCGTTTGGGCAGGGTGTGATATGAGTGGGCATTCTATGTTGTATGTCTAGTTTGTCTGTTTCTATGTGTTTGGCCTGATATGGTTCTCAATCAGAGGCAGGTGTTAGTTGTTGTCTCTGATTGGGAACCATATTTAGGTAGCCTGTTTTGTATTGTGGGTGGTGGGTGATTGTTCCTGTTACTGTGTTCCTGTGTTTGTGTTCACGTTACGGGACTGTTTCGTCGTCGTTTGTTTGTTGGTTTATTGTTTTGGTTCTTGTTCAAGTATTCTAATTAAAAATGAATACTCACAACGCTGCATCTTGGTCCTCCTCTCTTTCGCCTGACGAAGAACGTTACAATAGTATGGTATTTTTTCCTCTTCTTGAACACAGTTGTGTTGTGGTTTGTTGAGCAATTATTTATAATGAGTGTGTGCTTTGGTGGGAGGTTCTGGTGATAAGTGAGTCCACTTTGCTGGATTTAGTCAGGTGGTACTGGCCCGATTCTGCATGGAGAGCTCTCAGCTCTGTTTTGTAAGCGGTGCGCTCATGATTAAATGGATGCTACATTTTATGATCTCATCAATTTGGAGTCGGACACACGCTCTGCTTTATGATAGACAGTTTGATTTGAATCGTCTCTCTCTCTCTCTCTCTCTCTCTCTCTCTCTCTCTCTCTCTCTCTCTCTCTCTCTCTCTCTCTCTCTCTCTCTCTCTCTCTCTCTCAAGTGACCTAGAGCAGTGCTTGCAAGTCTCCCACTTCTAATTTCTATTAGTTTACAATTCTAAAGTTGTCGAAAAGGGAATGGGAATAAGGCATTCTCTCGCACTCGGCTTGCAGGCCTGTTCCGGCCCATGTCAAACACGAAGGCGTACTTGCGCACTAACACGCAAAGGGCACGACCCCGCCGGTTCTGGATCGAGGTGAGCACTTTTCTCCGAGATGGCTCGCTTAGCTGTCCATGGTCTTGAAACCTCTTTTTGTGCTCAGTTTTATTAGGCACAATCCTGTGTTTCCTAATTTAGTTGTAACACCCCTCTCATTTTCTCTCTCACACACGCGGTGTAATTACGCATTACAAAGAAATGTGCCTGCTGTTCACAACAGGCATGAGTTATATTAACTTAGGCTGCAGTGACTACTGATRCCGAATCTTGTCCTATGYTTAGGCTACTCATGACATTAGGAATTGTATTTTATTGTTAGTCTGCATAGATGCATGCAATGATTTATTATAAATGTGATTATTATATATTGGTCAGCACACCCTACTCAAAACAGCTTCCCTCAGCTGTAGATAGAGAGGCAGTAACCACTATTATAGCCAACTAATCGTGGATTTCCTATTCTTTGATACATTTGGCTTAACTGCTCATATCAAGCAACAGAACGTTTGTGGAAAGGTAAACATAACAATTAGTGGACTCATTTTATGAATGATCGCACAGTGAAACTAAAATAGATTGTGGGCTAGCTAGTGAGGCTTTCATTTATTTCCCAATGAATTAGGCTGAAGCTGGGTTTTCCAAGTCGTTCGGTGCTCACTGCTCATGCCAGCGAGCAAGCTAAACAAATGTCTCTGCAGCGCACCTGTGTGACGTCACACACCCAACAAGGCTCAACCAATAAACCAACRTGACTCATCAATTTGAATGACTTTGCCTCCGGCTATCCGACAAAAGGAAATTTCGCCTACAGTGTCTCAACTCCCCATCGCTCTTCACAGCTAAAAAAAACAAAAAAACAAGTGCAACTTGGCAGGATTCTGTGTGTGTGGGTGAGGGAGAGAGAGAGAGAGAGAGAAGAAGAAGAAAGAGACATAGCATGGTTCTAAGATACAGAGCATTGGACAACATTGCCACTTACATTTCGAAACAACCTGCAGGGGAGTAATCTGCTGAAAGTTGCTTTAGCAGTAACTTTTTAATAAAAAAAAAAGAGAAGTAAGAAATATGTGACACAGTGTGAGATGTACTATAAGTTGCCGAAGTGGCTGGATACTGAAATGCATCTTAAATATTACAGAGAAAAGCAAAACAAAGCAACCTGGCATTAAACCTTAATGTAGACTAGCATCCTCTCCATCTTGCCACCCACAGTGGTATCAGACAGATAGAGATGCTCTTACCTTGCTCTGGCTGTTTTTTCCCACATGCTGGGGACATCACTCTAGTTCTACCTCTCTACCCAGCAAGACATCTCTCCTCTCCAGGTGAATGCACAGACCATTCATAACATAATTCATAACATACMATTTTTTWATATATTTTTTTAGTGTAGGCCTGTCTATTTCTGCAACAACAAACTCACTTGTCATCACAAATTGTAAGCAAAGCTAGTTACAGTTTCTACTAAACACAGCTGATCATTGATGGCAGATACTAGCAGACAGATTAGACTATCAAATAGCCTTCCTTGCATCATTTTGGATCCCTTTTTTTGTGTTTTTCCCCCCCTATTTTGGCCCATTCCTCCTGACAGAGCTGGTGTAACTGAGTCAGGTTTGTAGGCCTCCTTTCTCGCACACGCTTTTTCAGTTCTGCCC